>NC_082418.1:0-306311 GCF_004011695.2 Ascochyta rabiei
TAACCCTAACCCTAACCCTAACCCTAACCCTAACCCTAACCCTAACCCTAACCCTAACCCTAACCCTAACCCTAACCCTAACCCTCTTCCTACACTAAAACCCTAACACTTACTCTTACACTTTCTCTTCTTTACTCCTACTTTCTTTCTTCCTTCTTCTAACCCTTACTCTTACACCCTCTCCTACTTCTAAACCCTCCCTCTTCCTTACCTTTACTTACACTTACTACTCCTTTTACACTCATCTCTACTCTTTCTCTTTTACCTCTACTCTTCTCTTCTTTCTCTTCTTTTCTCTTACCCTACCCTCTTTCCATACACTAAAACCCTAAACCTTACTCTTACTTACACTCTCTTCTACTTTCACCTTAACCTCTTTTTTTCTTACTCTTTCTTAACTCCTTCTTCTTAACTCTTTTTCTCTATCTTTTTCTTATCTCTTTTCTTTTTTACTCTTAACACTTACCTTCTCCTACCTACCTCTTTTTAACTCCTTACTCTCTTCTTCACCTTACACTTACCTTCTTTTTCCTTCTTTACAACTCTAAAACCTCCTTCCTTCTTTTTTTCTTTTCCTACTCTTTCCACTTACTTCTCTCTACTAACCTCTTTTCTAACACTAAAACCCTAACACTCTTCTTACTCTAAAACCCTAACCCTTTTCTCTACTACTACTACTTCTACCTCTACTCCCTTTTTCCCTTTTCTTTTCTTTTCCTCTACTCTTTTCTATTCTTTCTTCTACTTTTCCTTCTATCCTTACTTCTCTTTCTACTACTACTTTTACTCTTACTTTCTTTTTCTTACTTTCTTCACACTCTACTTTACTTTTCTTCCCTCTCTTCTATTTTCACCTCCTTCTCTTCTACCCTTTTTTTCCCCAACCCTTAAACTCCTCTAACTCTTCTTTCTAACTTAACCCTACCCCTTACCCTTACACTCTTCTTCTTTAACTCTCTTACTCTCTTTCTCCCTCACCCCTACATTTTCTCCCTCTTTTTCACCTTCACTTCTACTCTCTTCTTCTTAATTCTTCTTCTTAACTCTCCTTCTCTTTCTACTTTTTTACTCCTAACACTTACTTCCTTCTACTTACTTTTTTTTCACCTCTTACTTTCTTCTTTAACCTACACTCACCTTCTCCTTCTTTTTCTAAAACTTTACTACAAAACTCTCTTTCTTCTTTTTTCCTTTTCTCACCTTTCTTTTCCTCAACCTTTACCTACTCTTCCTACACCAAAACCCTAACACTTTTCCTACACTAAAACCCTAACCCTTTTACAATCTAAACTCCTTCTCTACTACTACCTCTTCTACTACTTCTACTACTTCTTTTCTCTTTTTACTTATTACCTCTACTTTCTTCTCCTTTTTCCTACTTTCTTAACTCTTAAACACTACTTTTTCTTTAACTTATTCTACTTCTTCCTTCTCTTTCTTCTACTCTTTTCTACCACTTACTACATCTTTCTCTTTTCTTCTACTTTTACTTAAAACCCCAACCCTCTTCCTACACTAAAACCCTTATACTTACTCTTACACTCTTCTTTATTCTTACATTAAAACCTTTACACTTTCTCTTCCTTATCCCTACTTTCTTCCTTCTTCTAATCTTTACTCTCTACTTCTCTCCTTAACTCTTCCTCTTACACTCTACCCTCTCTTACTCTTAAATTCTTCTTTCCTCCTACTTTCTCTCCCTCACCCTTACCTTTACTTCTACTTATTTCTACTTTCACCCTCTTCTCTACTCTCTCTTTCCTACCTCTACTCTTCTCTTACACTTAAACCTTACTCCTTACTTTTACTTACACTCTTACCTCTACCTCTTCTCTTTCCACACTCTCTCCTACTTTAACCCTAACCTCTCTTCTTACACTAAAACCCTAACCCTCTTTTTACTCTAAAACCCTAACCCTTACACTTATTCTCTCCTTCTTCCTTACTCTACTCTCTTCCTTACTTTACTCTTCTCTTTATTCTACTCTCTCCTACTTCTTCTTCTCTTATCTTTTTCTTCCCTCTACTCTTCTACTCACAATACCTATTCTCTAATCCTTACTACTTTTCTCTATCCTTTCTACTTTTCTTATCCTTTCTACTTCCCTTATCCTTTCCTTTCCTTACTCTACTACTCCTAATCTTCTCTACTTTTTAATAATCTTTCTTTAAACTACTACTCTTTCTTTTCCTATTCTCCTTCTTCTCTCTTTTTTAAAACTTTAAATTTTACTCTTCTAACTTTTCTCCAAACCCTATCTCTCTTCTCACACTAAAACCTAACTATTACTATTACTTTCTTCTCTACTTTCTCTCACTCTATTCCTTACCTTCTTCCTAACACATACACTTACTTTCTCACTTACCCTCTCTCTATCTTACTTATTCTCTTTCTACCTTTCTCTTCTCTCTCTAATTTTTTACTCCTAATACTTACTCTCTTCTTCTTATCTTTTCTACTCATCTTTTCCACTTACTTTTCTCTACTACTCTCTTTTCTAACACCTTAACTTTCTTCCTTCTCTCTTTACACCTATATTTACTCTTTACTCTATCTTTTACTCTACTAACTTAATTTTTTTTTACTTTTCTCTCTAAAATTACACTTTCTTCCTATACTAATATTCCCACCTTTATCCTTACACCTTCTTTCTCTTACTCTTACTTCTTCTCCTACACTTAACCCCTACTCTTCTCTTTTATTCTTACTCTCTTTCTTACAACTTACTTTCTTTATTTTTTAAAACCTTCTACTTTTATCTCTCTTTTTAACCTTCTTCTCTCTTCTTTTCTTTTATTTACACTACTTTTACTTCTTACCCTACTAACTTTTCTTTTCTAAACTTATACTCTCTTTCTATACTAACACCTACCTATTATTCTTACTCTCTTCTTAACCTACTTTACTCTCTTATCTTTCTTTCTTAAACATTATTTTCTTCTTAACTAACCTCTTTTAACTTCTTTTCCTTTTCTTCTACTTCTTTCTTCTATCCTTACCTCTTACTTTCTTTACTCTATTCTTATTCTTTCTACTTTTCTAAATTTTCTTCTCAATCTCTCTCTTCTTTCTATCTCTTATCTCTTTCCCTAAACTCTTTATAAACTCTTTAAACATATACTCTCTACTTTTTACTTCTTTTTATACCTTTTCTCTTCTTTTCTCCTTATTTACTTCTTCCTCAACCTTTTTAAATTTCTAACAAACTACAACTTTCCTTTTTACTTTACTTTTTCCTTTCCTTCCTCTTTCTACACTTTTTCTCTTCAACCTTCTTTCTTTTCTCAACTTTTACTCTTTCTAATCTTTCTTTTCTTTTCACCTTCTATTTAACTACTCTTTTATTTCATACATCTTTTAATAAACTAACTTCTTCTTCTACTTTCTTCTCTTCTTTTTAATTCTTTCTTTTCATCTTTCTCTATTTTCTACTCTTTTTTCTTCGTTTACTATCTTTACATCTTAATCACTTTAAATATCTTTTCTAATACTTTTACACTCTCTCTTTATTAAATACTACATTTAACTATCTTTTCTATCCTACTAACACTCTTTTAACAATTTTTTACCTTTTTCTACTTCTCTTCTTACTTTATCCTCTCTACTATTCTCTTCTCTTAACAATTCTTTCATTCTCTTTTCTTTCCTTTTTTCTTTTTATACATCTCTTAACCCTATCTCTGCTACTTGCGCGCTGTTATACTGCTGCATGAACAACGCTACTCTAATTGCTACTACCATTGCGTTGCTGAAAAAAATTCGCCTTAAAACCGCTCTCTGTACCGCTTATCTATCTCTACAACTGCCTCTTCACTCTTGTGTAACACTTGACGGGCCTACCGCCCACCCACTTTCTCTTCTTCACCCTGCTTACCTGCTACTCTTCTCTATCCCGCTTCACGGTCTTAAACACCTCCCCTCCTTCACTCTTAACCGCATCGCTCCGGGGGCACATCCACGGGCCCCCCCCGCCCAACCCTCTACCCCCTCTCCCGTGATACCTTATTACGGGCCCACCGCCTACCCTTATTCTACTTTCTTCTCTCCTTCATCCTTTGCTCGTGATGCCTTATCACGGCCCCACCCACCTCCCCTCTTTCTCCTTTACCCTCTACCGCCCTGCCCAACTGCTTTGTGACACCTGACGGGCCCTCCGCCCGCCCCTCTCTCACGCACTACGGCATCTACGGGTTCGGGAATGCCTTTCTAGGCTGCGGCACCACAATCGGATTTGCCAAACTTCCCCTAACTACTGTTCTATCTTGTGACAATACTATGTAAACGCCCAAAACACCTTACTCCACGTCATTTTTATCCCGTTCCATCTTTCCAATCCACCTGATACCCTGTTCAAATGCCCTTTCCCTCTACTATTCATTCTTATACCCGATTTACAAAGCAACCAACCCTGCCCAATCCAAATTCGCGCGATCAACGCGATTGACGCCCTCTTGCACGAACAACTTCTTGTACCTCTCCCATCCACCATCCTGCTGGCTCTTCTACCTATTGCGCATGTCTTTCTCAACTACTCTACTATCTATCCAAATTTACTTTGTCCTGACTCTCACTTTCTTCAATACGCACGGCTGCTTTCGGATAGGGACTCACTTGGTTTGGTCTGCTCTCTCCGGATTGTGGGCTCTTCCTGGATCGGGGGCTCTTCTTAAATGATCGGCTCTTACTACTTGGGGGCACTGATGTGGACTCCCTTGGCTTGCGGGGACCACTTTCGGGCCACTTTGGGGGACTACTTTCGGACCACTTAGGGTGGCGCACTACTTGGCGCGCTACTTGGGGAACCACGTGGGGAACTACTTGGGAACCACTTAGATTGGGGGACCCACTTAGGTTGGACGTGCCACTCGGGTGGGGCAACCACTTGGGTTGACGCACTACTTGTGGAACTACTCGGGGAACCACGCGGGTTTGTGCTGACTACGCGGCTTAATGCTGACCATGTGACTATGTGGATTAATGCTTACTGCGCGGGTTGATGCTTACTACGCGGGTTAATACTGACTATGCAGGTTGGTGCTGACTACGTGGATTGGGGGATCCGCATGGGTTGGGGGCTCTACTTGGGTCGGGGGCTCTACTTGGGTTGGGGGCTCTACTTGGGTCGGGGGCTCTACTTGGGTTGGGGGATCCGCATGGGTTAGGGGCTCTACTTGGGTTGGGGGTTCTACTTGAGTTGGGGGATCCGCATGGGTTGGGGGCTCTACTTGGGTTGGGGGGCTCTACTTGGGTTAGCGGGTATCACTCGGGTTGGCGGGTATCACTCGGGTTGTGGGGACTACTTTGGTTGGTGGCCCTTCTCTGGGCGTTTCTTTCTACGTCTCTGAAGTGTCTGTGTTGCTATTTGGCTGTTTTGCACTTTCTGACTTGTGATCACCGTGCAGTCGCAAGTCAGCCTACAGCACGTTTCTCCTGACTTCTCCTGACCTAAGGTTTCGGGTTACGGTTATATCAAACACATTCTTTCTAGTCTGCTAAATACGACTGCACATGCCCCTCCTCCCAAGCATATAGGAAACGACACATCTGGCTCGCGTCTCTCTGGCCCATCTTGATCTTCAATCCGAGCCACTTGTAAAGCCGGAGCTCATCGCTACCGTGCACAATCGCGGCGTCTTGCATCTGCTGCTCCAGCCATGGCGTGCACATCAGTGGCTGGCAGGCAAGCAGCGCAGCTACTGCTCTCTGGAGCACTCCATCGTACTGGCAAGGCACATGCATCCCTTGTGTCTTAAACGCACCCTGTATGCTTGTTTCCTCCCACTTGTTGCAGATGGCTTGGGGCGCCCAGCAGTAAAAACACCGCGCATACTTCTCCCACTTCACTTAGTGCATAGATTTCACCTTAGACTCCATTAATGTCATCTGCGCTCCGCTGGCCTTTGAACAGTCCTTCCAGTCGTGGCGCGCCGGGTCAGCCTGAGTGGCCATGCAGATGGCGCACGCATTGCTCCAGCGCTGGAAGTGCTGCTCTAGCCGCTCCAGGTCATATACTTTTTGTTCCGTCCTTCGCCGTTGCCGGATCTTAACCCTCTGCTCTTTAACGACCATAGCTCGCTCTATACATCTGCGCTGCTCCTCTGCTGCCACCGCCGCGGTGTCGGCCTGCGTCTCCTCTGGCTCTTCCTGCTCTTCTTCGACGGCTTGTCGCTTGGTACCACCGGGGTGTCGCTCGCATAGATCACACTTCGACTCTCCCATCTCGCATTGCTGCCTGTTCTGTCTGCCGTCCATGTGCTTGTCTATCGCGATTCGCCGACAGGATTCGACTGTCATGAACTCCTTTGCAGGTCGCTCCAGCTTGTAGCCGAGCGCCTTCTCTACCCTCCCCTCTTTCGTTACATAGCACGCTCTCATAACAATAGACTCGCTGTCGAGCCCCGTTCGTCCCGCCCGGCCGCTCTCTTGCACATATTGGAGCAGCAGGGGACACATGGCAACGTGGATCACCACCCGGACGCCTGCAGCGTCGAGCCCAAGACCCAGCATGTTCGTGGCTGTACAAAGCTTCTCTATGCCCAGGGTGAAGCTTCGCACCATGCGTGCCTTTTCCTCGTCTGAGCCCATCTGACGGTAGTATGCAGAGCACTGCAGAAGCTTCGCAAGCCGTTTCGTCTCGTCCACAGTTGGACAATAGACGATGATCTGCGCCTTGGGTCCGTACCTACTCCTCTTCGCAGCCACGAGCTCAATAAGTACTTTTTCTAGCGTGCCACGTGTGTACTCTAGCACCTGGTACGCAATGTTCGTTCGCGTGGTGCGTTCATCGCGGCATATGGTTACGGTCTGGGCATCGAGCCCTGCGGTGTGCAAGAAGGCGGGCTGCAGCGTGGGCGGCAAGGTTGCAGTCAGGTAGACAACCTGTGTGCCCTTCTCCGTCATCTCCACCATCTTGAGGGGGTCTGGCCGCCAGTCCTGTGTCGACTCCAGCAGCACGTGGCACTCGTCTATCACAATACGATCTAGCTGATGGAGCATGCGCTTTTCGTCAATGAACCTGCCGAACGCCTTCGTGACTGCGCTCTCAGGCGTCACCAGCACAATACGAGCCCAGTACGGCGGTCTTCTTCCATCCCACTTCGCGCAGGGGATGCCGAGCTGGTCGCAGCGATCTTGCAGATCGTCTCGCAAGGCATTCAACGGAGCCACGACCACGGAGACGCCGCCTGGCGAGACGGACGCGGGCAGCATGAACAGCATACTCTTGCCGGTGCCGGTAGCCATAACAACTAGCACGCGCAGCCGTCGCTGCATCACAGCCTCGAGGCTTTCTTCTTGCTTGCCACGATACTCGGCGTCCGGCCGTCCAGCGAGTCGCCTGAACTCTGCCTTGAGGTCCACCATCGCGAGCAACGACCAGCGCTGGAGCGCCTGCTTCTCTTGCTGCGCTACCATCTCCGCGCGAACACCGGGGTGCATGCGGCCGTCCTCCCAGGCGGATGCAAACTCCAGCACGCGATGCCAGTCCATGCTCACCCGCCGGAACTCCTCCCGCTCGGCCATGGTCTGAAAGGGAGACTCCATCATGGAGCGGCCGTAGTTGCCCTCCTCTGTTTCAAGGCTGTGGCCGGACTGCAACGCTTGCGCGTTGCTCTTCGCCGGCGCTTTGTTCCAGTAGAGCACTTCCAACCAGTCGCGTGCTTGTCCATCTCTTGCCAGCTCTCGGTGGATGGCTGGGTAGGCATGCCGCCAGGCGCGGGTGCCGAGAGCGGTGTTCATGTACTGAAAGGTCTGCTCGCGCAGGACACGGCGTATGCGATCGGTGCCCCAGTACCCGTCTGGGTTAGCGGATCGTGCCTTCTTACGGTCGGCTTCGCCGTACTCGTCTCCGTCGTCGCTCTCTTCGCTATCGCTCTCGTCGCCCCACTGCTCCTCCGGCTCTGGCTCCCAGATGAAAGCGGTAGGGCGGGCAACGCCATTGTGCAGCATCTGGAGATCATCTATGAACGGTCGACCGAGCCCGAGGAAGTACACCACCAGCTCACCCACCTCCCGGGGAACATAGCGGTGGATCGTCTTGACACGCTTGCTGAAGCTATACCCCTTGTGGTACGTAGTGGTGAAGGATACCAGGCCACCCTCTACAAACACCCCCCGATACCCCACCCTGTCTGCACTGTTCTCGCACTGTATCGAGGTAATCTCTGTCCCGCGACCAGGCCCGCCGCCAGACATGTGAACAAGCGTGAAGAGGCCTTCTTTAAACCGACGCACTCCTTTCATGTACCTAGCTACAGCGTCATCGCGCCATAGCGTCCGTTCCGGCCGTTGTGTGCTATCTATCCCACGAATGAATCTCTCCCTTAGCAGAGCCTCGTCCAACACCCGGTCTAGAAGCCAGTCTTGCCATCTATCTAGCTGGTTGTCAGGGTGCTTCAGAAAGCTCCAGCCCGTAGCCAGCTCGGCTGGCTGATCGACGAGTTTGTCCACAGACACCTCTGGAAGCGGGGTGGTCCCGGGTCGCACGCAACCCCTTTCGTCTAGATCCAAGAGTAGGACGTCCTTGAATAGCTGCAACCGCACCGTCTCGCAGAGTCCCTTCACCATCGACCGGAGATCGGCTAGCGAAAAGCTCTGCTTGTCAATGAGAAGCCGATCTCCATCCCACGACACGATACCGGGAGTATTACGTCGCTTTGCCTGTGTTCTAGCTAGCGTACGCAAGCGGAGCATTCGATTCATAGGACTAGGTGTGCCTTTGAAGTCGGACAGCGTCATAAACCGTTCAGACATGTCTTTAACTAGCTCATACGCAGTAGGTGCTGTACAAGGGTCTTTCTGAAGCGCTTTATCTCGCTGGCAGCGGGCATGATGCACTACGAGCGCTTTCGAGGTAGTGATCAAAGCAGACAGCGTTGGCGAGAACTCGTGCGCCGGAACCCACCCACCGCCATGGTGATCAGGCTTGAGGCCGAGGACAGCCACTCCGCTCAGCAGTGCGCTCTCGTGCTCGTCGCCAGTCAGGCTGTGGTTGAGCAAGGCGATCCAAAAGCGCAGGCATCGCTCTTCCAGTTTCTCTTTCTTCGCAGCGTCGTCTGAGCGGGCTATTTGCTGGAGTGACACCAAGAGGGCGTCTTGCGTGCTGGTAAGTTTGTATGGCGGCCGCTCGACCTGGTCATATGTGCGCCACAGGTAGCAGAGGATGCTTACCAGCTTCTGGCTGTACTTCTTGATCGTACCGACTCGATGCCTAGCGTAGAAGGGCCGCTCGTTCGATTCTGCGCCCGCCTCACGTCGCTCGATAATCTCCAGTGCGAGTCTGCCGACAACCTCAGCTTGGCTGCTATCGAACGCTTTTCGTATCAGCCGCTCCATAGCTTTGCAAACATCGCGTAAGCCTGTGTTGTCAAACGCCACTTCTTCCTTCCCACGCGCGTCTACCTCCCCACCAGCTAGCTGTTTAGCGCGCAGAAGTGCCGCCCTTGGGATACCTTGTAGGTGCGGGACCTATTCTGTGAGCTCTAGCCACGGATCAGCCTGCGAACGGATGCCCTCTTTAATCTTATCCTGCGCTGCTGCTGCCTTACGCTCTTCTCGCTGATGCTGGCGATCTGCCTTCACTCTCTGGGAGATGTCTGCTAGAGTCGCAGCTCCAACGCTCGTCTCGACTGCAACATACGCCGGCCAGCCAACAGCTCTGAACAAGCGCTGGCAGGATTGGCTGTCTCGCCATACTCGGTTGCGCGAGTGCTTGCTCTTTTGCCTCATATCTCTCCCTCGCTTTTGTTCGTTCACCCAGCCATGCTTATCCTTGCAATGTTTCTGCATGCCCTGCAGCGAGATGCAGGTATACCAACAACGCTCCGACAAGCATACCAGCCCGTCTTCTCGGCTTTTCAGACCAAAGACGGGCTCCTTAGCCGGCCTTGGTACACGCACGTCTCCTGGACTCCACGCAAGGTTTGGTAGCGCGCGTACAGCTGCCGCCAGGCTCTTGCGCGTAGCGACTGTGACCTTGGGATGGCGCTCTTTGAGGTGCGTAACGATCTGCGCTGGTGGAATAGCGGTGGCACATGGTTTACAAACTACGACTCGAAGTTCAGGCCGGTGTTCAAACAGCTGCGCAAATAGTTCCATAGTGTAAGGAGCAGAAGGGACACAAGTGGGCGCTATGCAACACGTCCGTTGGCCTAGTGTTTGCTATCCCCCGGCATATTGATCGACAGACTGTGTATCAATCTTGCTTTTGGTTTAATTGCGCTCCTAGCTCTGCTAACGCTGGTTGGTAAGGGCGTTGTGGTACATCCGTGCGCGGCCTGACTTTTGGTGCCGCGGTGTGACCGCGTCAGAACCTCAACAACACCCAACCCCCTTTCCGCACAACCTTCGTCCGAACTTCCGCTCGCAACCTCATTCGCAGTACATAAGTCGATAATGCACTGGTTGGCAGCATTAGACAGCGCCGCAGAGCGGTTTGATGGCGGTCGTCGGAGCTTTCCTCTAGCCAGCGAAGCTGACTTCGTTCGCAACTACGCGTACGAGCCGCCGAATGAGGACTACAAGAAGCTCTTCTTCTGCCGAGCGACCATCTCACGCTCGCAGCGTGATCCAGGTGCTCGTCCGCACAGCGCAGGATGGCTGATCCCCACCCGTGACGATGCCAGCGTCTGCAAGCCCGTCTTCATTGCCCACTCCGTCTTGTCAGCGATCTGGCTTCTGCGCGAGACGCTTGCCGACGACGTCCTGCCTGACAATATCTGGGATCGTCTGGTCTGCGCGGCCGAGTCGCTTGCGGAGGACGGGATGGAAGAGCCGCCGTCTGCGCAGAAGCCCTTTGCTTCCCCTTCACAACAGGCCTCTGCTCCACCCCCGCAACAAAAGAAGCGGCCACACCTATCTGCGCCGGCCCCTACACCAAAGCGCGCTCAAACAACCACCAATAAGACACATCCAGCCAGCCCTCAGCTGTCACAGCCTAGCGAACCAGATGAGCAGCTGAAAGACTCCCCTCTGCACATCACTACCATCTCCAACAACAACTGCCGTGCGGAGCAAAAACGCAGCAGGACACTCGCCACTTCGCGTGCGAAGAAGCGGCTTGCCCTTGGTCTGGTAGCACCTGGCGACAAGGCTCCTCTTCCAGAGCAGGCTGCCTACACCTCTATTGTGCAAAAGGACAAGTCCGTCGTCGCCTGGATCATCAAGCAGCCGGTCTCCGATGACACGGACTTCTACAGCTCCACCCAAACTCCCTACCTCACAGCCTGCACCCTTCTAGAGAAAGCGCGCGTGCTTAGAAACCAGTCCTCTCGGTACCACGCTGCCCAGTTCCTGCAGGCTTGGCGAGAACGTGGCTCACCCTTCAGAGGTGGCGGCGAGCTCGCTGGCAGCCAGAGCAGGACCGGTGCGGGAGCTAAGCGCTTGCAGCTGCTAAGTGTGCGCAACAATGCTGACAGGGATTTCTGCTTTGCCTGGAACATGTGCACACGTTACAAAGCAGAGCTAGCAGCTGTCTATATCGAGTCTCGATGGGCGTCAGCTCTCCTAGGTCAAGCATACTCCAACAAGATAGCGCAGATCTGGCATAACGACTTTGTATCTAGCAACGACAGGACGCGAAATCAATACAGAAAGGGACAGATCCGCACAGAGGCAGTTGCAGCGCTAGTAGAGTTAGTTAGTCCCAACGCCACTAAGAAGGACAAGCAGGTGTTTAGACGACGGTTAGGCCAAGCCATGCGCTGGTACTCCATTAGTCAGGAGCTAGGCTGGGGCATTCTGACCCTGATACCACACGACGAGATTGCGAATTGCTGGATAGAACGCACCCTCCGTGTAGGCCAGCTGCATGTCTGGATTAAGCTACTTAAGAAGGAGTGTCCAGACATTTGTGCAGCTAGCAAGGCACTTAAGAACTGGTTAGGGCCAGAGGGAATTGCTGGCGGGCCCATCAACGAGAAGAAAACGCTGAGCATTGAGGCGGAGGCGCCAGCAACCATCTACGAGGTGGAAGAGATTCAAGACAGCAAAGACGACGAAACTGACAACAGCGTTAACAACAGCACCAGAGAGCAAAGTCATGCTTCGCCAAAGAGTCCTACGCCAGCTCCGCGGTTGCGTTAGCTAACTTTGCTTGAATTGTTCCATCCTGTAGAGTAGATGTTACCTGCGCTTAACTCTGAACATTGTGCTACATACCTTATTGATACTGCCCTACAACATCGCGAACATTAATATTGAAACATCTACTATATTCCACTCACGTACCGTATGCTCAATTCTTCTAGAAATTTAACATACAATTGGGACGCACTTTGTACACGTTCCGCAATCGTTGCAGCAATATTTGACTTCAGGAACAGCGAACAAATTCACGCTGAAAAAGCGAACAAATACAGTCGAGTGTCTGTGCTCACGCTAAAATTTACATAGGCAAAGCGAACAAATACACTGTCTTTGTTCGTATAATCACTGGGAGAGCTACTTACCCTAGCATAGGTGGCTAAGGAAGCTATCTTTATCTTACAACTATTGTTAGAACTTAGTATACACCTCTTACAATTAACAATTACTATTTAATATAATAATACTTAGACTATCTAATTAATTAATACGGAAGTCTTAAAACTCTAAACTAAACTACGACATATAGACATTTATAACTACTAGCTACAATAAGAGGTAAACAAAGGCACTATAACAGTAACCTATGTCCTATCTACTAAGATGTTAGCTAACAGACTTACAAAGGCTCTGCCTGCAAGCAAGTAGTTAACCTTTCTAAGGCAGCTAGGACTAAAGAAACATACTGAACGAAGAAAGCTAGCTAACACCTAGATAGAATTACTTAATTAAAAGCTTGCTAACCTAGAGGTATAATAAGAGCTAATTATGTCCAGCTTTAAAAGGGCCTTAAAGCTAAGGGGGTGTGTCAGATAACTAACCTTGCCAAGCCAAGTTGGGATTTTGGGGTTAACCTTGGTTAACTTAGGGGCTAGCGGCACACACACATAAAATGAGCTATTAAGACAGATAATTATTAATTAATCACCTTTATCATCATCTTTGCACATTAAGCATATTATCTAACAGATATAGACACAGCGTTCTAGTACGCTTAAGTACTTAAAGACTCTGTAACCTGTACCTACTAGATTATAGGCACTATCTACTATAGTGTCTACTAGGAATTAATTTAACAACGTATTAATAAGGGATCAATCTAGACCTAGGCTAACCTCCGCGTAGAAGAGAAGCAGCTTGTCTAAGACCTAGTCATTACATATTATAAAAACTACAACAAGTACTTTAACTATAAGTAGAAGTCTAACAATTTAGTTAACACCTTCCTAATAAAGTTAAATAAGCAGGAGTCTCTACTGCTCTGTAACTTTGTAAAGTTTAAAGACAGCAGTAACAACTATAAGTTTAAGATAGCATTTATATAGAGCCTTATACCCCCTACACTCTAACGTAAAATCTAGTAGAATAGCAGTCTAGAATATATTACTAAGTGGGCGGAGTTTAAACAGGCCCTCTAAAACGCAGAAACCTTAACAGTCCTCTTAAACCTAGGGTTGCGGACTAAAAGTAGCGGTAGAAACAAGAGACCTCTTTCTTTAGACGCTAGGAGAAAGTTTAAAAGGCATAACAGTTAGGCGTTAACCCCCTCTAGGAGCAACACTAGGAAGCACCTAGGAGGCCCGTAGCTAACAACTAGTGCTGCTAATTTATTAGGCAGAAGATAGAACCCTAAGGGAAACAACTATTAACAATCCTAAGGTTAACTACAGAACTAGGGACAATATACCTAGGGATACTAGTAGCAGAGCTATTAGAGAGGCCGTAGAGGCAGCTAACAACATTCTAGTAGTAAGCCAAACCTAGGAAATGGCAAGCCCTAGTCGCTAACCTGTCCTACCTGCAGCTAGGGTTAGAAACTAAGAGGAAATAAACCTGCATAACAGTTATAGTCTAGCTTAACAACGCTAACAGTAACCCTAGGACCCTCTAGGCTCTGTACAAGTTAGGCTTAGAGCTAAACCTTATTACTAAGGATGTAGCTAGGGACCTAGGGCTTAACCTAGCAGGCACTGACTAACAACTAAAGGCCGTAGTCCTAGACAACACAGAGCTATCCTTAACTAACTAGTACTAGTTAACAGTAGTCTGCCACAACAGCAAAGGAGTACCTAAGATAATTAGACTAACTAAGTTCTAGTCTATATTATTTATTAGGTATAACCTAGTCCTAGGTTACCTATAGCTAGCTAAGGTAGACCTATATATCTATTTCTTAGCAGGAACCTATAAGTAGTTTACTAACAACGCTAAGAGAGTCTAGCTGTTAACAGCTAAACAATTATTTAGTAAACTAGGTCTAGGCAAGCAGCTATATCTACTACATCCTAGAAGCCTAAAGATAGGCAGTCTAACAGACGCCTACTAGGTAGACGCTAGACAGGCGTTAGAAGCAGCCTGTCTCGCTAAATAGTTAAGAATCATAGCAGTAGGACTTAACAGCAGCGCTATCCTAGATAACAACGCCCTAGACGCAGAAGAACTTAAGTACGTGCCTAAACACCTCTATTATAAGTAGTTTACTTTTAGTAAACAACAGATAAGTATGCTAGCACCCTACTAGGAGTACAACCACTCTATTAAGATTAAGGATAGAGCTAAGGTTCCTAACCTTCTAATCTACAACCTATCTCGCAGAGAGCTGGACACCCTCTAGGACTACCTTAAGACAGCACAGAAGAAGGGCTAGATCTGTCTAAGCAGGTCACCAGCAGGAGCTCCTATCCTGTTTGTCCCTAAGTTAGACAGTACTATAAGACTGTGCATTAACTATTAGGGATTAAACAGGGTAACTATTAAGAACTAGTACCCTATACTGCTAGTTAGTAAATTTATAGACTACCTGTTAAAAGTAAAGGTCTTTACTAAGCTAGATCTACGTAACGCCTACTATAGGCTCTAGATTAAGGAAGGTAACAAGTAGAAGACTACGTTTAAGACACAGTATAGTTATTTTAAATACCTAGTAATACCTTTTAGACTAGCAAACGCGCTAGCCACGTTTTAATCCTACATCTACTAAGCCCTAGGAGGCCTACTAGATAGAACCTGCGTAGTCTACCTTAATAACATCCTTATCTACTTCTAGGATAAGAAGGACCACAACAAGCACGTCAAGGAGGTCCTAGATTGCCTAGTTAAGTAGGGGATGTTTGCAAAGGCCAGCAAGTACGTCTTCTCCAGCAAGTTAGTAGAGTTTCTAGGATTTATTATTACACTAGACGGCGTGGTTATAGACCCTAAGAGGGTCCACACTATTACAGAATAGCTAGAGCTGTTAAGCTATAAGGACATTTAGGTGTTCTTAGGCTTTACTAACTTCTATTAACAATTTATTTTTAACTACTTAGGAATTGTCTAACTGCTTATAGACTATATAACAGCTGCCTAGAACCTAACAGAGGACTAGAGGGTCTCTAGTCTAGAAAAAGGGAAGGTAAGACTAAAGAAAAGCTAAAAGGGACTAATAAAATAGTACAAACTATAGCACTGGCTAGAGAAAGCCTACATAATGTTTCTTGCAATTAGGGAGAAGTTTATAAAATCCCTAGTGCTATAACACTTTAACCCTAATAAGCCTATTATTGTTCTTATAGACGTGTTAGACTTTACTATAGCAGCTATCTTATTACAACCCTAGACGTCTAAAGTAGCAACAGAGCAGCACTAGAAACTAGTAGCATTCTAGAGCTAGAAGTTGTAAGGTCTATCTATTAGATAGCATACCTATAACAAGGAACTCTTAGCAATTATTAAAGCTTTTAAGTAGTAGAGGTATTACCTTAAACACACCCCTGCAACAATCTAGGTACTCTTAGACTATAATAACCTAAGGTACTTTATAATAATAAAGGAGCTCTCTCTAAAACAAGCCTGTTAGGCAGAAGAGCTAGTAAGGTTTAACTTTAAAGTTAAATACAAGCTAGGACTAGAGGACGTAGTAGATAGTCCCTTAAGACGTCTAAATTACGCATAAGGTCTTAAGGTTAGGGAATAGTAAGCCCTTAGGGACGCTATGCTACCTACCTTATAATAGAAGCTTTAGATCTAGAAAATTTAAAAGTCTAGGGCTTAAAAAGATGTATAGGTAACATCTGGGAGTAACGTACCTATAGAAGACCTAGCAGAAGTCTAACAACTACCTAAAATTGTCCCTAAGGAATTCTGCCAACATTAGATTAGCCTTAGAGACTTGTCTCCCCTAGCTCTTAACCCTCTATCTAATAGCTATTAGAGCTAGGGTTTATCTAAAGACACTAAAGCCAGGGGACCAGACTTTAACGTTGCAGAAGCTCTCCTTTGTAGCCTAGACAACAGAGTTAGTGCCCCTACACACCTTGCAAACAAAGCTACATAGGGAGATTCTGCTTACGCCTTAGAAACCCTAGAACTCCTAATAGATTTTGTTAAGTAAGTCTAGTAATAGGACGCAGCATACCCTATAAACTAGTTATTAACAACCTAGATAGATGGTAAAGCGAAGAAGGGACAGCACTACTAGGAGGTTAACCCTAGCAGGACCTTAAGTAGAAGTGGGAAAGTTTAGATTCCTAACAATATTACACTGCGCTAAACTATCCTTTTAAGGAATTATAATAACCCTATAGGAGGTTCCTACAGCATAGATAAGACTACTAAAGTACTTAAGAGAAAGTACTACTAGCTATAACTAATAAAGGACGTATATAAGTACATCTAAAGGTGTCCTCTATACTAACTGCATAAGATTAGGAGGCATAAGCTGTAGAGATTACTTACACTATTACTAGTGCTAAACACAGCTTAGCAGCACTTCTCCCTTAACTTTATAATAGACCTACTAAAGTTAACAGATACTAAGGGGAATAAGTATAACTCTATACTAGTCCTTATAGACTGCTTTAGCAAGTACGTCTAGTACCTACCCTGCACTAAGACAATTACTGCCTAATGCCTAGCTAAGCTGCTTATAGAGCAGAGCTTTTTAAAGTAAGGACTACTAGATATATTGTTGTTAGATTAAGGTTTAGTGTTTACTAGTTAATTCTGGTATAATATATGCTACTACCTTAAAATTAACTACTAATTAAGTACAGCTTTCCACCCCTAGACAGATAGGCAGATAGAGTAACAAAACTAGAAGTTAGAAATATACCTCCGCATATATATAAACTACTAATAGAATAACTAGGTAGACCTTCTACTATACGCTGAGTACGCCTATAACTCTAAAGCTTACTCTGCTTATAGAGAATCTCCTATAAAGGTTGCCTTTAGTATAGACCCTAAAGGATTTAACAGGATACCTAATAAGCACTAGCTACAAAAACCCTAAACTGTCTAGGATAAGGATAAGGCGACACTAGAACTACGCTGGCAGGTTGCTAGCTGCCTATTAAACTAGCATAAAATATAGAAAATAGTAAAGGAGGCCTTAGAGTACGTATAAAAGGGTAACGCCTAGTAGTACAACACAAGACAGTCTAAACAACACTTTACTAAGGGAGACTCTATTCTCCTTTAGGCTAAGAACCTAATAACAAGTTATATTTTAAAGAAGTTTAACGCTTAATACCTTAGGCTATTTGTAGTAATTAAGAAGGTAGGTAAGCTAGTATATAAGCTGAAGCTACCCCTATCTATAGACAGAGTGCACCTAGTGTTTAACGTATTACTTCTTAAGCACTAGAGAGAACTCCTTACAAGTAGTAGGTTCTAGCTAGGTCCTATTAGTATACTAGAAGACGTCTTACCTAGTAACAGGTTTAAATTTAAAGGTATACTGTTACACAGAGATACTACTGCCTAGGGAAGAGAGTACAGAGTTAAGTGGCTAGGTTAGCTAAAAAAAGAAGCCACCTAGGAACTACTTAAGAACCTTAACTACTGCGATAAGATCTTTTAGGATTATTACTAATACGCTTAGGTAGGTAATCTATTAAGAGTAGGCTGCCCTATAACTAATAGACTAGCGCAACTAAAGTAAAAGAGGGGACGTCCTTAGAAGTCTGCCTTATAAACCCTACTCTAAAATAGCTAATAGGAAAGTAAGGATAGATAGTCCTTAGACTTGTGCGACTAGAGGCTAAAGGAGGCCTAGCGTCTATCTAATATATTACTAGCAAAGACTAGCACGTTTATAGGAGAGGAGAGTCTTATTATTATCTACTAGTCTATTAAGAAGTATTACAGGAATAGAGGGTCTTTATAACTACAACCGCAACTTAAGCAGCTCCTCTGCAACCCTTAGAAGGGCTTATCTTGTAGGAGGGGCTGTAACAACAACAACCACCTAGGGTAGGTTTAGTTAGAGACAACAAAAACTGCTTAAAAGGAGCTAACAGAGCCTAAACAGCAGAAGGCAGGTTAGTACTATAATAGTACTACTGCTTTTCTGCGTTGTAAGCACTACCTGTCTTCTAGAAGTAATCCTTAATTATGCTGTTAATTATAATGTTGTTAGGAAGCTTTATACTAATAGTCCTAACAGTAGCCTATAATAAGTTAGCTCTACATAAGAAAGAGGGGGAGGAAAAATACCTACAATATACTGCTTAAGGTTATGTAACTAAGAAACCTAATAGGCTTAAGCGTACTTAGTCTTGCTTAGACTAGACTTATTAATGCAGTAATAAACTACAGCATTATAGGCAATAAAGCTATTATAATAAGCCTTAGCGTAGTTATAGGCAGTCTGCTAGTACGCCTGCACCTAAGCAATTATATTGTTATTAGTTACCTAGTTACCTTAGGTAACTGTCTTATTATTTGTCTTGTAGAGAGCACGCTTAATTAAGAAATTAAGCATGTTGCAGGCTTAACAGAAAACAGGGTTAATCTACAAAAGTTAGTAGGAGTAGACACTAGGACAGCGTAGGAAATACCTTAACACACCTTCCTTCCTTTAATTAGACGCAGCAGGGGCACACGCTGAAGTTGTCCTTACAAAGCCTATACCTACCAGGCTAACAAAAGACACAGATAAAGGACAAGATAGTGCTATTAGGGTTACTCTTAGATAAGGTAGTTAAGTGCGTAATGCTAGTACAGCACTAGTACTGTAAAAGCAACAGCTAAGGCTGTATGCTCTTAGGCAGCTAGTAGATATAGTCTAGTAGAGCCTTATAGGAGATATATATTAGAGAGGGCGTTATAGTATAGAAGGTAAGGGCTAGAAGGTAGATATAGATAAAGGTGTAGAGATAATAAGGCACTATAAGTAAGTAGATACAGTCCTTATATACGCTAAATTCCCTCTACCTAGTAGCTCCCTAGTAACAACCTAGCCTCTTACTGCTCTCTTACCTGTTGCGATCTACTGCGCAGGAAGACAATTCTTATTACAAATATCTAGGCACAGGTCTATTAACTGCTAGAAGGGCAACTAGTAATCTTACCTAAGATTTACGTTATAAACTAACGCTAGAGCCTAGACTATACTGCGCAAGGGTCTAGGCAAGGCGCTAGGCATAGCAAGGCTAACAGCTTACTGTTACTACTAGCATGCAGACAATATCCCCTGTAAATAAGCAAATCCTATGCTAGTTTGCGCAGGAGCAGGGCTGTAGGAGCTACTGGCGATCCTCTTGCAGACGTTACTAGTTAGGGACTTACTGCTCTAGCCTACAAGGCAGACAACGTCTAACTACTTACGCCTCTAGCAGCCTTAGCCCTAGGATTAAGGCACCTAATTACTTAGGAGATTGCAGAGAGCAAACAGCGGGCACGCCTAGGGTAACCCTTAGCCTAGTGCTAGGCGCTGCGTAAGCTATGTAGAGAGTAAATAATACCTCTTACGTATTACCTATTTAGTGTATAATTGTCACGCTCCCTATAGCCTTAGCTACACAGGTTTTAGAGCTAATAACTACTAAGGCGTTATTTACAGTAACGTCTGGCAGAAGTAACAGCTTACTAACTAGCAGCTAATAAAGGCATAAGGGAAGACTTGGCCTTAGCTAGTCTCTTGCAAATAAGACTTATCTACCTAGCTGCGCAGTAACACTGCCCTAGTAGCTTACTAAGTAAACGTTAGGAGGATAGGATTGCTAGCGTCTATTACGTGCTAAACAGCTTCCTATCTCTATAGACGCTAACTAATAGACCCCTACTAGCACTGCATTTCTCCTACTAAGTTTTTCCCTCTACAGGAGGTTTTTCTAGAGTTTAATAACATTGCTGGAGACCTCTCTACAGTTTAGGACAAACCTTTAAAGAGGGGGGGGCTATTGTTATAAGTATTCTCCCCACGCTAGGAGATACCTTAGCTAGGTCCTAGGCTAAGCCTAGGGACCTACCGGCCACACACGTATATAATATTCACAAACCTTAAGACTTATCTATTAAGGATTTGTCTTATTTCGTAAATATCACCCCATTATTTGTCCTATCTCGCTCTTCTCTATTGCCTGCCTACAGTGCCCTTACACCCTTAGCTTAGAATCCTATTATAAGCTGCGTAAACTAGTTAATTAACTCTTTAACATAAGGTCCTCTAGTTGCTCTTATATCTTCTTAAGCAGGATATCCCTTAATATACTCTTCTAGCCCTTAACAAGTCCTAACTAATTAAGAAAGCTAGCCTATTTGCTAATTAGCATTAACTTTATAAATCTATCTGTAATTATATTGTTAGATAGGGTGTATTCTACTTTAATTATGTTGTAATTAACTTCTAATTATAACTAGTATTTATGTATATTAATATGCTAAAACTTAGTTTATATATTAGTAATGTCTATAGTAAATAGACGTATTGTCTGCATATTGTTACATTGAATTGTTATTATTATATTGCTTAGGGTTACCTAAAGCTCTTTTAATAGTTAAGAGGTGATTATTACTTCCTTAGCTACTTAAAATAGTGCTAGGAACTTAACCTCTGTAGTTAACGTCGTAACAGTATCTTGTTTATTTACTCTCTAGGAAACAAGTCCTCTAAATAATTTAATAGCGTATCCTTAGGAACTCTTTTAGTCTATAGTTTTGTTAGCAAATAATACGTTACTTATAACTTTAAGTCCTTTACCTTATCTAAAGTTAAGTAACAGATTCCTTGTCTTCTATAGGTACAGAAGCACTTAGTTAGCAGCGTCTTAGTGTTTATTACTTAGGTAAACTAGAAAGCGTGTAAGTTGCGACGTAGCAAACGCTATGTTAGGTTAAGTAGTTACTGCTACAAACAACAGGGATTTAATCTTTTACTAATATCAATTAATCTCTAGTAGTTTAGCTAGACTGTTTCTAGGCTTAAGTTTAATTCTAGATATTAGCGTATTATGCCTTACATCCTGTCTAGTTACTAATTAACTAATCTTATTAACGTATGCAGCTTGTAACAATTAAATTATCTATTACTATCTATTATATTAGACTTCTACACTAAGGAACTATTTAAGATTATCTCCTCTAGTGCACAGGTATTGCTCCTGTATCTGTTTAATAGCATTATCTGCCTCTTATTTGTGCTTTAGGTAGTATGTAATTATAATATTATCTATATAGAAGAAGATAATTATTCTATCCTTAATTATACAGCATAGCTCTTATAGTACTTATTTAAATCTAATTCTAGCTAATATTGCTGTAAATTCCTTCTGCTATAGTAGAGGGGAGATGCAGAGTATGTATAAGGCTTTCTATACCTTTAGTAAGGTACCTATCTTCTAGTATCCTCTTAGCATCCTTATGTATATTTTGCAGTTAATAGCTATATAGACAGACGCATTTATAACATCCTATTATTTTAGTTTAAGATTGTATTTTACAGCAATTGCTATTAGTATTCTAAGTAATTAGCCTGTAAGTGTTGCTGTATATATGTCTTATAACATAATATTACATTAATAGTCTCCTCTAACTAAAAGCCTTAATTTGCACTTATTAAGGCAGTAGTGTTTATTAAACTTGTATGTATAGACCTATATACAGTTAAGTATTTATTATCTAGACTTCTAAACTAGAGCTGCTAGAACTTTAGTCTATAACTCTATTTGTTTGTAGCTGTATAGGTGTTTATTTTCTGCTTATTTAAACATCTTATAGAGAGGGTGCTCCTCTAGCTTTAAGTATACTGTAGATAATAGCAGAAGTTTATTCTAATGCAGCTTAATTCCCTTCGCTATAATCCTCTTTAATTAAGCTTTATTAAAAAGTATTCCTTTATATTAACTAAGGTGTTCTGCCTTAGTGCCTGCTATAAATGCAGCTGCCTACAGCGTCGTTACAGACGTTCCTTAGTCTTATTTAAGTTAGTCTGTTGTCTTATCATAGCTTATCTATTTAGTTAGGAATACTACTAGTAGAGGAGTTAGTAGAGGCGTTAGGTATGCCTCTACAATCTTTCTGCCTTAGTAATATTAGGGTTGTTTATCACGCAGAGTGTTCTCCTGCGTTATCTTGTCCTTATAGAACATTTTAGTTTTAGATATATAGCTCTATATAGCTAAGAGTTTTACTATACTAATTTAAGTTATAATTTCCTCTAACATATTATGCTTAAGGTTATCTATAATATCCTCTATTTTGCTGTTAAATATTGTTTCTTTATTAAACACCACATCACAGGTGCTAATTACTTTAGCTATTAATAAGACCTAGATTTTGTATATGTTAGTAGACTAGTATCCTACTAAGTATCTAATCTATACCTTTAGGTCTAGTCTTTATAGCCTTAATTTTCTTTAATAAGTATTATTAGTTATAGCAAATGCTTTGCATCTATATGCTCTTAAGTAAGCCTAGTTTAGTTTTTAAGGTCTAGTAACTATGCTATTTATAGCAGCTATGCGTATAAAGAATATTTTATATAGTAATCTCTACTTATTTAGATAATTTAGCGTCTAATTATATAGGTATACTGTTGCTCTAGTAATTTCTAGCTAGAGTTCCTATAGTAGATTTGCGTCTAGTTAAATTGCGTATACCTTCTCTTTTATTACACCCCCTAAGCATTCTGCTCCTTTATTTTAAGCCTATGTGTCTAGAGTAGAAGGCTTAAGTCTTATTAAGAGGGACGTGCACTATCTCTTAACCTCTTATTTAAGTATAACAAAATTATTATCTGTCTTAATTACCTTAACTGTAATATTAAACTGTTTCTTTAAGAACTAGATAAAGACCCTAAGTAGACAGATAATAGATCTTGCGGGCCTGTTATCCTTAAAGTAGAAGTCCCACACGTACTAAGAGTGTTAGCAGGTAATAAGTATTTAACTCTTTTCCTTATTAAAGCTTTTTGCTTTATATTTATGGATGTCTATAGCTATTTATTTGCCTAGGCCTTTATTATTTAATTATAGGGTTCTTTATATTTAATGCTTTAATTTTAATCATCTATATACATTACATTACACTATTATAATACCTTTAATCTTTACCCCCTTAGATTAATGCATAAGGTGCTTAATTGCAGATAGTCCTAGATGTCTAAGCCTCTTATGCTACATTATAGCTGTTACTCTCTATAGAAATCTTCTATTGTAATTTATACGTATATAGAGTGCTGCTGTAGCTATATTTAGTTATTTAATAACCTACTGTCTAAAGCTCTCTATTAGGATAGCTATAATGTTGCTGTTTCCTTGCTGTAGCGTTGTTAGATCTTCTTAGTTATCCCACTATATTCCTTATCTTTAGAGTAGCCTAAATAATACCAGGTTGCAGAGGAAATCTAGGCACTACGCAATATAGTCTAAGCGTAGTACATATTTACCTTAAGATCCCTCTGCTAATATATTAACAGTACTATATTCTTATATCTAGACCTTAGGGTTCCTAGTCTAGATATAGTCTACTATTGCTAGCTGGCGTATGTCTCTAAGTCTTAAGAGGTTATTACAGATATGCGTAGTTAAGCTAGAATCTAGGAGAAATGCCTCCTTTAATAGATATCCTTAATTACTTACGCTACATACTGCTTTTATACTACCTTTATTAACCTAAGCAATTTCTTATCTATCTAGTTACTTAATAATTGTGTCTAGTGTTTTAGAGGTCTTAATGTGTAGAGTAATTAATTAAGAGTTTGTTATTGCTAGGCAGGGTTACTTTAAACTAGCATTTAGTTTGTTTACTGTTCTTTATAAGTCTAGCTTATATTAAAGCTTATACTATACTAGCTTTATAATATTTTAATTTAGTTTAAACTACTTAGGGGTTTCTAAATTATTATTAACATAGTAACAGTTACTAATATTATAGCGCTATTTATAAGCTAGATATATATCTACAGCTTCTGCTATATTCCTTCTTTAGAATTGCTTAGACTTATTACTAGACGCATTTATTTTGCGCTTTAATTACCTTTAGTTTAGGGCTGTAGATAGCGCTCTAATTTACATACTTAAGGCGTCCCTCTATATGTTTAAGTTAGATTTACTACTTACTATAAAGGCTCTACTATCTGTTATAAAGGCACTTTTTATTCTACCTTATATTAGATAGGCTAGGCTTATATACTTATAGAAGAGTTTTATTATCTGTCTTCTTTCTATATTACTTTAGTTACTTCCTGTACTAGTAAATGTTACTATCTATACTAGGGCAATCTTTAAGACTACTTTTAGGAAGTTATCCATAACTAGCTTGCTCTGTATTACGTCCCCTATTTTAAGGGCTTCTACGTAAGTTAAAGCTTAGTTGTATTTACTAAGCTATAGTTCCTAATTTTACAGGACTCTTATAGGCTTTAGTGCTTTATAGTACCTTTCTTGTACCCTTCTAATCTTATTATTAAGATCTACTCCTACTGCTGCCTAGACATTTGTAATCTAGGTCTACAGGGTGCTGTGTTTGTTAAAGCAGCTTACTTATAGATAAGGGCTAACTATAGCATTTAAGTGTTTTATTATAACAGCTATATATTCTTATTTATTTTAGTAGTTTTACTTACATATTTTATATAAGTTAAAAATAATTTTAAATTCTTGCGCGTTGCTGTTGTATGCTTCCTTTCCTTCTGCTAAGAGTTCTAAGTATTGCATTAGGGTATTAGTTGTTACTACAAAGGTATTAACAGGGTTAATTAATTCTTATATAGTTGCGCGCGTATTACCCCTTATAGTTTGTTTTAAGGAGGATGCCTAAGTACTTCTTAGAGCAGAGGCTAGTTTGTATTCTAAGACAAGTAGAGGTTATAGTTTAATAGGCTTTACGCGTAGTTACGTGTTACCTTCTAGGTCTATAATGTCCTAGATTTCTAGAGCTTTGCATTGCATCTTAAGTTAGCAATACTAGGAGATCTATCTACTTAAGTTAGTAAGAGTAACTGTTGCGTCCCTCTAGCTTTGGCTAGTTGCTATTTTACTTGTTATTAGCCCTTATTATAGCAGCAGTAAGACTCTTAATTGTTAGGTTAGATAGTAATAGTAATAAGTTATTAATAATGTATTAATAATCTGTTCTTGTTCCACGTAAAAGTGATTTTTGTCTTATCTAGGTTCTGGTAGGGGCCTCTGCACGGTTTCTTGGCAGGTATATCGCCTAACCTATTTCTCTAATACCTTTTCATTTAACAATTCCACATCTCCTTATTAGAACTCGCTAAATCTAGAACGCCTATCTAGAAGAACCTCTATTACTAAGCTAATAGTAAAGATAAATAGGAAGTTAAAAAAATAATACAACACTAGAAAGAAGGTACTTAAGATAAATATCTAGTTAAGTAGTTAGGATACCTAGACTTAGAAAACATATAGGAGCTAACTACGCACCTTACAAACTGCTAGCAGTTATTAAAGCAATTTAAAGAGACTAATTAGGCAGTGCTACGTTGCTCTCCTAGTACTCTAAGGGCTGGCCTTTTAAGGCGCTCTAGGTACTAGGCAGTAACAAGAACTCATCAGACAGATGTAACTTAATGGTCCCTGCCTCTAACTGCTCCTGCTCTTTAATACCGCGCTCCTCTACTGTAATAGCCTCCTTAGCACAACAGTCTAATAAATTTATTTGTTATTATAACTACTCCTTACGCGCATAAACTACACGCAAGTCTTCTATAGCTTTTTTAGATATATACAGCGCTTTAATTTACACTTTATAACTCTCTTTTATGCACACATATAACTTCTCTTTCTTAGACACTAATTAGTTAAACTTACATTAAGTTACCTTTATATTACAACGTTGCCCTAAGCAAACATACTTGCTATATTTCTTAGATTAAATGTAAACCTTGTATACTTAGTTGTGCTTTATATAAGTTTTAAATTTCTACACTATAATCTCTCTAAAGGGCTTAATAAATTTGTATAAATAATAACAGTAAGCTAAACTTAAGATAGTTAGTTTTTCAGCATTGTTAAGACCTACCTAATAATTAAGGAAGGGCCTTGCGTTATATAAATAAGCTTAAAAGACTAAGCTAAGACAGAAGGGGGATAGTGTTATAATCTACAGAACATAGAAAGGATTTGTCTCATTACAGTGGCTGCGGCACAGTAATTATAACAATAGAATAAATAATAAGTAAGTAACAATTATATGTTAGCACTTAGCTAATAACTAATAGGACACGTAACCTAATTAGGGCTTAGCGTAATTAGTATAGTTAGTAATTAGTATAATTAGTAATTAGTGTAATTAGTGCTTAGTGCGATTAGAGTATGTATAACACTAATTAGTCTGTATTACTACCATAATTATTAAAGTATATAGTTAATAGGAACACAACCCTTATAGTTTCTGTTTAACCTTATTAATTAGGTTTGTCTTTAGAATCTTAACCTACTCTTAAACTAGACAGTCTACTCTGTACTATTCATTACACCCTATCTTCACAAGCTTTACTTAGTTGATAACCCCAACTAATCCACCAGTACTCATCCCCAAGAACTAATAGAATCAGTGCTTACGGTTTTTAACTAAAGTACAACTTCAACAGAAGAGTGGACAAAATAGGAGACCGCGAGCTACTAGAGGGTAGAGAGAGAGACCTACTTATAGTAGTAAGGCCTGTGCTCTCTATAAGTAAAAGTGAAGGCAAGTAACGGAAGGTTCTACTAAGGTTTAAAAGAATCTACTAGTAGGTTGTAACACATACTAGTATGTTACCATCTTACCTTAGTAGAAGTCCTAACACGTGCCACTCCTTACAAATAGCAAAGTCCCTTACGCTGAAGTCTGTGTACAGGTGGCTGTAAGAGCCTAATACTTACAGATTATAAGTAAGAGTAAAAGAAAAATAAAGGGAAAGAAGATATAGAACTTACCTATAACAACCCTATAGTAATTAGAGTAGAATTAAGGTATATGCCTTTAGTAACGTTATATAGGTCTCCCCTAATCCTTATACAGAAAATTAACCTCTAAGATTATTTCTACTATATAAACCCTACAACGCAAAAATTGTCTCCTAGCCTGTTTAGAGCTTATATAAGGGGACAGCAGAAAGTTATTATTTAATAGAAAGAAATTGTTTTAGTAAAGAGAATTATTTTAAGCAGAGAGAAACTGTTTTAGCAGAGAAAAACCGTTTAGCAGAGGGTATTAGGTAGCCTGTTGCTTGTTTTAACGCTAGACTAGCTATATTGTAGTAGGTTAAGAGATTCAGGACCTACTAAAGCTATTAGTTTGTAGTAGGTATAGACAGGGTATACAGGAGTTGTCTTAAGAAGGCGCCTACTTACAGTAATTATTATTATTACTATGGCGAGTAAAAGCTAAGTTAATGTTGTTAGATCTAGGGGACTTAATGTTGTTATTATGGTTAGAAATGCTACAATATTGCTAAGAATTATTGTCTAAGGCTTCTAATTTATTATAGCTGTAGGCAGAGAGAGCTTTATTGTTACTTAAGATCTCTGTGTTGTTGTTAGTGTAGACTAAGAGAGTATCTTTGTTGTCTATAGCGTAGTTTTCTGTTAACTAGAATAACTTAAGTAAAGCGCAGTTACTTCTTAGGTTAGAAGCTGTTGTAGGTATAGTGTCTAATTCTAAATTGTCTAGGTATAAGTCTGTTACTAAGAGGTAGTGTTGTTGTTATAGACAGCAAGTTGCTGTAGTCTAAGTATAAAAGAAGCGCGCTAGAATTATATTATAAGAGGAGCGTGCTAGAATTATGTCCCTTTAAAGAAATTAGTATAGTGCAAACATATTGAATATAGATAGTTAGGCAAGCTCTTCTTTTAAATAGGCTTCTAGATAATTAGCATACGTGTTTTGTAGTTATTTAGTAAGATCTAGGTATACTGTGTAATGTCTAATAGAGGTTTCTAGATTAAACTGCTGCTAGAAGGCTTAAAGTACAGCAAGTGGGTGTTCTAGAATTAAAAGAGCTTAGCGCAAGAGAGCTAACCGCGCAATGTTATTATTTAATGCTGCCTAGGAGTTGCTTATATTAAAGCCGTAGGCGTAGTAGGTAGTAGAAGTAGTAGTAGTGTTAGGTAATTTAGGGAAAAGGCAGAGCACCTAGTACCTTAAGAAGTATTAAGAGTATGTTGTAAAAGGTCTAGAAGTAGGCGTATAGTAAAAGGACTGTTTACTAGTAAATAGTAAAAGGGGTAAACCTTTCCTAAGGAAGGTAGAAGAAGAGTAAAAATGTGTAGAAGCGCTGGACTGCTTAGAAGGCTTGTAAATATTTAAATATAAAGGGCACTAGACTGCTTAAAAGGTGCTAAAGGGATAATGTTAGGGTAGAGGGCACTAGGCCACTTAACAGGTAGTAAAAAGAGGCGCTAGACTACTTAAAAGGCGCTAATATTAAAGAGGAGGGCACTAGACTGCTTAAAAGGTGCTTAAGGAATACGCTAGACTACTTAAAAGGAAACTAGTAGATTAAAGGAAGAAGGGCACTAGACTGCCTAAAAGGTGCTGATTAGTTAGGGGGTAGAACAAAAGGCTAGTACTCTAAAGCCTACAACAAGTAACAATTTGCCCTACTAAATATTAGAGATGGGTAATCTGTACTAAGAAGACGCGTAAGGGAGGCTGATTTGTACTTAAAAACAGGCACTTACTACCTGCGCTAGTTAAGGGTAGGGACTAAGAAAAGAACTCTAAATAGGGCTAATACCTAGTAAAGAGATAGCATACTAGACTAAAACTTTAGTACAACCTTAAGCAGCAGTAGCTAATTACTAGCTTAATAAAGGCAGAAGCCTAAGAGAAAGTTAAATTTTTTAGCTAGTATGTCTGCTATTATGTAAGGCAGACTTTACAAGCATAAAAGTAGCAATCTAGTAAACTAATAGATTTAAAAGAAGAGTAGATAGAATAGCAGACTGCGAGCTACAAGAGGATAGAGAGAGAGACGTACTTATAGTAGTTAGGCCTATACTCTCTGCAAGTGAAAGTAAAGGCAAGTAAAGGAAGGTTCTACTAAGGTTTGATGGAATCTACTAGTAGGTTGTGACACATACTAGTAGGTTACCATCTTACCTTAGTAGAAGTCCTAACAAACAGTCTGCCTATATAGGAGGGAGTTAGTGTTAAGCACTAGTCCCTTTAAGGGTTCTTACCCTAAATTATATCTATCTTAATAACTTAATTTTCTATTTCTGTTCTAGAGTCTTGTTAGTACCTTTAAACCTTCTCTATACTAAAAGGTATAAAGGCATAAGAAGACTTAGTCTTAGATAGTTAGTTTCTAAGTATCCTTTGTATAAGACCTATAGGAATAGAACATTCTCTATGTTATCTATCCTAGTGCTCCTATACACCTTGTAGTGGGCACACACGTATTCTAGAGCCTTCTAATATCCTGTGTCGTTACAGCGTTAAGAGAGGGCTCCTTAGTATTGTTAATAGACAGTAGTTTTAGGTAGAATGGAGGCTGTAACAGCGTGTCTTTTACTCTTTATACAATCTTTAAATATAGCTTAGATAGTAAGCTATAATGTGCCCTTAGTAGAAGATATTTGTATATCATGTTGTAGTAGTATTGTGGTGTTAGTTGAGTAGTAGCCTCATTTCGCAAAACTAGACCGCTCGCTTGGGTTGGACCGCTCGCATGTGATTCACGTTACCTAAAGTAGCTTTATTACTACGTGTTAGCTAAAGGAACACTATAAGACAGGTTTCTCTATAGAGTAAACAGTATCTAATAGCTATTACATGTACTATAGTGTAGCTATGCTGTGTGCAAGTACCTTAGAGTGTGGGTTGATTATAAGAGAGCATCTTTGCGCTTGTTTACCTGTCTCATAGCGGACCTAGTTAAGATACAGAAACTGTCTCGATGCAATGTGACAACCACGCGGAAAGCGTAAGCTGTCGGGTCATATTCGCCAGAAGGGGGAGGGGGGATTGAAAATATTACCAATAGCAGGTAGGTGCAGACATAAACGGGTCGGTACATACAATATCAGAGCGGATTTAATGCAATTCTGTCACCAAAGCTGTTCCGCGTCATTCCTTCAGTACCCCTGTCTTGCCGAGCGCACCAACAAATTCCATAGGACATACTATTGTATCTTGATACCATAATCATGCTTATGCAGTACTCTTTCCACCAAGATTTTCGGACAGAATATGACAAGAAGCGTGCTCCGGATGGCTTCGGACTTGACCGGACCGGGATTCGGATCAGACTGACTAGACTTTTGCTATCACGCTAATTCGTTTCTTTACAGATTCTGTACATTTTTAACTCTCTCCTTTTTTCTAGTCCTATCTTTATCTTGAATTACTTTAATCGGACAAAAGCTAAACAAAGGAAACACAAGGCACAAAATGGTAAACAAGGGATTGATCCTTCATTTTCTTCTGGATGCATCTCTAGTAGTCATTGCCAGGAATTCCGTTCAAGGATCTTTTATTGTTGAGTTCCAGGACAATCAGGTGAGCCTAGACAGAGGGCTCTTAGACTCATAGCTCACATTCCAGTATAGAATTTGTCGGCTTATCACCGTCTAACGGGATCAAAAGCCAACATTTTGATGAGTTTCGACTATAACCTCTTCAAGGGCGAGTCGATTGAATTCAAAGATTCTCAGGCGGCAGATAAAGCTGCGGATGAGCTTCTAAAGCTTGACTGTATTAAAAATGTCTGGCCGAAGCAGATTTATCCCCGACCTGATGCCAGGGTTATTTGGACTACCCCATCAGAGGATCCCATGTTCCAAGTAAAGAGACGAAACACCAAAGATACTTTTTCGCCACACATCCAAACTCAGGTGGACAGACTGAGGGCCGAAGGCATAACTGGTCAAGGCGTTAAAATTGCGGTTATTGACAGTGGCGTATGTATCGATATCATCCCTTTGATAGATTCAAACTTACCCGGTAGATTGATTACACACATCCTGCTCTTGGAGGCTGTATTGGGTCCAATTGTTTAGTCACTGACGGTTATGACCTTGTCGGAGATGCATATACCGGCGCCGAAGCTCCTATTCCGGATTTAGACCCCTGGGACGGCTGCAGTGTAAGTGGGAGGCCGTATCGAATTCCCTCGTATGCTTTTTGAGACTAACTACTCTCATGATAGGGGCACGGAACACATGTCGCTGGTATAATTGCCGCTCAAGAAAATCCGTATGGTTTCACAGGTGCAGCACCTGTACGTGATCAATACCTGAGTACCTTTGCCAATCATGGAATTGACGAGTTATTAGGGGGTCAAATTGGCTGCTTACCGCGTATTTGGCTGCGAGGGTGGAGCCAGTACTGATGTACTGATCGATGCATATATGCGTGCTGTGGAAGGCGGCGCCAACATCATCACTGCATCCCTTGGGGGCCCTGGGGGTTGGAGCCAGGATCCTTGGTCTGTCGTAGTTACAAGAATTGTCGACTCTGGAATACCATGCATCGTTTCGGCCGGGAACGATGGCAGTAAAGGCCTTTTCTACGCTCAGTCTCCTGCCAGCGGGAAGAGAGCGGCTTCCATCGCCTCATATGATAACTCTATCTATCCCATGCTCTTGGTTTCCTCGAACTTCACCATCAATGGAGGCGCATCTCAAAACTTTGGTTATACCCCTGGAACTCCTAGGTCCTGGGCCAGGGTCGTATTGCCTCTGTGGGCCGCTTCTTTCAATACAACTGAAAACGGCCAAGGCTGCACAAAGTTCCCTGACGAAACTCCGGATCTCTCCAACAAAATTGTATTAATACGCCGAGGAGGTTGCACGATAGACCAGAAAGCCGACAATGCCGCAGATAAAGGTGCCCGGTATATTCTGTTCTACAACAACATTGGTGGTACTAGTGCTCCGGAAGTTTCAAACACTGGAGTCCTTGGGACCGGAATGTTAAGAGCAAGTACTGGTGCGACTCTTGTCAACGCTTTAGCCTCAGGCTCTGAGGTAGTTGCGTCCATGGGTGATCCGGTAGTGGCTGCGCGGTTGGACGCGGAAGTAAACAACAGAACTGGAGGATTTTTGACCACTACTTCAAGCTGGGGGCCTGCATGGGACGGCGATATGAATCCAGAATTCGGCGTACCGGGTGGTTATATCCTATCCACCTACCCCGTCTCACTTGGGAGCTATGCCGTATTCTCTGGTACTTCTATGGCATGTCCGCTTGCTGCGGCTATTTATGCCTTGCTGTCCAATGTCCGGAGGACGCTTGACCCAGTTCTTCTTCACCAGTATCTTTCCCAGACAGCGAAACCAAACCTATTCAATACCGGGGACTCTACTTTTCCTTTCCTCTCTCCAGTGGCTCAACAAGGAGCTGGTATGCTTCAAGCCTGGGATGCTGCACATACCAATACACTTCTCAGCCGTTCTTGCATAATGTTCAACGATACCGAGCACCTAAACAATCCGGTCAATTTCACTATTACCAACACTGGAGATCGAGATGTCGCTTACAATATAAGCTCAATCGGCGCCGCTACCGCTTACACTTTTTCAAACAATACCTCACCGGATTTCTTTCCTGGCCTGAAAACAGACGGAGACTTTGCTCATCTAAGCATAAGTGAGTCTAAGCTCACCATACCTGCTTATGGAAATGTAGTCGTCACAGTCACAGTAACGCCACCTGCAGTGGATGGCAAATTTCTACCTGTTTACTCGGGCTACATTACAATCAACGCTACCAATGGAGAAAATTTGTCTATTCCATACCAAGGTATTGTGGGTAGTCTTAACAGTCGACGTGTGTTGGGTGACTGGACCCTGTCCGCTGGCAGTACCACGGACAATCCCATCACTACTAGCAATTCGACATTTGTGGTACCCCATCCCGGGAGTAATAATTCAAACTCAAACACTAGTTATATCATTCCTACAGCCGTTGCCGACATGGTTTTCGGGTCACCATTAGTACATGTGGAGGCTGTTCGAGTAGACTGTGGGTCGATCGCAATTGGGAATGCTTCGTGTAAAGCTATCGACGTCTTCGGCTCTCCTATGCGATGGGTGTCACGCGTTCAGCTCAGCTTCAATTTCAACGGTACACTCGGAGATAAGACAATCGCCCCTGCTGGCCGCTACAGGCTACGTGTGCGTGCACTTCACATCTTCGGAAATGAGGACAACGACGATGTCACTCAGTGGGATTTAGCTGAGACACCGGAATTCTTTATTCGATACAGCTGAGAAGAATGGAGAGGGGATTTTTCCCGTGTACTCGAAGTGAATCATAAGAACGTGCTTGACAAAGAAAGATCGTATTTCAAAAAGCAAAGTGCACGGCTAAGATCCATCCTAGAGAAAATGCTTAGAGCAACCTGCTACATGTCGCTAGTATCGAAATATAATATAGTAGACCTGCAACCATTCCCATACGCACAGAAGCCTACTAATACGACACACAGAACGATCATTACCATGTCTAGATCATCTTGAATCAGCTTTCGAATACACAAATAGATCCACACGCTGCTGTGTCAACTTGATAGATAGAACCCCCCCCCCCTCCAGCACCTTGCCCAAGTCCACAACTTACCCCACTGCCCTTACCTCCTTAGAGACAGAGCTTATATATAATGCTCATCTATGATCGGAGCTGTGTTATTTACGGCTAAGGTAGCTCGGATCTCGTCACAGTAGCTGAGTTGGTTACTGGAAAGGGGACCAGGTTCAGACGCTCCAGCAGGTGTGAGGCATGAGATGCCAGGTAAATCATGAATCTTAGGAAGATTTGAAATTTTTATTATACCAATTGATACACAGACTGTTAGGACTTCTGCTAAGGTAAGATGGTAACCTACTAGTATGTGTACTAGCAGGTTTCATTAACCTTAGTAGAACCTTCCTTCACTTGCCTTCACTTTCACTTGCAGAGAGCACAGGCCTAACTACTATAAGTAGGTCTCTCTCTCCACCCTTTTGTAGCTCGCAGTCTGCTATTTTGTTCACTCTACTTTTGAATCTATTAGTTTACTAATTTACTACTTTTATGCTTATAAAGTCTACCTTACATAATAGCAGACCTAATAGCTAAAATTTTAGCTTTCTTTTAGGCTTCTGCCTTTATTAAGCTAGTAGTTAGCTACTGCTGCTTAAGGTTGCACTGAATTTTTAGTCTAGTGTGCTATCTCTTCACTAAGTATTAGCCCTATTTATGTTAAGGCCACGGCTCTGCCCACCGTGCCAAGCATGCCAAAAAGGTAACAATGCTCACTTTGATAGTGAGACAGCGGCTAGAACAGTACTTATTTGCCCTAAGGCTTCCTACAGGTCAGAGGTGGACGCATCCACATGCCTGAGGCTGAGAGTAAGGCTAAGAGCCTAACAATTTAGAGTTCTTTTCTTAGTCTCTACCCCCTACTAGCGTAGGTAGTAAGTGCCTGTTTTTAAGTATTAATCAGCCTCCCCTACACGTCTTCCAGGTACAGATTACCTATCTTTAACATTTAGTAGGCTAAATTGTTACTTTTTTAGGCTTTAAAGTTCTAGCCTTTTGTTTTACCCCCTAAATAACTAGCACCTTTTAAGCGGTCTAGCGCACCTGTTTAGCACCTTTTAAGCAGTCTAGTGCCCTCCTCTTTAACATCAGCGCCTTCTAAGTAGTCTAGCGCATTTCTTTAGCACCTTTTAAGCAGTCTAGTGTCCTTCTTCTTTAAATATTTACACGCCTTCTAAGCAGTCCAGCGCTTCTACACGTTTTTTACCCTTCTTCTACCTTACCCTAGGAAAAGTTTGCTCCTTTATTATTTACTAGTAAAAAGTCCTTTCACTAGCCACCAACTTCCTAACTTTTGCTAACACAGTCCTTTCACAACATACTCTTAATACTTCTTAAGGCACTAGGTACCCTGCCTTTTCCTATCAGTTCACCAGATCGCTACTTTCATGCTTGTGAAGTCTGCATTACACAGACGCTGTAGTCATCAAGACTAATCACTCCACATCTAGGGGATGACGATTGAGTATTGGGTTTGAAGCTGAGCCGTGAATATTCAAAGCCACGATGTTTAGCGTCTGGGTTTTTCTCTAAATCGCTAGAACTTTAACTTCCTGCCAAATTTTCGGTTGATCGTAGACGATTCCTCAAAGACAGCTAGGCATCAGAGCTCCTACCCGGTGGCTGATGCATTCTGAAACTCCATTTTAATCACGTTCTCCTGGATTCATGCAATAAGTAGCCATATGAACAAGCTAATAGCCGCCTGAGATTCTCTACATACTCCTAGTGCAACTCCAATCCCAATTTCATTCAACGTATTGTCTTACTTTCCGTATGTCTAGCTTAGCCCGAGTGGGTTTGGACAGCTCGAAGAAGGTTTGTATAGTGTCTTGAATAGTTCATCTGGTCTATACGATCCCGGTTTTTCAGCCAACTATAGACGCAATGCGTGAATAGCGTTCGACAATCAGTGAACTTACAAATGCCCAAGTGGCCTATAGTCTCTATTTATGCGAAAATTTTGAGCTTCCATTTAGCTCACACGTAAGGGTTAAGGAGTTTTGCGCGTATTTCCCGATCAAGCATTCAATCTGCTACAAAAAGCACCTACTTCCGAATCGATTTCAGGAAGCTCTTACGTGTGGTCATCGGCCAGAGAGCCGGCCTTAAGGCGTTGATAACAGAACTCTGCGTCAACGCGTGCAGGGTGTCACAGGCTTGGGAAAGCATCAGAAAGAAGTTCTACGCTGGCTTTAGTATAGTTACCTCCTTATGAGTCATGTCCATTACTTAGCATTGATAGTATAGGGCACTAAGAACTGGATAGGGCATTCGGATAAGTTGGATGGAAAGTGTTCAACCGAGATTATTTGAAACATCACATCGTAATTTATTATTCTGCTAGTATTACTGTCTTGAAGTCTGAATACTTCGTGTAGATGGGACTAGTATTAGCTCTACGAATAGCTCAGACACTCCACAAGCTCATCGACCTTTTCAAAAAGACAGCTCCTAGCCATCCAAAGCTCAAGCTGGGCGAAGAATCCGCAGGATATGCGGAGCAAAGCTTTGTCTTGTTTCTCTGGAACTCCAGCTTTCTGGTTATGAATGTCTATTACGAGAAGGCAAGTCGAGAGTGCACAGTAATAAATATAGTTACTAAGTGAGTCATGTAAGTTTAGTTTTCATAGAAAGTTACAGTAGATGCATGCTTACACGTTTTGATAGACATCCGCGCGTGAGATCGTGCTGCAAGTTTTTATCAATTCTAGAATTGATGTCGCACGCACTGTGTGGGTGATTCTTGCTGATAGAGATTCATCCCTTCCGAGAAAGCAAAGGAAGCGCAGATGTATCAGGGCTTCATGATATCGACAGGTCCAATCTGACCTGAGGCGAGAGCTTAAACCTGCGTCTAGGTGATCTAGGCTTAACATCATTCCTGAAGTGTGCCATCTCTCTAGCTCAATCATCTGTGTTTCAATATCGCACCGAAGATCCTCAGTCGATTCGACACCGCCAGTACTTGCCGAATATGACAGCCGTATCATCATAGAACAAATCTTCGCGTACTCGGCTCGCATAGATAAGAAGTCCAAAGGAATGATGGGGTTAGTCAGAGATGGAGCTCTGGGAAAGATGTCGTCCCCCAGGATCTTGTACGATAAATATCAGCGCCAGTCGAGGTTATCTTGCGAAAAGTTCTCATGGGATGAACGTACGGAAAACATCTGCCATCGCAGGGCATATGGCTTTTCTATGCAGTACAGCATCCAAGTCGCGCGGCTGAGATCGCCAGACTTCGAATATTCAATGGCTGAGTTGCAACTTCGAACGCATAGATGAAGACCTAGCTTGGCTGCTGTAGATACACCACTGAAAATCAACTCTTGCATGTTCCTTGCGTCCGTTTTCTCGCCGATACAAAGCTGTGAACTTTAGTCTAAGATTTTACCCCTAAAAGGCAAAATTCAATTGAACCTACTGCGGCTACATTAACCTGTAGTCGATTAGCACCTGTGTATTTCTCTTCTTTGCCGTCCAGTACTCACCAAAAACTTTTCTTCGCTGTCAGCGAGCTGGCAAAGCGAAACTGACAGTTCATGAACGGTGTTTAACAGCGCAGCTAACATACGATGGTTGACTCTCGAGTCCAACATTGATCCCCAAGCGAGAGTGATCATCCACAACAACGTTTCCTCGGTAGTTATCGATGATTCCATTGGATCGAGAACTTTCTGGTAGATAGACTTAATCCAAGACAAGTTGATGAATATGCCTAGACTGGAGATATTCAATCAGTATATAGACAAGGAAGTACTCTTGGGTCCCTATACATACCCTTCTGGCTCACTAAAGGCGTCTATAAAGATTTAACACGCTGGTATAACGCTCTGGCCTTGGGACGTACCTTCTATAAATCTCTCCACCGGAAGTTTAGTGAAGTCTTTAGCCAAGCATTTTATCGGCGAATCAAGGGGTTGTAAGAGAAGCGGGACACAAAGCTGATTTGCCGACGACAAAACCAAGCTAACTTTGGATTTCAGAGCTCGGCTGCTCCCTCCTTCGTGGCACAACTTTCGTATTGATTTCTCAACCGCTGTTGATCGAATTCCAGGTTGCGGGCATTCCTGATAAAATTATTATCCCTACTGTTGAACAAGGATACAGTCTTGTAAAAACCTTTTCGTTCGCGGAAACAAATCTGCCAACCAGCATATCCATTCCATGCGATACTCTAATGTTACTTTCGCTGCTTGACGTCTCGTCGTATTGTGTTAAAGAAGAGATGGACGTATCTGAAATATGCTGTGACTGAAAAATTGGTTCGTTATTTGCCAATTCTATCAGATATTGGCCCTCTTCTAGCTAGACAGTAAGCTTCCCATTTCATTACAAAGCTTCGTTTGTAGAACAGAGGAGTAACGGGGTTATTTACCAGTGGAGAGATCGAGTGCTGGAAATGTTGTAATCTCCTGCAGCGGAGAGAAAGGAAGATCGTCGCTTAGAACAGAAATGGACTGCGAGCTTATGACAGATCCCGGCTGTTGGTCGATAAACTGTCCAAACATGTCTGACGTATCGAAGATATGATTGTTATCGTCCAGTATCTTCGTAGCCATTGTAGCTGCCGGCAATTGAACCGATGCTTGTCGAGCCTCGCTACGCCGTCGTTGTGAACGATTTGAATGCAGATACTGACATTGCCAGTCGTTGCGCTGTTTTCATTCATAAGCAGCAACATCTTAAACTAGCTGGGTCTCGATCGCCTACTTTGCAGTAGCTGCATGGACGTGCTCCATTGCCTTTGAAGCAATAATTAGTGTCTTTCTTTCCATCTACAGGAGATCACTCATTAACTTACATCGAACTTTCTTCAGTCGACACCCTTCACACGCTCCTCGACGTCGAGTAATCTTGGGACGTGTTGTTTCCATGTGAAGGAATTTGGGAACCGGTAACGTGTTTCGACTGAACGTATTAGCTGGTGAAGATTCCAGGATCGTGCCTTCTGGGGAGAGGAGATGTGTGTCGGGAAGTATTCACTTGTGCTCTTTCTTGCTGGTTCCACTAATCACGGTGAAGTACACACTATCTCTGACACGCTGCTCACGCAACTGGGAGCTTCTTCGGCCCGATGTTATACAGTGTCATCTTTAGACATCAAGCTGTTCTTAAAAAGCTGAAACATATATGGGATTTGACTGGTTTTGTGGAAGCTTTGATCATGTACCATGATTCAGTAGGGCAGCTCTTATTCTCGCCCGTTTAAAGCTCCCCCTTGTATGTCCTATAAGGTTTGTTAGTCTGACAGGGGTTTTTCCTAAAGAGCGCCGAATGGCCCTATTAACTATATTACACCGAATCCTACCTAGTTTTGTATATAATACCATGCTAACCTTTTATTTTACACATAACGTGTTCTTATTAAAATGCCACAATCCTCTCCCCCCTCTACTCGGCCATCTACTCCTCCCAACCACAGGTGAGGCATAGGACGCGATTACCCTTGAGACTCTTACTAAGTTAGTGGCTACAATGAAGGATCGTTGCCAGACAGTAATTGACGCTCAGAGAGGTCACACTTTGTACTAGACTTTGTATGTAAAGAACGACAGTATTAAGCTGAATAATACAGCCGAGCATCCCTTTTACGGCGCTATACTAACAAAACTCATGGAACATACTACAGTAATTCGTGAACTAGAGCTTTATCTCAAACAGAGAAATGTACCAGCTCGAAGCTCTTCCCTTTAAAGGTAAGCATAAGAAATTTTAGTGTCGGCTTTAGCCTACCGAAAGCTCCTAATACCACCGAGGGCAACGCGAAATATGCCGCGCTAAATCCACACAATTAAATTCCTGTTGTGAGGGAAGGTTATGCTCGATGCAAAGTGTGGTGTATTGTTGATCGTCCCCAACGAGCCCAATGGCTCATTGAGTCTATCTCATCACATGCTAGCTTCGCTACCTCTACCATCACCACGCGTCCCAAATTCAGGTAGAAGAGTTAACTGAAGGCCTTCCTCAGCTACTAGGACTCTCTCCTGCTGTAACTGTTTCTTTATCTCATTTACGTCGCGTGGCAGCATTATTTGCTATTTAAAGCCTAGTAATCTTCTATTCAGCAAACACTAACTTGTGCGTTACTATAGCTGCGCCTTTAGCAAGCTTTTTAAAGGCCTTAACTATTAAAGATGGTAAACTGCTTACATGCCCTTAAGTCATCTCTTAAACTAGTGTTGATTGCGACCCTAATTAGAGTGTATTACTTAGGTTTAGGACTGCTAGAGAGCATTTTCTATAGTAGGTAGCGGTAGGGTACGTAGGCAAACACTAATATCTGTTATAACCTGTTCTAGGTTAAAATAGACTAGTCCAGCGCCTAAAAAGCCTCCTTAGATTTTGCTAGAAGTAAATAAATCCGTGTAGGCACCTAATGTCAAGGCCACGGCTCTGCCCACTGTGCTAAGCATGCCTTAAAAAGGTAACAATGCTCACTTAGATAGTGAGACTGTGGCCAGAACAGTACTTATTGGTATCACAGGTCAGAGGTGGACGCATCCACATGCCTAAGGCTGAGAGTCTGAGGCTGAGAGCCTAACACCTAAAACGCATAGTAGAAACTTAACTTTAGGAATAAAAGAAATATAGTTATGCAAAAAAATCTTAGCTTAGCATCTCTATACCTTCTATTAAAAAATAAAACAACCTGTATCTTGTAGTTATAGGAAATATTAAAAGTATTAAGATATAACTATAAAGTATAACAACCTCTACTTTATTATAGCAATATTAGAATTAAGGGGGTTATAGCTTATATGGCTATTAATACAAAGTGGCTAGTTTTCTTCTTAAGTACGCGTCTTTGTATAGACATTAAAGTGCTTTAACTAATCTAGACTAAGCTAATTAGTAGGCTCTTTACTTCTAGAGACTTCTAATAACCTAGTTATATAGCACACTGTCCTCTTAATACTTAGTAGAGAGGTAGTTTTAGCCTTTAAAGATAGTAAAGGGTAGAATAGTCTACCCTATCCTATAGCCTATTAATGCCCTATATAACTGTGGTCTATTCCTAAATACCCTACCAGACTACCTTTAGCTGTACTTCTTACTCTAAGCCTATAAAAACTACTTCTGTAGACATCTAGCCTATTATATAGCCGATCCATTAAAGTTGTACATATTATTGTCCTAGAAACTATACTTAGCATAAGTATAAACTATAAGCTTAAACTAGTCTTATAAAGTCTCTAAATCCTTACAGAGGGCTCTCCTGTAGTTGTTCTTACGATTAAACTCTACTTTGAGGCTAGGGTGGCGCATAACGAACGTATTAGGCCAGTTTGTGGCTTTGTGCCAACATGGCCCATATTGGCACAAGCTGGCCCTAGCTAACACGTGATTCTCATCAAGACTGTTGTACGGCCACGCTGTAACAATGCTCTCTTTATGTATTAGCTAGTCGTAAAGTTGTTGTGTGTGCTCTCCTAATACTACCGTATTAATTGACTTAGAGCAGTTTCCTATTGTTGCTAGCATCTTTACAGTGTTGCCTTGCTAACGTGCATAATTGATGGGTCTCGTCAACCAGGCGGCAGATCGGCCAGCCATGAACTTAGTGTCGGCAAACCTGAAAACAAAGCTAAACTAGGCAAGGCAGGATAGCTGTGCTAAGGCGCGCCAGCACATATCTGTAGGTTTGCTAAACTTAAGCAAGTAAACAATAAACACAATAGCCTTTTAAAATCTATTGCTAATCTACTTCTAATCTATTCTAGCACTATAACTACACATATACACATACACACAGCTACCTACTATAGCTACCCCTAACATTCCTTACACTGCTAACAGCGCCTCTACCCTTAAAGGCTATATAAGATACAGGCTAAAATCTATTTAGAATGCATTTCTAATCTTTTTTAGCCTGCCTATTAAGCTTATCTTAACTGCATACTATGCTGCTTAGGACCCTACTGTTTAAGATTATTAATGGCTAGGTTGTTCTCCTGTATGGGGAGCGACGCTGCTGTTAGGAGGAGTTAGATAGTAGGCTGTGCTTAGTAAGTTAAATGCATTTGCAATATATTCTAAATAGGTTTTACTAAATTTTACAAGGTCTTTGTTAGTAATTATAACGCGCTAAAGAACTACATCTTTAACGCTATAGCATAGAGCTTGCTCTAACCCTAGCTAGCTGCCCCTGTAATAAGAGCCTTAACTTAGTCTAACGTAAATCTGCTTATAATCTATACTTATTCTTTTCTAATAATCTTCTACAGGTTTCTATAACACTCTTATAGTACACTATTACAAGAAGGTCTATAACAAGGCCTGTTAAGCTAGACATAAGTTTAGCAGCCTAAATTAATCATAAATCTATTACTAATCTATTTTAATAGGTTAAGCAGCTGCAGAAGCTGCTGCTGTCTCCTGCCTGTGTGTCGCTTCCTAGTTACGCGTTACGTAATTAGGGCTTAGAAGGGGCAGGTCTATATAGGCGGCATTACTAACATCCTTACTGCCCATGTAGAGTCTAACCCCTACGCTACCTACTACGCTGCTAATTACTATAGTAAGTTAGTAAAGATCTATTCTATATCCTTTCCTAATATATTTATACAGCCTGTAACTATAATAAATTCACTACCTATAAGAGTATGCGCTGTTTTAATTAGGCTACCTAAGCTGTGCTAATATAGTTAAGATAGAATGCATTTAAGATAACGTACTCCACAAGCGAGCTGCCCACCCAAGCGAGCTGCCCACTTTTGCCAAGACCACACTAAACTTCACTCAACTTATAATGCCTTAACGCAGCAACCTACTAAAGCCTTTTAATAAAACTGATATATAGCTTGCTCTTTAGGCAATTAAGCAAGACGCAACGCTAAGCGTGTAACGCGCAGCAGCAATCTACAAAGTTCCTAGAAGAACACTAGACACTTAACGCGCAGGAACGCTCTCTTGACGCAATTGCAAGCCTAACATAATAAGGATGACTAGCACTAAAGAGGAGGTAATTGTCTAGCATGTACTGAAGCTAGACGAGTAAGGATACTTGCCCTGGCTTGCTAATGTAGAGGATATGGCTAATTCTCTGCTTGCTAAGCGCCATCAGACCCCTGTTAGCAAGAACTGGGCTGCCAACTTCGTTAAACGTCGGCTAGAGCTTAAAGTCAAGTTTAATCGCAAGTACGACTACAAGAGAGCGCTTTATAAGGATCCTAAGGTAATTAGCAACTAGTTCTAGCTTGTAGAGAATACTAAAGCTAAGTATAGTATCCTAGATAAAGACACCTATAACTTTAACAAATCTGGCTTTATAATAGGCACTATATTAACAGGAGCTGTTATTACAGGCTCTGAGCGTTAAGGGAGACTAAAGACAGTGCAGCAGGGCGACTGTAAGTGGACAAGTATCATCTAGGGCATTAATGCAAAGAGCTGGTCTATCCCACCCTTTATCATCTTCTCTAGCAAGCACCACCTCTCAGCCTGGTACAAGGAGCCCAGTATACCTGACAACTGGGTTCTTAATGTCTCTAACAATGGCTAGACTAACAATGAGCTTAGAGTTAAGTAGTTAAAGCACTTTAATAAGCACACAAAGGCGCGCACTGTTGGTAGCTACCAGCTGCTTATTCTAGACGGCCACGAGAGCCACAACTTAGTTAAATTCCACCAGTACTGTAAGGAGCACAAGATTATCACTCTGTGCATGCCTCCACACTCGTCGCACCTGCTGCAGCCACTTAACGTAGGTTGTTTCTCCCTATTGAAGAAGGCCTATGGCCGCCAAGCTGAGCAGCTGATGCGCAGCAAGATCACGCGTATTACTAAACTTAAGTTCTTGCCGTGCTTTAAAGCTGCTTTTAATGCTTTAATTACTAATAGCAACATACAGGGAGGATTTAGAGGCGCTGGTCTGGTCCTATTTGACCCAGAGGCTGTAATATTAAAGCTTAAAGTACGCCTGCGCACACTAACACTACCTACTATAGACAACAGCACATAGGAGTCTAAAACACTAAGCAACACCCTAGAATTTGGGTCTTAATCAAATCTGATTTGAGAGAGGATTCAGAGACACGCTAATAGCTCACTAACGCCCATAGTTGACGCCCTTAATCAGCTCACCAAAGGCGCAGAGCTAATGGCGCATTTACTGGTTTTAGTGCGTAACCAGGTCGCTAACCTACAGGCAGCTAACAAGGCTGCTACACGTCGTAAATCACACAAAAGAAAGCAAATCTAGCGTGAAGGGACACTAACGTTTAGTAAGGGAGTGCGGCTAACTACTCTAAAGGAGTTTGAGGCCTGTAGTGATGGGAAGAAGGCAAAGAAGAGGTCACGCGTTGATGGGAGCACTTAGTCTTTAAGGCGCTGTGGCACATGTAGCAAGACAGGGCATAACGCGCAAACATGCAGTAAAGATGCGCAGAGTACTATAGACTAGTACAGCTTACTATTTAGTACAGTATATTGCTGCTGTGTACTGTAGTATCGCAAAGTAGTTGTGGTGTTGGTGTGGTCTTGGCAAAAGTGGGCAGCTCGCTTGGGTGGGCAGCTCGCTTGTGGAGTACGTTAGATGAAAAATAGAATTAGGCAGGTTAAAACACAAAAATTAATCTACCTGCTATTCTTTAAAGTTAAAATGTTCTTTGCCCTTACAACCGATATTAAACAAATAATACTAACGTTTCTTTCCTATGCAGACGCTACAGAGTATTTCTTAGCTAAGTAACTTTAGCATAGCCTAGCATTAAACAAGGTTTAGCTAGAAGTTATAAGAAATAACCTGTAATATGTTCTAAATAGATTACAGCATAAACCTTTCCTTTTTATTGCTGTTTTTTAGGCTGTGTTATAGTAAAGAGTAGCACATTAAGTAGTTGTAAAGTAGGGCTAAATGTTAATTTATCTAAAGCCTTACTACTGTTAGAAGACTTAGATTTAGTGTTGGCCTGCTGCAGACTAGCAGAATAGGTTAGCAATAGATTTAGAATACCTTCTAGGTTATTTACTAGACGCTCTATTAGCTTATAGAAAGGAGCTAAGGCTAGGATTATTATAGTGTAAGCTTACCTACTCTTCCCTATAGGTAGGTTATACGCTAGATAGAAGTTTTAAATATATAATTAGTGCACTTTCATTGCTAAAGCGTCTCTACAAATAGATTTAGAAGGCATTATATATGGATTAAGGATAGACTAATATAATAGAGGACTTTACTTCCTTTAGTCTAGCTTATATAACAAAATATTTCTCCTTTATACAACTTACAACTATTACCTAGTCTTATTAGTGCTAACTCTAGCGTTCTAATAAATAGCTCCTTAAGGTTTGTATATAGGTAATAGAATAACTATAACAGGTTATGAATAGATTTAGAATTAGTTTTAGAACACTTACAAATTGCTTAAGAGCCTTTACTATTATAGAGGTAAATAACAGAATTAAAATTAGTAGGTGTTAAGCTTTTTTAGTTATGTATATGTGTTTCCTTAGTGTAGGGAAAGAGGTTTAGCTAAACCTATTTAGAATAGATTTATAATGCATTCCTAATTAAATTAAGGTATCCGTTTTTAGCTAAGTGCGTGCCTCTGTTCCTCTAGCTCTATTCTCTTTTCTTTAATTATAAGAAGTTCTCTCTAATTCTATAAGTGCTGTTAATCTATTTTGCCTTTTAATTTAAACTCTTCTTGTTAAGGTAGCAGCTGTGCCCATTAAGAATTCAACTCCTCCTAACCTTGTTACAGTGTTCAATTTAAAAGTAGAGCTTGTTGTTGTAGTAAGACACTAGAACGCGTTTATATTATATTTATAATAGGTTCTAGGGACTATACATAGATAGTAGTAATAATCTAAGTAGTAAAGACCTTACAGGTAACAATTGCACTATTAAGACAGATTTTAACCTAGGCTAAGACTATAGGCTAGCTGCCCTAATTCTTCTCTTCTTTACTTGTGGTGTCTGAATATAACTTGATAAGTTAGATGCAGCTAGGAGAGTATTGTTATTATTGTTAAGAATAATAAAAATTCCCTAAATTTACTTTACTTTATGTTCTGAATGTATTTTAGCATACTATTATTAGGTGTAAAAAGTACATACTCTACTCTCTTCCTTAGTGTAAAAAGAAGCGTTAGCTAGCACTTTAAGATATTTAATAAGACAGACAAACTTTGTACTGCTTGTAGTGATTAAACTCTTAGATATCCTGTTAGTCTATCTATATAGCCCTTAAAATCGTAATAATATGTTACAAATTGATTTAAAATAAGTTTGAGCGTCTAAATTCTTAATTATTTAGAGGAGATTATAATTCTTCCCGATTTAATAGGACTTTGTCTAGCTTGCTCTTCTGTGTTTAAGGTTCGCTCTAGTCTGTCCCTATAGGTCCTTCAGCATACAGCTATTACATGCTACTAAGCTACCTGTAATAAACAGTACCTTTTTGTGCTAGGCCTGATTTTAAAGTGCTAGGTTGTCTTTTTTAGAGCCTAAATAGGTTTAGAATGCGTTAGAAATAGTTTTAAGGCTTATACATATAATTAAGTTAATAAGTTAATTATACTAAGACCTTATCTTTACTTAAAGAAGCTAATAAGCTCGACTTTAGCTTAAATAGGTAGTATAGAGTACCTCTAGAGTAGCTTTATTAAGCAAATAATAGACGTGTACAGTACAGAAGCGCATACAATTTATTAACTGCTCTCTCTAGTCTTACTTGTAATGGTCTACTAACAAGAGGTATTAACTAAATCCTAGAATTAATTAGAGCTGCTAGAATAGTTTAGGAATAGATTTAACATACATTTACCTAACATCGGTTTTATACATATATTAATAGTAGTACTAGTAAAGCCCTTGTTATGTAAGTGTTTCTAATAGACTAACTTACTACTGTACTTTTTAACTAGTGTAATAAAAGTCTTTAAGGCAAGGTAGAAGGCATCTGCACTCTTAGTGCTTGCTATATTATAACTAAGCACTATTACTAGAATACATTTACAATATATTTATTATAAAATTTAGTATCTTACGTCAATTATTATTACTATAGAACGCAACTATTGGTATCTTAGCCTATCTAGTTTAGAGGCGCTTAAAGACATATCTATCTGGAATTGCTCTTGTTTAAGTAGGATTTAAGCCTGCTGTATCTAAAAGCACACTACTATTATACTAGAGGCACCTAAGATAATATTTTAATTATATGCCTAACTTAAAAATAGACTATAAACAGATGATAAATAGATTAAAACACATACCGTTACAGGATCCTAATAGTTTGTCTAGTATTTATAAAAAGCAGCATCTAGTCTATTTTAATATAGGAAGTCTAGTGTCTGCTCTTTTTTAATTAAGCAGGTAATATAATACTTGTTAGCAAAGGTAGCATAAGTGTCCCTAACGAATATGTACCCCTTTAGTTTAAGGAACGCCTTAAACTAAGGAGAATCAAAAAATTAGGCTAAAATGCATTCGTAATAGACTGAAAATGTGTTGTAAATGCATTCGTACACCTTGTTAGGCCTAGTGCTAGTATTAGTTGTAATACGCTAAGTATCTTAGCTATATTACTTACCTAAGGCTGTAATAGTGGAGGTAGTATATATTAGTAGGTTCTAGTTAGTATAACTGTATAGAAAGGTGTTTTAGGTATGTTGTTAGGTATAATAATATAAAACTTAACAGAATATAGCTAAGAAACTATCTTGCTAAAGCCCTAGAAATAGTCCACCTCTAGAATATGTTAGAAATGCGTTTAGAATTAGTTGTTATAAACTTACTATATCACTTTGCCTTTAATGTAGTAGGCTTAATAATATAATATCTAGTCTCTATATTACTCTTTATAACTATAGTGCTGTTAAAGAGACCCCTTAGGTACACAATATTAATGTTTAACCTAATAACGTACTCCACGGGTAAGCGGATCAAACGGGTAAGCGGATCACTCTGCCAAGACCACACTAAACCTCCACCTTACCACGCAATGCCTCAACAACAACATTAATCTACGCCCTTAAGAGAAGCTGCAATACAGCTTGCGCTCTAGGCAATTAAACAAGACATAACACTTACTCTATAACGCGCTGCAGCTATATATAACGCGCCTTACAGCACACTACACGCTTAATATACAGGATAACCTACACAAGCTAATTATACGCCAGTTTAACAGATTGTAGACTAGACTAAGGAGGACGTAATTGCTAAGTACATCCTTAAGCTAGATACATAAGGATTTGCCCCTTAGCTGGCTGCTGTAGCTAATATAGCTAATTCTTTGCGTGCTAAGCGTAATATAGGCTATGTTAGCATAAACTAGCCTAACACGTTTGTTAAGCGCCGCCCTAACCTTAAAGTAAGGTTTAATTGCAAGTATAACTACAAGAGAGCCCTCTATAAGGATCTAAAGATTATTAGGGGCTAGTTTAGGCTTATAGCAAATGTTAAAGCCAAGTATAGCATCTAGAACAATAACACGTACAACTTTAATAAGACAGGCTTTATAATAGGCTAGATATTAACAGGAGTAGTTATTACAGGCTTAGAGCGTTGAGGACGGCTAAAGGTAGTGTAGTAGGGCAACTGCGAGTAGATAACAGTTATACAGGGCATTAATAGCACAGGGTAGGCTATTCTACCCTTTATTATCTTTAAAGGCTGTAACTACCTCTCTACCTAGTATAAAGAAGACAATCTGCCCTATAATTAGGTTATTAGAGTCTCTAAGAACAGATAGACTACTAACAAGCTTGGTCTGGACTAGTTAAAGCACTTTAATGCCTATATAAAGACGCGCACCTAAGGAGTGTACTAGCTGCTTCTTATTAACAGCTATAAGAGCCACAACTCCCTTAACTTCTAACAATACTATAAGGAAGCGAACATTATTACACTATGTATGCCTCTACACTTATTACACCTCTTATAACCACTTAATATAGGTTATTTTGCCCCTCTAAAGAAGGTGTATAGGCGCTAAGCTAAGAATCTTATATATAACTATATTACTTATATTACTAAAACTAAGTTCCTACTATGCTTCATAGGCGCCTATAAGGAGACGTTTACTTCTAGCAATATCTAAGGAGGCTTCTAAGGCGCTAGATTAGTCCCCTTTAACCTAGAACAGGTTATAATAGGTCTTAATGTCCGCCTACGTACCCTACCGCTACCTCCTGTAGAAGATGCTCCCTAGCAGTCCCAAACCCTAAGTAATACCCTGCAATTAGGGTCGCAATTAACGCTGGTTTAAGAGAGGATTCAAAGGCATGCAAGCAGCTTACTAACTTTAATAGTTAAGGCCTTTAAAAAGCTTGCTAAAGGCGCAGCTATTGTTGCGCACAAGCTAGTGTTAGCTAAAAAGGAGATTACTAGGCTTTAAACAGCAAATAAGGCTGCTACGCGACGCAAATTAAATAAAAGAAAGCAGTTACAGGAGGAGGGGGTCCTAACAGCTAAGGAAGGCCTTTAATTAACTACTCTAACTAAGTTTAGGGCGCGTAGTAATAGTAAGAAGGCAAAGAAGCAAGTATGCGCTAAAGGAGAGGAAGTAACCTAAAGACGCTGTACAAGGTGCTACAACGTTAGACATAACTTGCGTACATGTAAGAAGGCTGTAGAAGATGTTTCTAAATAATATTATGTACTACACTACTGTATACAAGGCCAAAGTGGGCTAATGCAAGCTATAATAGGGTAGAGGTTTAGTGTGGTCTTGGCAGAGTGATCCGCTCACCCGTTTAATCCGCTCACCTGTAGAGTACGTTACTACTGCTAAAGTGCTTCTCTGTTTCTTAGTAGACCTAATTTCATCTATTATATCTAATAAAGTAGGGAGCCTCCCCTATAATTGTATTTTAAATAGGATTAGAATATATCCTTATTAAAGTATAATTAAGATCCTACTAATTAAGATTTTTAGTAGATAGCAGGTTTATAAGTAGGGTAAGATGCAGGGTAACCATGTTGTCTAAACTGTTAAAGCGTTCCCTAGTAAAGTCTTTTAATTATTAGCCCTAAACAGAATTAAAATGCTTTTAGAATAGATTTTCAAAGTAATTAGCTGCTGTTAAAGAATAGAGCTATGCTTTAGTAGAAGGCTCTTTATCTGTTAAATCTTACTATATAGATAAACGTCTACCTATATATAAGAGATCCTTAGTTTAGGTACAAGATATTAATATATTCTAATTCTAGTAAAAGGGTGCTTAAACTTTGTTGCATCCTAACCTTTAAAGAAAGGTGATTTTGTTAGCTTCTAAACAGATCTTTAAGTCTAGCAGTATTACATCTAAAATAGATTAAAAATAGATTACAAAGAAATTTAGCCTTTAAACATACCTTAAGTGCCCTATACTATACCTTATCTACTAACAGCTATATAGTATCTTAGTTCCTTACTATAGAAACAACATACGTAATACTAGTCTCTAATATACCTAGGTATAGTAGTAGTATAGTTATATACATAACAGTACTAGCTATTAACAGCTATCCTTAGTTATTACTAATTATAAATAGGGTAGTAGTCTATATATATACTATAAATCTATTCTAAATTAATTTAAAATATATTTAAAGTCTTACCTCCTCTATACGTGCTTGCGTGCCCTCTACTCTGTCCTCTAGCTCTATAAGTACGTCTCTAAGCTCTAGCTCTTGCTTAATTACACTACTAGGGTTGTCTGTAGCAGGATAGGGCATAAAGCAAGCAAACGCCTCTACGCTGTTAGCTATAGACAGACCTTACTAAGAAGTATAGATTAGAAATTAGGTTATAATATATTTAAAATTAGTTTAAGTGTTTAGTTCTTAGTAATATAGGTGAAGTATTTATAAAAAACCTAACTAGTGCCTACTAAACCTAGCTACAGTTTAGGAAAACTTAAAACCTTATCTTCCAGGTTTTTATTACCTAATCAGGATACCCGAGGTTTGCCGACACTAATTCCATGGCCGGCTCAACTGCCAAAACCTGGTCAACGTCTTTGCCTCCTACTTGGCGGTACGTAAGTGCTCGCACTCTTCGCTTACCAGCAGCCACGACGTTGTCACTGTGTTGCCATCTCTTCACAATATTGTAGAGCTGGCTGAGGTAGCTCTGACCCGACCGCTGTTGAGGTCTTCTCAGCGCGTGTACTGCCGCAGCGCCTCTGCCACCTGATGTAGCGGCAGGCGTTACTATCTCCTATATTTGCGCATGCGCGATGTGTTTCTTCGTAGCAGGTTGGTGTTGGGTAACGTGTGAATATTAGCTGACAAGGGGGGTGCCTGAACGGAGTAAAATACGGGCTGCGTGCAACAAGCATCTAGTGATCTTTTACAAGAAGAAAACCCCATGTGTGGCGAGTCGTATTTCTGCTCTGTTTAGAAACCCTCCTTGTACAACTTGGGTGCTCGCTTCCAGAATCGCTCTTGCGCGCTTGGGGTGTGCGCCTCTGCCTCTGCCACCTATGTCGCTATTGTGATGAACGTCCCTATAATCGCTCGTGCTCTTCTTCTCTGCCCCCTTTTAATAGACCTGGCGATTCTGTCCCTAAAGGCAGGTGTTTATATGTTCGAAACTGTTAGCGCAACGCTCGCTGTGAATAGCTGCTATACCACCATAGGCGGTAGCCATCTTAGCCTCCTAAGCTCTAGTACTGCCTCTAGCCTCTTCGCGGCTGCTCTTGCGCTATGCATGTAGGGCTTAAGCCTGACGTTCATCAGCACGCCTAGTATTATCACATGGTCCTTAGGCGATATGCGCTACCTATTAATGACAAAGAGGTCTGTAGCGCTCTCGTATGCTTTGCGAGTGAAGTAAAAGACTACTTTCTTACACGCTTTAGACATTGCTCTAACTCTATGTTCTTAGTCTAGTGATCTTCTAACAATTGCTTTAATGCCCTTCCTGTTGCTCTGCGCTGTCGTCCCCGTGACCCATACGGTGAAGTTGTTAACGAACGTGATCGCGCCACCTACGTGTCCATACGCCATTTCAGCATTGCAGAAGAAAAAATCCTGATTTGGCTCTGGGTCGCGTGGTCGACGGTAACCGCCCGGCATCGCCAGTTTCTGTGCTTCACCATCGTGCGCATCTCCTTTTCCACTGCTGCTCTGACTGTACCCGCCGACAATCTGCAATTTTTGCCGTCATCGCCGTCATCGCCATATATTTTGGAGATGTCAGCTGTGACGTTGGGCACATCGATGGGGGTTAGTAGCTATTGGAGATGCGTATATATATAGGTGAGGAATACTGCTTGTTTGATCTACGAGCACCAATGCAAACACTAGCCTTGATATATGTTATCTGGTAAAAAGGTCTGTAGGAAGTCCCCGCGTACAAAATCCAGCATTTTTCACCTCACTTGCACACTTCCACCTCACCACGCTCAGTCAATATCCCCAAAGAGAGCCCAGGAAAGGGCTAATGATGCCAAATTCTATGGGTTGTCAAACCCATACTATAAACAATCAGAGTAACCCTGTTGTATCTATACTACATTTCTAAAGTAGTTAGATCCTGCTTATCATTAGCTAAGTAGCTGAGTATATATTCAAAAAGTTCAGATTCTAAAGTACGGCGTGTAGCTGAGAGTTCCAACAGCTATCATATTGGTTTGCGCGTAGTCCTGGTCCTGTGTAAAAAAAAGTACCAACATGTGAAACTCGACGTACCTTGGAGCCAGAAGTACTATGAATTTCAATATCGCCCTGGTAGCTCCACCTTGGCTTCTACGTCCGATTGAACATAGAGATATACTGTATAAGGTATGATAAAGATAGCTAGGAGGCTCAACACAGTCGAGTACAGTTGATGTATTAAAAGAGAATGTCGAAGCGCCAAGTTATGGTCCCGGGTCAATGCAAACATAGCCACCTCTTCAGACTCAGTAGATTGCCCGCTTGCCATTTCAATGTGCTCTGGCTTTGTTTGATCCTTTGCTGTAGGAAAGCTATCTTGCTGCAAATCAAATGCATTGAACCGAACCAATCGTGATTATTGATCGAGTCATGATCTTCATTGATTCAATCGATTTACTTTCCCTTTCGGTTGTGCCGGATCAGTGGTCACATGCTCCGGTTCTTCGGTTCTGGTTCCGGTTTTCCGGAACATGACAACAGACGATACCGCAGGCAACCAATATTCTTCACACCTTCTTTAAAGCATTCTACATAGCTCACACTATCCCTGTGCGCTTCATAAAATATTCTTAGTCTTTCACAACTTTCTTCTTAAAAAAATATTGAGTTTTCAATTCTGCAATGGCGGACAGTGTGCTGCACGACAATGACGGTTCAACACCTGAAAGCAAAAAGCTGCTCGGTTACGATGACAAAATCCATGAAGATGAAGAGTCAGAATGGTCTGAGGAAATTGCCACCTATCGCAAGAGGCTAATACCTACACCGCGAACCATAGTGGGGTGGATGTATCTTTGCATTACGCTGTCGCTCACTATGATGCTTGGGGGGCTAATCGGCTACACTTCAAGGAAGTGTTCAGTACGCGAATGTATATCTATGACATCCAGTTACTGTAAGTTTCTACCCATAGTCCTACTAAGGTGTGACTGATTGCGTCATGTAGCCCCGTTGCTGGATGTGGTTGAGCTCTATGATTATCAGTTTGAGGCGGAGTTAGGTACGGAGAATGCATACAAAGGACACCCTCGACCAGAACTAGATGCTTTATGGGAAAGAATTGGTCAAAGTAAGCAGATACTCGTGTGACTTAGAGTGCCAGCTTACCACCTACATTCAGTTCACCCCATATCTATGCCAGCAAAGCATCTAGCGGAACTCAACAAAACAACCTCGGGTATACCCTACTCAGAAGAGCAGGGTGGGGGCATTATGGTCGAAATCGAGGTCTTTCACCAACTTCATTGTTTGGTACGTAATAAATTCACGCGTTACAAGACCACAAATGCTAAATTTGATTTAGAACTACATGAGGAAAGTCATATATGCAGATTACTATTCACGGCCTGAAAACCGACCTATCGAATTTGAAGTGGGTGATGACTTGTTTTACAATCATATCGGTATGTGCCATCGTCACGAAAATTAGAGCCGAACTGTGCTTACAAGATTCAAATCTTTGTTGTAGATCATTGTGTGGACTATCTTCGCCAGTTCATCATGTGTGCAGGCGACATCACGCCGGTCACCTCTAATTGGGTGCTCACGCATCATAGCCCCCATCCCGACTTCAATACGATGCACAAATGCCGCAACTTCGACAAATTACTCGAATACGTGGAGGAACACGATAATGGAGGTGTTCCAAAGAAAACTCCAGATGATACCTGGTGGCCTGCGCCGAAGTTAGCAAACACCATACTGGATTACGAAAAGGATTACCCCATTCCATACCATGGACCTTTTGTCAACGACTCAGATAAATGGCAGAAGACACATCCCGTTCCTCCTTAGACTATCGTTTTATCTGATTTGGCACTGTCGCTGTCCAAGTATATAGCAGACTAGCAACTTTGCTAAATTAACAAATGTCAGTAAGACGACGTTATAGTAGAATATAGAACGTACTATATACATATGCAGTGTGTAGTTTTTTGCTATCGTACTAGACACTACTACCGCTAACTGTAATACCGGGCATCGCCACTAGCCATAACTCATTCTGAAATAAAGGTGCAAAGCATAATCAAAGACAATGAGTAGGATGTAACAACATCCTTCTAAGACGCAGAAACTTTGACTCTGGCTTTTAATATCAAACTTGCTGTTCTTCCTAATAGCACTGAGAAGCAATAATACGCTGCGATTATTCATAGAATCACCTGACGCTAATACTCTTACATTCGAATGTGTGAAAGGGCGTAATATGAAGAGAGATGACGTAATAATACCCAATTTTTTCAAGAACAATTTTAATTTCATGATTGAATTTCTCCGAACAGAGACTCCAATAAATGGATTGATAGCAATGATATCGATTGCCGTCTAAGAAGTAACTAAGAAAGAGTTGTAGATAGTTGTCTTATACTTGAGCTACGCCTTACTCTCTCTCAAAACAGAGCTCTCGGAGATCAGCGCGAGTAACCCATGCCATATCACATCAAACAGGTATCTTGATGGTACAGGGAGAATAACCAACGTAGAAACCCTCATTGAGTTGATCAAGCGGCTTTTTGTTCGCGTGTCTGAGCTCCCCAAGACAGTGTTCGGTATGCCAAAATGCCGCATTTTCGTCGTTCAATTGAACGAGACGCTGTGCTGCTCGGTGCGTACGTCGAAGAAGGAAATTACAGTGCGCAAGGTGCTCTTCTCTGGTGGTATAAACGTGCTGGTCAGCAAGTGTCGGGCCGTTCGCCAACATGGAAAATGCGTGTTCATCCGGAATGCGTTGCTTTCCCTCTTGATCAAGGAAGTATGGATACGGTCCAAGTATGCGTTCCGGACTGCTAACGTAGGCACGATACTCCGACTCAGTCAAAGTGTCCATGCAAGGTGGGGGAACCCAGTTGTGGGATAGCAAGTCAAAGCCACAGCCACGTGCTTGAGCTTCGGCCGTAGTATTACCGCATTCCAGTGTAATCTGCTCGTATCGTACGGGTGCTGGGCGTGCGTGAAGAGTAGTTCGCCATGCAGTAACCCCCAAGATCCAAAAGCAGAGGAGTCCAGCAATGGCGATGATGGCATTCCGAATTGTCTTGACCCAGTTTCTACTGGTTGTGTCCAGATGACCATCTTCCTCGAACTTTCTAGCTTCCGCTTCAGCTAGTGACTGTGCCTCCGATTCGGCATCGCTCCCAAAGACAGGTTGATATGCAGTTTTCAATTTGTGTAGCCACATTCTTCCAGAAAGATGTTGTTAATTTCGTACAGGCTCCAAAATGATGTTAATGGAATGGAGTTGACGGTCTTGACGATTTATTGAGTAAGTAGGCCGCCTTTGGGTTCGGTAGACAGAAATGAGCGCTATGAGAAGTCCATGTAGACGCTGCCAATCAGTATAAAAGCTCTCGATGCGTTTTCCGACCCCGATTGAAAAGCCGGGTTTTTCTTGTCAGCTAATCAGAATCACCGCAGAGCCTGCCGCACACGTATTAGTACACGTCTTCTCGGAAAAGGAGTTTCGGACATTTGATCTGTTATTCAATAACTGTGCCAGTGCTCGGAATCGGTTATCGTGTGGCTTTCGCCTATGTCCGGTATCGGGCCTATTGCTTGGTCTCGGATCGTGGAATAACCGATCGCTTTGCACCGGATTCAGAGCTCGGTAATGGTATGGTTTTACGATCCATAATTCGGAACTAGCAAAAACGTGAGCTTCCTTGCGATTTAGCCAGCCGCGGTACCGCTCAAATGCTAGTATCAGTCAAGGTAACTAGCCACCATGCATGGTACAGTGGTATCAAGGAACAGAATCATTGGTAGTAGAAAACAGCTTTTACTTTGAGCAACTTTAGTATCTAGCTTACGTAGCCTAACGAATGGGCAAATCCACGCCACTCTGGTCGTTTCCCAATTGAGCTTTCTTATTCCGACCCGTGCGCGCGAGAACAATATTGCTTAGCAGTACGACCAAACAGCCAGAGATTGCCAAAGTATCAGGCGGCATTTTCCAAACGATAACGTCAACAAGAAGGGATAATATTGTTTGACTGTATATCGCTTGCATTGCTCGGGATGTGGGGTCAAGTGAGAGTCCCAAGCAAAGTAAGCACTCCTGTTCAATTTGAGACTTGTCTTCAATAAGATAGCGATTGATCTCAACATACCATAGCGAATCCTGCGAATCCCGTGGATATAATCATAACCCACTTAGCAACCCCCATTTTTAGCTTTAAAACACCTGGGGTTGTTATAGTCGCAAGTTGAATCAGTGAAGTGACGAAGAGCACACCAATGGTAAGGCATTTCACCACCAAAATTGCATGAAGATCAGTTCCAATCTTTCGTACGCAAATATATGACACCTATAGTTCAAATCAGTTCAGGTTTTCCTTTCCGATTGGAGAGATCAGATAACTTACACTGCCTCCTGCTGCGCCTAGGAGTGCAAAAGCTATGCCAGCAACTCTGCTTTCACCACCAGATTCTGCTGTGGGGCTGAAGATAAAAGTCGGCTTGACTATAGCCAGTGTGCCGAGAAAGGATGTTAAAATGCTCAAGGTTTCTCCTATCTTGAATGGGGTGTTGTCGATAAAATTCAAGATACAGCATGCCATCAATGGCGCAAGGAGATTGAGGGACGTTGCTTCGGTCAACGACAAGTGCATCAGCGAGTCTAGTGTCAAGGTATTATTAAGCTGCAGACAATGATACACACATAGCCTAAATCACTTACAATGAAATCCAATAACACCGCACGCTCCTGCTATCGCTCTAGTAGCGAGAAGCGCCCGAAGACGATAGGTGGAAGGAAAGCTATATGAATCCTTGAAATCATCTTTAGATAACTTAAATAACGCTAGGCTGCACAGCACTGCGGTCACAAACATTCGCGCATGCAGTATCTGGAGAGGCTTAACACTGTTGGTGCTATCTGACTCAAGATGCTTTGCAACCGTGTTGACTAAAGACGCGAGTAATTGTGAGGCGAGGACATAAGTTGTAGCCTTGTTCACTGAATGGGACATAGAGGAGTGTGCCATTCGACGAAGTCGTAATTTGAAAAGGAAAATACAAGGATAAAAACAGATTTATTCTAGAGTCAAACCTGTGGCGTCGATACAGTAGCGGACAGCTGTTCTGAGTCCGTCCTTTTCATGTGAAAATTGTTCGTTCATGGAGGATTTCGGAAAAACAGGTCTAAGGCATTGTTGCGGAAGTATCCGAATCCGGGCTTTCCGGGACGCCCATCGTAAAGGCCTATTAGTTTGTGTGGACTAACATATTACTTGAATTGACGAACTTGATTCAAAGAGGAAAAGTGCCTAAAGTTGTGACATTTGCCTCAATGTAGTTTAAACTTCTGACTGAAACGACGAACGTGTTCGAATAGGAGCCTCTTTTCGGACCTACTGCTGAGCTTCATGATGCGTAGTTTCTTTTAGAAAGAATTGAACACTATGTTCTTATTATTTATAACCACGATCGACAAAATCTGTTGCGATTTTACATGCAATGGGTATTGGAAAGCATGGCTTCAGGTTCATCGAATTTAGACAGAGTCAAGCTGTGTTTGTGCATCGTGACAGAGAAGAACGACTCCGCAAACGTCACAATACTGTCATTGCTAATAAGGAGTGTTCCCTTGAGCTGTCTATACTCAATCTCACTGGACTGTGACGATACGTCGTTAGAAAAAGATAGATAGACGATTCGGATGCGAATTCTTTGTATTGAAGATTTGTTTGGCTGATACAAAGAGTAGCACCCTGCTATATCTAGCGAAAGCCATGAAGGATCCGTGATTATCTAGTAGGGAAGTTGAAAATCACTTTGGCTTTCTAGAGACAGGAGTATGCGGGATCTTTAATCGTAGTGGCCCTTGTCAGGGACGACCACCTCGCGCCTGTCGTAGTGACCCTTGTCAGGGACGACCACCTCGCGCCTGTCGTAGTGACCCTTGTCAGGGACGACCACCTCGCGCCTGTCGTAGTGACCCTTGTCAGGGACGACCACCTCGCGCCTGTCGTAGTGGCCTTTGTCAGGGACGACCACCTCGCGCCTGTCGTAGTGACCCTTGTCAGGGACGACCACCTCGCGCCTGTCGTAGTGGCCTTTGTCAGGGACGACCACCTCGCGCCTGTCGTAGTGACCCTTGTCAGGGACGACCACCTCGCGCCTGTCGTAGTGACCCTTGTCAGGGACGACCACCTCGCGCCTGTCGTAGTGGCCTTTGTCAGGGACGACCACCTCGCGCCTGTCGTAGTGGCCTTTGTCAGGGACGACCACTTCGCGCTTGTCGTAGTGGCCTTTGTCAGGGACGACCACCTCGCGCCTGTCGTAGTGGCCTTTGTCAGGGACGACCACTTCGCGCTTGTCGTAGTGGCCCTTGTCAGGGACCACTACCTCTGCTTCACGAGGGAGAACACCCACACTAAGACTTGCTGTAAGCTTATACAAAACATCTAAAGAATCTGGGAAAGCCTTACAGCTTGGCTGCGGGTATAGCAGAGGCGGCAGCAGATGAAGTCAACGTGGCCACAGCCAAAGCTTCGAAGAAACGCATGATGTCTGGTTAACTTTGATGAAGTATTGCCTTCAAGGGAGGTATTGAATATTGGTTTTGAACACGCTGTTGCGTTGATGATGATGATGATGATGATGATGATGATGATGATGATGATGATGATGATGATGATGATTTCAACGTGGTAGCCAATTCACTTATATACTTTGGTTTCATATACTCAACTGGCATTCAAAAGGAACGTTCAATGCGTGTAAAGGACTTGTCGGTGGTGAGTCCGATCAAACAACGCGCCGAATACCAAAGGAGTCACGGATCAAGCAAAGCTTCCGGTGAATCATTTCGGTAACAACTCAGTCGATGGCTTACCACGCCGGATGGCTGATTTTTGCTTCTGGAAAGAACAATCATCGGCTCTTGAAATTCACTAATCTACGGTCCCAAGATGCGGTCGGTAACAGATTTCCGTAAAGAATTTGGGTCAACATTACCGGAAAAAATATCAGGTGACATAGTCTTATCCGAAACGCGCCCCGATAATAATATGCGCTAAGAAATCCGAAATACCGTTGAAGCACAGCCGTTGAGTGTTCGGTGTTTGTCACGGAAAAGGCCAGTCATGAGCTAACCGATCCAGTGAAGATCCGAGCTCAGAATCCGCGCGAAGTGCACGCGGCTCGGTGAGGCCGCAGTGCAAAAGTGCTGATTGTTTTGAATTATTAGCCAAAACAAAAGCCTGATTGTTTTTTTCGGGTAACAATCCTAGAAAAGGTAGATAGATCTTGTGCGCATTTATCCACTTACGCAATTCTTAACGCCGCACCTCGCCTTACTGTTGTTTTTTCAAAAACCTCCAAGCACGGAGACAATTCTAACCATGAATTGGCCATACCACATTTTGGAACTGTCTCCTAAGCAGAAATCAGACCGTCGTATGTTGTTGGATCAATATGCGTTATACGCTCAATTTTCCACATTTATACCTCTGGGATTCTTAATGATGTTGAGATTGATGCGAACTCTGATGAACAGAGCAACAAAAAAGCGTGCATCGTCATACAGCTCTCGACTTTCATACTCCGTAGATTATCCGGGGGGAACGATGCTAAACCAACTCGTTTGGTGGTTGGGGGGAGACGTCAAAATCGCTGGGTACTACTTAGGTCGAAAATCTCAATTTCTGCTGAGTAGCCTGTGGACAGTTTGCTTCTTATTTCTGTCTATTAATGAGACTGGCAACGGTACGTTGAACCAACAGAGGAGTAACAGTAGATTCCAAGATTGTATTTCTTACTGACTCTCTCAGATTACTTCCACCTTACAAAACGTTTCGGCATTGTCGGTACATCTCAGCTACCTATACTATACCTTCTTTCGTTGAAGCGCCTAAACCCTGTGGCATATGCTTTCCACATGTCGCACGAAACTGTGAACCAGTGGCATCGGATACTCGGACGAATAGTATACCTACTTGTAACTCTCCATGGTGGTCTCTATATCAACTTCTACATCCGATCCAGCAGTTTTGGAAATGCTTTCTTCCGAGCAGTTCCAGTTCTCGGCATACTCGCTCTGACTGGCATTACTGTCCTCAATACTGCCGCGATTTCCATGATCAGGAGATACTCCTACCGGGTATTCTTTTTTACACACATCATTGTGGCTTTCGCATTGCCTCCAATAATTTGGTTCCATGTGCCCTACAGCAGGGCTTTTGTAGCAGAATCGTTCGTCCTCCTAGTTCTGGATCTATTTCTGCGTTCTTTCAGCACAGTTCAGAGCTTGGCAACGGTGGAAAAAGTTCCAGGCACTGACTTGGTCAAAATTGTGGCCAAGGTTCCTTCTAAATGCTGGGCACACTTCGCAACACACCCAGCCTCGCACGCCTACCTGAGTATACCAGCTAGATCGGGAACAATTCGAGAGCCCCTATTGTCACCCCTTCTCCGCTATGGATTCCTCTTGAATCCTTTTACAGTCGCATCCGTAAGAGAGGGAACTAGAAAGCTCACATTTGTGATGCGTGTAAAGAACGGGCCACTCACTAAGAGCTTCGATCATCTTACTAGCCAAGATGAGCATACCGGCAGTACCAAAGTCATTGTGAGGATTGATGGGCCATATGGCGCTACATCCAAATTTTCAATACTTGAAAGTTCCAGTTTCGACTACATCCTTCTTGTAGCTGGAGGCGTTGGTGCGACTTTTATTATGCCGCTGTACGAGAGGCTCATAGCCAACAACGTCTCAGCCGAAGTCAAAGTAGTTTGGGCCGTCCAAAATGCCAACGAAACATCTTGGCCCATATTGTCAACACAAGAGAGCATCTACAATGATCCGCGTGTTGACATATATACGACGGGGACCAAACTAGATTTAGATGCTAACGATTCCGGCTCCGGATCTCACATCGAGGATGTGGAAATGAACATTTGGAAAGATGGACGGTCTGTACCAGTAGGGGATCGACAACGGCCAGACTTTCAGAGAATTGTCGACCAGATCTTTGTTAAAAACCATTATAAGCGTATTGCGGTTGTTGTTTGTGGGCCTGTTCCGATGTCTCAGGACCTACGACAGGCTGTAGGGGTTTGGGTCAAGAAGAGCAAAGATATCTGGTTCCATAGCGAGAGCTTTGGCCTTTGAATTGAATTCACAGCTTTTATTACTAAGTCTTAAGAATCTCGTAGCAGTTACAGACGAAGAAGGTAGAGCTGACTTTCTTAGATATAGACAAGATAGTAGAGACAAAGGCGGGTAAGTTCATATGAATGAAACTCGAGAGGTACTTATCGTGTCCAATAGAACCATGAAGGAAAGATTGATCGTATACACCGAGTGGAGGCAAGCCATTTGAAGGTTCTGCTTGAGCATCCTCGGCGTGAGCTGAGGTACTAAAGCATGCTTTTACAGCCTATTGGCTATATCGACATCAGCTTGTGTCTTAAAACATATGATGCGGCTGCTCTGAGGTGCTTTTAATCGCTGTAAATGCAACGCCACTTGAACACTCTACATCTTGGCCGCTTCAGGTCGTGTCTGGCTTGCAATCAGGTGCCATAATACTGACACTGTTGCAACTTCAATGACTTTGCCAGAGACAGGTCGGACTGTCGGCCAAAAATATTCTGTAACCAACCACGCAGCACGGGCAGTTTTACTATGAAATACTAGCGGGAGACGTCACCTCTGTTTTGTCGCTGTCAATACCTAGTCTTAGTTGTACCAAGCCAGACTCTACGCAATATCTTTTGTGATGCAGAGGAAGTGGGAAATACACGCAGGTCAACCAGCCACGAAATGCGCAGCATTAACACAAAAAAAGTTAGTTTAATACTACAAAAATATACAGTAATATATAACGTGTTACACCACCGAGCTGCGCACTCATGCCAAGACTACACTTTATTCTATCTTTTATCCAATGCCTCAACAACCTGATCTGAAGTTGCTTTCTTGTGATGAGGATAAAGTTATCCTTGCAATAAAATTAATCAGGTCTAATTAATTCAACAATAAGCCAGCAACGCGCTGCTGCAATCTATAACGTGCCTGAAAGCACCCTTCGTACGCGACGAGCCAAAACCACTTTACAACGCGACTGCCATCCCAATTTAGTAAGGCTTACTTAGCCTAAAGAGGAGACAGTTATATAATACATAAGGAAGCTTAACGCATAAGGCTTTGCCTCTACGCTAAACTACGTACGTAAAATAGCCGATTAACTGCTAGCTGCCTGTAGTAGTAGCTAGGTTAGAGAAAGTTAGGCACACAGGTTTACCTGCTAGAAGCTAGAGATTAAGTCTTAGGTAACTAGGCAGGGTGATCTAAAGAGAGTCCTGTGTAGTAATCTAGAAATTATTAGCCCCTTATTTAACTATGTACGTAACGTTAAAGCTAAGAACAGGATCCTAGATAAAGATATCTACAGCCTTAACAAGACTGGCTTCTAGATAGGTGTTAGAGGGTCTGTTAAGGTTATAGCAGCGTCTAAGAAGCTTTTTAAGCCACTTAGAGTCCAGCCTGGCAACTGTAAGTGGGCAACGTTAATTGCCGCCATTAACGCCATACAGTTAGTTATCCCACCCTTCTTCTTCTTTAGAGCAAATAACTATAATTAGGCCTAGTATTACAACCTAATAGACTGACGTATTAGTGTTAGTAAGAATAGCTAGATAACAAATAAACTAGGTCTAGAGTGGCTGAAGCATTATATCCAGCATACAACAGCCAGGACAGTGGGTAGCTATTAGCTGCTGATAATTAATGGCCATAAGAGCCATAAGTCGCTTGCCTTCCAGGATCTGTGTGAAGAGAAAAAAATCATCACTCTCTGTATGCCTCCTCACACCTCCTATCATCCTACAACCACTTGATGTAGGGTGTTCCGCCCCATTAAAGCGGGCGTAAAAGACAGAGGTTAATGTTGCGGACGAGGGTCACTCAACCCTACGTCCCACATCTTCGACGCTGAAGCAGTAGGAGCATGTAGAGACCTCCTGCACACAATAAGGCAACCAGGTCTCAACACCCGCCGGATCTGGCGATACATAGACAGCACCTCAGTCATATGGTGCCTGAGGGGTAATCCATCTCCCACCTCCCAATGGACTTACCTTGAGTGCCATGGCGCGATGGAGACTCACGACGTCTCCATCAAGTGGGCCCCAGGACACTCTGTAGTGACAAATTAAAATTGATACTTTCTAAAGAGCCCGGGAAACGTAGCAAAGACAAGCTTTTCCAATGCCGCAAATCCTCCTCGACGTCGACCGACACGACTGCCACTCTCGCCACCATACTGCGAAGAAACCTAGGACCATCTTCGCAGAATCTACCACCATCCCCGGGCATATCTGGTTTGGTGCGAAGAAGCACTCATGGTTCTGTCGCGACGGCGACTCCGATCGACTCATCTCGCTCGCTGTCCGCCCCCGCCGGCAAAGGTCGACTCGGCAATCTTAACCAGTACAAATATGGAGAACTAGAGATCATATTCTCTAGCAAGCCAGAATGCAAGGATTTCGTTGACATATGGCACCAACATGTAAGAAAATTCGACTTATCACCATCGAAAACATGATATCTAAGCGACCACGATAGCTGGAAATTACATGCTATTAGCTTCGTGTTCCTCAATGCTGGTGCTGAAAGTTGATGTGAAAGTGATGCGTCAGAATTAAGGGCAATTTTCCGCGTGGCTTGCTTCCGAGTCCAAAAGTTGCGGGATAAATATCCCCGCATCACGGCAAACTACATCAAGCTAATCCACGCTACGAAAGGGAGATCATGTCCCCGCATCGACCTGTCTGAACAAGCTACGCCAAGCACTCTAACACTATCGCACCCGAGGAAATCTATCCCCGCATTCCGACCCGCCCCCGCACTTGTGAAAGTATCCGACTCCAGATCGCTGTAGTCCCCTTCACATGCTGCAGAATCGGAGGCTAGAATCAATCGACCTGGGGACAGAGCTGCTAGCCAACTCGCCTAGATTTCAGCCACCATCTCGATTGTTCCTGCATGGTCTGAGCTTGGTCTTGGTCGTGCAAACACGATGTGGTAGGCATCTCCGCTTCAAACCGCCAAGTATGTCCTTGACGTCTGGATCGCTCCGACGGAGCTTCAGATGTACATAAGGCTCGCTTCTACCCCAGGTTTTGTTTCTCCAGGTCATCGGATCAACCCGCTGAACACGTGGCACTTGTTTAATGAATATCATTCCCAACTCTGACCGATTTTACTTGAATCATTACCATGGCCCATACATTTTTTGAGAAGGAGACCGCAGAGGTTGAATTCAAAGAAAATGTGCTTGAGAGTGGTGGAGATGAAGCCGCTCTCGCCATTGCCGAGCTCGATTCCATTGAGCAGACGCCTGTCTCGCACTTTGTCTGGCTTGTCACCGTCACTTGCTCGGTCGCCGGTGCTCTTTTCGGTTATGATACGGGTATCAGTAAGTCTTTCAGGACCTCGATCGAATCGATGCACGGCTAACACAATTAGTCTCCGCTGTGTTGGTCTATCTCGGCAAAGACCTCAACGGCCGATTGATGGATAATCAGGAGAAAGAGGCCATCACCTCTCTTTGCTCTGGCGGTGCCTTCTTCGGTGCTATCGTTGCCGGTGTATATGCTGATAGATTCGGCCGCAAAGCTGGCATCTACATTGGCTGCATCCTCTTCACTGTCGGTGCCTTGATTCAAGCTGTTTCGTACTCATTCGCGCAAATGTGTGTTGGTCGCCTGGTTGTTGGCTTCGGTGTTGGTAGCGCCGCCATGATCGCTCCACTTTACATCAGCGAGATTGCACCAACTAAACATCGCGGGTTGATGATCGTAATCACGTCTTGAGTCTTTTCCTTCGAGTGTAAGCTAACTGGTTCAGGGTTTGAATAATATGAGCATCACTGGTGGGCAGGTGCTCTCTTACGGAATTGGTGCCGGCTTCGCATACGTCCCCCACGGTTGGAGATATATGGTCGGTCTGGGCGGTGTACCTTCTATCGTCCTCGCTTGCCTCCTCCCATTCTGCCCTGAGTCACCTCGTCAGCTCATTGTCAAGGGCCGCGAAGAAGAAGCTGCCGTAGTCTTCCACCGGATCTTCCACAAGGCGACGCCCGAGCAAGTTGCAAACAAGATCAAGCTCATCAAGATGTCTATGGCTGAAGCCGAGAACGCTACCGAGGGCAAATCACGCTGGCAGCTCATCAAGGAGCTTCACACCATTCCCAGGAATTTCCGCGCTCTTGTTGTTGCCTGTGGTCTGATGGTGATTTCGCAGATGTCTGGCTTCAACACTTTGATGTACTACTCTTCTACACTATTCGCTCTCGTCGGATTTTCGAACCCTACGGCAGTCGGTCTCGTCGTTGCGGGCACAAACTTCGTCATGACCTTCATCAACGCCATGTTTGCCGATTCTTGGGGTCGTCGCAAGATTCTCGTGTCGACGGCTTGGGGAATGTCCGCCGGCCTACTGTCGGTAGCTGTTGCATTCCATTGGATCCCGGTCAACACCTCGACACTTGAACTCGAGCAAAAAGCCATCTCCACTGCCGCTATCGTTGTCCTTGTGTTTATCATCTTTTTCGTCATCACCTACGGTGTATCAGTGGGCAATACGGCTTGGATGAGTACTGATTTCTTCAGCCAGGAATGTCGCGCTATGGGCACAATGTTCCTGACCTGTTCTTGTTGGGGCTCTAATGGTATGCCTTTCCCCCTGCCACATCCTGACTAATTGCTAATTTCGCGGCAGTCATTGTCTCCTCGACCTTCTTGACTCAGATGCACTCGCTCACTCCGTCCGGCACCTTCGGTTTCTATGCGGCCATTTGTTTTATTGGCTGGATCCTGATCATTTTCTTCTACCCTGAGGTCTCAGGACTTGCGATCGACGAGACATCGCAGGTCTTCGATCAGTCGACGTTCAAGATGGTCAGCTTTGCAAGGAAGAGGAGACAAGAGCGCAAGGCTGCTGGCGCGCTGATCAAGAGCAGTGCCAACATGGTTGTAGGCCACTAGACGTCAAGCTGTGCGATCGATGGCACACATGTTTCCTTGTAGTGTTTCTATTCAGACAGACTATAGCTGTGTCAGGGGATGGGAGATGTGTCGTTTTTTAGTTGACTTCCTTTGATCTTGAAGAAAAAGCTGAATGGAATGTATACAAGATGATACCATTCAAGTCTGCCTTACAGTGCAGCCTCAATGCAAGCAGCTAGAGCCTAGTATTGAAAACCTGGGTCGATTTTGTACATCCAATGTCGTCGCGACGAAGTTCAAGTGTTAACGTTTGCCGAGTAGCTTAACACCGAGTACTTCGTTGAGCCACCAGTAAATAGCTCAGTGCCCTGCTGGAAAACTGCAAGGCTAAGTTAGTGGACGACCTCAACCGTATAGTCTGTCCACTTACCAGTTAGATTTGTTTGTTGATAGGGTATCCATGACTGGCGGCTAGATGGGTAAGAGAAACACTTTGATGTCAGCGTTGAAGCTAAACTTCCATGACCCATCAGCAGGAATGAAACTGAAGACTTTCATAGAGCCGTTTGGTCCAACATACAGGTCCCAGTTAAATCCAGCAAGGTTTACAGTTGTGACTTTGTTGCCAATCGGATACACACAGCCAATGCGTGCAAGCCTTAATAGTGTTAGTTCGAAGACCAACTGACCAGTCCACCAACAACTCACCACACCATGAGTTCGTAGTCAACGCTGCTCTTGTCGTGGTTAGGGTTCGCAGCTGTAAAGACATCTAGGCAACATTGGCACGTACGCCATCTCGTGGCTGGTAGTCCCACTGGATTCTAGGAAGCATACTCTTGATGTTCCCAACTATGAGCCCTTTAGAAAACTGTTTGCCAACGTTGGCGTAACTTTTCAAATTGTTCTGGCCTCCTTGCCAGTTCCAGGTAGTGGGCCACTTGACACCAGAGCTGGAGGTACTATCGACAGTGGTGCACTGACTGCCAGACGTAGCTGAGCCTCTTCCCCAGTCGTTGTTGTTGAACTCATAGCCGTTGGCTGCATGGTATGCGTACTGCGAGCAGAGTGGCGCAGCTTGACGACGTACATGGGATACTGACGGTTCGATAAGACTGGCAAGTAGGCTTGCCGTGGTGATTGTCAGAAGAAGAGCTAAAGCACAGAGGTGGAAAAGCATTTTTCTTAAACTAGATAGCGTTTTAACGTGACATAATTCTGATTTATGGATGCCTTCAGTTCCCCAACCTCCTGCAAAGCTTCGTGTGCCCTCACCCATTACCCATACATCCTCGGCCTATTGCTCTTTGATTTTGGTTCATCAAAGTTTTCGCTTGTGGCACTGGCTTCGGAAGCAAGCTTCCAGACCAGTATTGCTTGGCTTGTCATGACTATAGTTCGGAAGCAGGCTTCCAGACTAACCTTGCTCCACTAACTAGTTGCGAAGGCAAGCTTCCAGACCAACACTGCTTCAACTCAACAAAGAGATACACGGTGATTGCCTGCACAGCTCTAGGCATAAGTTTTCTTATACTACCGTGTCCGTGCGCGTGATGCGCGGATTCGCGTGATGCGCACCCCCATCAAAACGTGTCAAAATCCTCAACCCTATAACTCAACCCCACGATGTCGCTAGACGCTGCCCTTAAAGAGCTAGGTGCTCTAAAGCCTAGAGAACAATTTAGCTACTTAGTAATTATAAAAGATATAGTATTATGCAGTTAACGTTAACACGTTAGCATAAGGTAAATACTGCATTAACTACTACTAAGAATATTAGCTAGCAACAATTAACGCTATAAAAGGAGATAGAGCTTGTTAAGTATATAGAAGAGCTTACTAGGCATTACTTACTACCTATAAGAGACATAATCCGAAATTTTGTATTACTAATTGCTTAAATCTAGTGGCTAGAAGCTAGGTTACGCCCTTTATTAACTAGTATTCTATCTATCTTATCTTATATTACTCTACTAGTATAGATTGCTAGTGTTATAACGCTAATTCCTATAATAAATATAAGCTCTACTTTAACCTACTACAGTAGTGTAAGGGCGCTGTAGGTGTTACGAGTATTCTCCCCACGCCAAGAGATACCTCAGCCAGGTCCCAGGCCAAGCCTAGGGACCTACCGGCCACACACGTACATAATATTCACAAACCTTAAGACTTATCTATTAAGGATTTGTCTTATCTCTTAAATATTACCCTATCATTTGTCCTATCTTGCTCTGCTCTATTACCTGCCTACAGTGCCCTTACAATTTAAATCCTTTATACTCCTCTTAAAACAGGTAGCTAATTAGCAGCAGAGGAGCAGGAAAAACCTAGCTATTACAATGGCAGAAGGACAACATAACCTCTGCTTAACTACTAGTAATATAGAAGAGCTACCCCCTTATAACAACCTTAGTTAGGAGCTAGACGCTTAATAACGCAATAACGTACTTAGGGTGTTGCTATTGCTTATAGAGCTACTACTTAACCCTTACATTAGGGGCGAGTTAGACGCTATAATAGTAGGTGTTACAATACTAGACGTCCTAACGCTACGCGCTATATAACCTGCAATAGAGTTGTTGTAAGCTTCTATCCTGTTATTGCTAGAAGCACTTAATAAGGTAGAACTGTCTGGTGCCACTAAGCAGGAGATCAAAATCTAGCAATAATAATTTAACTAGGTAGTTGAAACCCTGTAACAGACGCATGCTGGATAAGCACTAGGTAGCTAACACCTAGTGTTTAATAAGGCTGGCAGAATAATGCAAGTCCTTAACAATGTTTAGCCTAAGCTAAAACTTAGGACAGATAACAAGCCTCTATTAACCTAGTAGGTAGACTAGTAGATTAAGGATATTGTTAGATAACCGACCTTGCCGAGCCAAGTTGGGATTTTAGGGTTAACCTTGGTTAACTTAGGGGCTAGCGGCACACACACATAAAATGAGCCATTAAGACAGATAATTATTAATTAATTACCTTTATTATTATCTTTGCACATTAAGCATATTATCTAATAATTAAGAGTCTTACTAACACTACTAAAATACCCTTTTAATATGTTGCTATTAACTATACGTAATTTAATAATAATTCTTATAGATTATATAACCTACACACCTTAGTTGTATTAACTGTAGACCTGCTGCGCCTCTCTAGACGTATAGGAGAAGATAGACCTAAATTAGACTATCCCTCTAAGGACTAAGCTATAAGTGCCTAACGCTCTAGACATCACTAACTATAAGAGGAGGCTAGCCCTTAGCAATAATAAACAAGGAAACCCTTAGCTTCCTAAAATCCTATCTAAACTATTAGCTAACAGCCTAAAGGCATAGAAGGAAGATAATAACTATTAGAAGAGCCACCTTAAATCCTACAAGATAGCAGATAGAGACTACTGCAAGGAACAAGCTAACCTAGACAAGGTAGTAATGTTTATCTAAAGCTTAGTATTACCTTACCTTATAAAGAACTGCTGCTAACTAGGTAAATTAATTTAAATATAGCTTATTAGCCTTAAATACATAGTTAGTATTAATGCTAAAGAAGAACAAATACGCGCACGCTACTAATACCTAGCAGCCCTTAAACTAATAAGATAACCTAGGAGCTAGGATACCTAGCTCCTTAAGTATAATTATACTGCAACTAATGCTAAAATAGAAGGCGTTACTATAATATATAATATATAAGACACTGTCTAAAACTTCTTAGATTTAGTAATAAAGATAGCGCTAACCTAGGTAACAACATTCTAGGACTATAGTAGATAAGAACAAAACATAACTTATAAAGAAATAATAAAACGCTTCTAAGAGAATATAAGTAAGTACTACCCTAAGGGGAGATAGTAAAGGGGCGCCTTTACTGCAGGGAATAACTTAACTCTTACTACTAGTAGTAAATCTACCCTAGACACTAACAGGGACGCCTCTTATATTGTTAAAGACGTATTATCTACTCCTACTACACAGGAGAGTTAGAGAAGACCTTATTAAAAACAGAACTTTAGTTAAATAACTATATCTAAGCAGTCCCTAAGAGGGGATACAGCAGCAGCTAGAGGAGCAAAATGCCCTGCTTGTAGACAACACTATAGACTAGAAGATTGCTACTACGTCTATAAAGATAAAGCACTAGAATAGTTTACCCTATGTAATAGAATTACTAAGATAGTACAATTTAGGATAGAACAAAATGCTAACCTTTAAGATTAGGTTAGATCTGCGAAACAAGCTTGCACTAAGACACTAGCTATTAAGACATCCTAAACACTAGAGGCACCTCTAGGATAACTATAGGGACAGAAGATATTAATAATTAATATAAGTCTACTTAAAGAATTACATAATATAGAGCTACTAAGCTACCCTCTTAGGAACTCCTTTATCCTTAACTTAGGATTAATAATCTATATTATAAACAACAAGGACTAAATATAAGACCTTACTCTACCTACATTAAATAACTACCTATAGGCAGAAAACTCCTAGGTATAGATATAGGGATATAGCACTGTCTATCTCTATCTATTAAACATAAGCTAACTAACTACTCTTAAACTACACAACGTAGCATAGTGCCTAGACATACTGTGTAACCTTGTCTCTTTCTAACAACTACGTTAACAGGGTATCTAGTGGGACACAAAAGGAGATCTAACTTAGCTTAGATAAGTAGACAACACAGCTATTATATCCCTAGATAAATAATATAGATAATAGGTACTTAGGGAACAGCTATAGACAGCATTTGCAATACAATTAACACAAGGCTAAACACCTAAGACTGCTACTACTCTGCTATAGCACAAGCGAATAGGGCACCCTAGAGCTGCTACTATTAAACACCTTATCTAACAATCTTAGGGGGTAAGAGTTAGGGGTATTACTACAGTCTAATGTGATGCTTGCAGACAAGCTAAGACTAAGAGGCAAATTAGTTAAATACCACAAATAAGCGATAAAGGACTAGGAGAACGCATAGTAATTAACTTCTACTTATATAAAGAAGGAAGCTTTACTAAGGAAAAGAGCTAATTGCTTACTGTTAACAGGCAATCTAGCTTCCTCTAGGACTTCTATTTTAAAGATAATTAACTAGAAAAGACAATTATCTACTTTCTAGACACTCTTACACAATTCCTGTTAAAACAATACAAGATCTAGGTTATAGTAATTAAGTATAATAGTTAAATTACTATAATAAAACTAGAAGTATTAAGATAGTGCGCTGCACAATTAATTAGGCTTAAGCCTTCTGCACTAGACACCTAAGCACAGAACAGAGGTGCTAAACGCTTAGGGGGTGTAATAAAAGATAAGGCACGCACTATAAGATTAGACGCAAACCTACTATAGGAAATGTAGCTAGAGATTGTAAGGGCAGCAGTGTACCTACACAACTAAACACTAAGGTTATTAAATAACTAGAAAACACCCTATAATATGTTCTTTACCTATACAGCTTAACTAGCTAGCCTAAACATATAAAGTAAGAAACTAAACTAGGTATACCTAAAAGTATATAGATGTAAAGCCTTTACTCTTATAAGTAACACCCTTTAAGGAAAGTTATAACTCTAGTAACTAGACCTAAGAGTATAGGTAGGATACCTAGTAGGATACTAATCCTTAAACATATATCAGATATAAATTCTAACCTTAGCAAAATTTATTAGCATAAGAGATGTAATCTTTAATAAGGATACTGTCTTTAGTAGCTAGACTTAGGACCTAATAGACAATCTTATGCACAGCACTCTTAAAGAGATAGCAATATAGACAAGAAGCGTAGAGCTTCTGCCTCTACCCTAAAATAAGGCTAAAATCTAGTTATTCTACAAGGACAACACTATTACACACTTAAATACTACAGAAGATTAACTAGGTTATAATAATAGATAGAAAGCTGGATATATATATCTAACCCCTCCTCTAACTCTACTACTAGTTACGTTGTTAATAAACACGTTGTCGTCATTCTAGTTACCAAGAGGTGACAGCTAATTAGGAGTTAGCAGGTGGCACTAGTTAACTGTTAATTAGTTAGAATTAATGCTAGCGTAATCTTAAGGAACTTTATAAATCATCCTATAGAAGGCTGCATTTATAGCTAGCATATAAGGTAGATGTATAGGCACATACTAGAGCAATAATATTAATAAGGCTAGGTTAAAACAAATGCTAATAAAAGGGCTTAAGCCTTATTAAAGCTAACTCCTACTAGAGCTAATGGCATAATTAAACCTAGAGGACCGCCTGCTTTACTAATAGTTTAAAGAAGCTAAGTAAGAACACCTTAGCAGCTATTAGACTATAAAGTTATAGTCTAAAGTACCCCTAATAAAGACTAAGGTAGTAGGATACTAGGTACTTAACTGTATGTGGGTATACACGTATAAGCTTAATAAGAACTACTACCTACTTAAATATAAGGCGCAACTAGTAGTCTAAGGTAACTAGTAATAAAACGTTACCTCTAAAGATACCTACGCAGCGACACTAGCTAGCAGGTCCTTTAGAATGCTTATAGCAATTTTAGCAGCATATAACCTAGAACTTAAGTAGTTTAATGTTATAAACGCCTTTATTTATATATTAATTAACAGAGAGGTCTATATAAGGATGCTACGTAGGTATTAGAAACTAGGCACAGTCCTATAGCTACATAAGGCACTATATAGACAAAGAATCTCTCTACTCCTCTAGTAGAAGGAATTTACATCTACTCTAATAAGCTATAGATTCGCAGTTGTTCCCTATAAACCCTGCTGCTTACTTAAGAATAGAGTTACTATCTTCTTCTATGTAGACAATATTATTATAGCTTATTACCTAACTAGAAGACATAAGGCAGATAAGGCCCTTAGCTATATTACTAACAAATACTCTGTTATAGGAGGAAACAATCTGCAATAGTTCCTAGGAGTGGAGATAACCTAAGATTAAGACAACCTAAGGATCCTCCTCTTACAGGCGTTATATATTAATAAAATTATCTCTTTAGCAGATAAGATAGACATACAACACAACACACTAATATTAAGCATTAAGCTTCTACTAAATAAAGGGGAAGCTGTAGTATTAGAAATTAACAAATACTAAAGAAAGATTAGATCTCTCCTCTTTACTGCAGTTACTACTAGGCCTAACATTGCCTTTACCATATCTAGGCTGGTACAATTTCTAACTAACCCTAGACAGCAGCACTATAACGCAGCAGATTAAGTACTATTATACCTACAAGGAACACAAGACCTATCCCTTACCTTTAGAGGCAATAAGCACCTAGTAGTCGCTAGTAATGCATTATTTGCTAATAATACTCTTAATAGGAAGAGCTTCTAAGGATATACTATTAAACTATACAGAGGACTTATTGCCTAGAGAGCTAATAAATAAGACACAGTTACTATATTAACAACTAAAGCAGAGCTACTTACCCTAGCATAGGTGGCTAAGGAAGCTATCTTTATCTTACAACTATTGTTAGAACTTAGTATACACCTCTTACAATTAACAATTACTATTTAATATAATAATACTTAGACTATCTAATTAATTAATAAGGAAGTCTTAAAACTCTAAACTAAACTACGACATATAGACATTTATAACTACTAGCTACAATAAGAGGTAAACAAAGGCACTATAACAGTAACCTATGTCCTATCTACTAAGATGTTAGCTAACAGACTTACAAAGGCTCTGCCTGCAAGCAAGTAGTTAACCTTTCTAAGGCAGCTAGGACTAAAGAAACATACTGAACGAAGAAAGCTAGCTAACACCTAGATAGAATTACTTAACTAAAAGCTTGCTAACCTAGAGGTATAATAAGAGCTAATTATGTCCAGCTTTAAAAGGGCCTTAAAGCTAAGGGGGTGTGTCAGATAACTAACCTTGCCAAGCCAAGTTGGGATTTTGGGGTTAACCTTGGTTAACTTAGGGGCTAGCGGCACACACACATAAAATGAGCTATTAAGACAGATAATTATTAATTAATCACCTTTATCATCATCTTTGCACATTAAGCATATTATCTAACAGATATAGACACAGCGTTCTAGTACGCTTAAGTACTTAAAGACTCTGTAACCTGTACCTACTAGATTATAGGCACTATCTACTATAGTATCTACTAGGAATTAATTTAACAACGTATTAACAAGGGATTAATCTGGACCTAGGCCAACCTCTGCGCAGAAGAGGAGTAGCTTGTCTAAGACCTAGTCTTTACATAGTATAAAAACTACAATAAGTACTTTAACTATAAGTAAAAGTCTAACAATTTAGTTAATACCTTCCTAATAAAGTTAAATAAGTAGGAGTCTTTACTGCCCTGTAACTTTATAAAGTTTAAAGATAGTAGTAACAACTATAAGTTTAAGATAGCATTTATGTAGAGCCTTACGCCCCCTACACTCTAATATAAAATCTAGTAGAACAGTAGTCTAGAACACACTACTAAGTAGGCAGAGTTTAAATAGGCCCTCTAAAACGCAGAAACCTTAACAGTCCCCTTAAACTTAGGGTCGCGGACTAAAAGTAGTAGTAGAAACAAGAGACCTCTTTCTTTAGACGCTAGGAGAAAGTTTAAAAGGCATAACAGTTAGGCGTTAACCCCCTCTAGGAGCAACACGAGGAAGCACCTAGGAGACCCCTAGCTAACAACTAGTGCCGCTAATTTATTAGGCAGAAGATAGAACCCTAAGGGAAACAACTATTAATAATCCTAAGGTTAACTACAGAACTAGGGATAATATACCTAGGGATACTAGCAGCAGGGCTATTAGAGAGGCTGCAGAGGCGGCTAACAACATTCTAGTAGCAAGCTAAACCTAGGAAATAGCAAGCCCTAGTCGCTAACCTGTCCTACCTGCAGCTAGGGCTAGAAACTAAGGGGAAGTAAACCTGTATAACAGTTACAGTCTAGCTTAATAATGCTAACAGTAACCCTAGGACCCTCTAGGCCCTGTACAACTTAGGCTTAGAGCTAAACCTTATTACTAAGGATGTAGCTAGGGACCTAGGGCTTAACCTAACAGGCACTAACTAACAACTAAAGGCTGTAGTCCTGGACAACACAGAGCTGTCCTTAACTAACTAGTACTAGTTAATAGTAGTCTACTATAACAGTAAAGGAGTACCTAAGACAATTAGACTAACTAAGTTCTAGTCTATATTATTTATTAGGTACAACCTAGTTCTAGGTTACCTATAGCTGGCTAAAGCAGACCTATATATCTGTTTCTTAATAGGAACCTATAAGTAGTTTGCTAACAACGCTAAAAGAGTCTAGCTATTAACAGCTAAATAATTATTTAGTAAACTAGGTCTAGGCAAGCAGCTATATCTACTATATCCTAGAAGCCTAAATATAGGCAGTCTAACAGACACCTACTAGGCAGACGCTAGACAGACATTAGAGGCAGCTTGTCTTGCTAAACAGTTAAGAATTATAGCAGTAGGACTTAACAGCAGCGCTATCCTAGGAGATAATGCTCTAGACGTAGAAGAACTTAAGTATATGCCTAAACACCTCTATTATAAATAGTTTGCCTTTAGTAAATAATAAATAAGCATGTTAGCACTACACTAGGAGTATAACTACTCTATTAAGATTAAGGATAGAGCTAAAGTTCCTAACCTCCTAATCTATAACCTGTCTTGCAGGGAGCTAGACATCCTCTAGGAGTACCTTAAGACAGCACAGGAAAAGGGCTAGATCTGCCTAAGCAAGTTGCTAGCAGGTGCCCCTATTCTGTTTGTCCCTAAGTTAGACAGCACTATAAGACTGTGCGTTAACTATTAGGGGTTAAACAGAGTAACTATTAAGAACTAGTACCCTATACTGCTAGTTAGTAAGATAATAGACTACCTGTTAAAAGTAAAGGTCTTTACTAAGCTAGATCTATATAACGCCTACTATAGGCTCTAGATTAAGGAAGGTAACAAGTAGAAGACTGCGTTTAAGACATAGTACAGTTATTTTAAATACCTAGTAATACCTTTTAGCCTAGCAAACGCGCTAGCTACGTTTTAATTCTATATCTACTAAGCCCTAAGAGGCCTACTAGATAGAACCTGCGTAGTCTACCTTAATAACATCCTTATCTACTCTTAGGATAAGAAGGACCACAACAAGCACGTTAAGGAGGTCCTAGATTGCCTAGTTAAGTAGGGGATGTTTGCAAAGGCTAGTAAGTGCGTCTTCTCTAGCAACTTAGTAGAGTTTCTAGGATTTATTATTATACCAGACAGCGTGGTTATAGACCCTAAGAGGGTCCGCACTATTACTAAATAGCTAGAGCTGTTAAGCTACAAGGACATTTAGGTGTTCTTAGGCTTTACTAACTTCTATTAATAATTTATTTTTAACTACTTAGAAATTGTCTAACTGCTTATAGACTATATAACAGCTGCCTAGAACCTAATAGAGGACTAGGGGGTCCTTAGTCTAGAAAAAGGGAAGGTAAGACTAAAGAAAAGCTAAAAGGGACTAACAAAATAGTATAAACTATAGCACTAGCTAGAGGAAGCCTACACAGCTTTTCTTATAATTAGGGAGAAGTTTATAAAAGCCCTAGTGCTATAATACTTTAACCCTAATAAGCCTATTATTGTCCTTACAGACGCGTTAGACTTTGCTATAGCAGCTATCTTGTTACAACCCTAGACGTCTAAAGTAGCAACAGAGCAGCACTAGAAACTAGTAGCGTTCTAGAGCTGGAAGTTCTAAGGTCTATCTATTAGATAGCATCCCTATAATAAGGAACTCTTAGTAATTTTTAAAGCTTTTAGGCAGTAGAGGTATTACCTTAAACACGCCTCTGTAACAATCTAGGTACTCTTAGACTATAATAACCTAAGGTACTTTATAACAACAAAGGAGCTCTCTCTAAAATAAGCCTATTAGGCAGAAGAGCTAGTAAGGTTTAACTTTAAAGTTAAATATAAGCTAGAACTAGAGAACGTAGTAGATAGTCCCTTAAGACGTCTAGATTACGTATAAGGTCTTAAGGTTAGGGAATAGTAAGCCTTTAAGGACGCTATACTACCTACCTTATAATAGAAGCTTTAGATCTAAATAATTTAAAAGTCTAGGGCTTAAAAAGATGTATAGGTAATATCTAGAAGTAATATACCTATAGAAGACCTAGCAGAGGTCTAACAACTGCCTAAAATTGTCCCTAAGGAATTCTGCTAACATTAGATTAGCCTTTGAGACTTGTCTCCTCTAGCTCTTAACCCTCTATCTAATAGCTATTAGAGCTAGAGCTAATCTAAAGACACTAAAGCTAGGGGACTAGACTTTAATGTTGCAGAAGCTCTCCTTTATAGCCTAGATAACAGAGTTAGTACCTCTATATACCTTACAAACAAAGCTACGCAGGAAGATTCTGCTTATACCTTAGAAACCCTAGAACTCCTAATAGATTTTGTTAAGTAAGTCTAGCAACAGGACGCAGCATACCCTGCGAACTAGTTATTAATAACCTAGACAGACAGCAAAGCAAAGAAGAGACAGCACTACTAGGAGGTTAACCCTAGTAGGACCTTACGCAGAAGTAGGAAAGTTTAGATTCCTAACAATATTACACTGCGCTAAACTATCCTTTTAAGGAATTATAATAACCCTATAGGAGGTTACTATAGTATAGATAAGACTACTAAAGTACTTAAGAAAGAGTACTACTAGCTATAACTAATAAAGAACGTATATAAGTATATCTAAAGGTGTCCTATATACTAACTACATAAGATTAGAAGGTATAAGCTGTAGGGATTGCTTATACTATTACTAGTACTAAACACAGCCTAGTAGTACTTCTCCCTTAACTTTATAATAGACCTGCTAAAGTTAACAGACGCTAAGAGGAATAAGTATAATTCTATACTAGTCCTTATAGACTACTTTAGCAAGTATGTCTGGTACCTACCCTATACTAAGATAATTACTGCCTAACACCTAGCTAAGCTGCTTATAGAGCAGAGCTTTTTAAAGCAAGAACTACTAGATATGTTGTTACTAGATTAAGGTTTAGTATTTACTAGTTAATTCTAGTCTAATATATGCTACTACCTTAAAATTAACTACTAATTAGGTACAGCTTTCTACCCCTAGACAGATAGGCAGACAGAGTAATAAAACTAGGAGTTAGAAATATACCTCTACATATACATAAACTACTAATAGGATAACTAGGTAGACCTTCTACTATACGCTAAGTATGCCTATAACTCTAAAGCTTACTCTGCTTACAGAGAATCTTCTATAAAGGTTGCCTTTAGCACAGACCCTAAAGGATTTAATAGGATGCCTAATAAGTACTAGCTATAAAAACCCTAAACTGTCTAGGATAAGGACAAGGTAACACTAGAACTACGCTAGCAGGTTACTAGCCACCTATTAAACTAGCATAAAATGTAGAAAATAGTAAAGGAGGCCTTAGAGTATGCATAAAAGGGCAACGCCTAGTAGTATAACACAAAACAGTCTAAACAACACTTTACTAAGGGAGACTCTGTTCTTCTTTAGGCTAAGAACCTAATAACAAGTTGTTCTTTAAAGAAGTTTAACGCTTAATACCTTAGGCTATTTATAGTAATTAAGAAGGTAGGTAAGCTAGCATATAAGCTGAAGCTGCCCCTATCTATAGACAGAGTGCACCTAGTGTTTAACGTATTACTCCTTAAGCACTAGAGGGAACCCCTTATAAGCAGTAGGTTCTGGCTAGGTCCTATTAGCATACTAGAAGACGTCTTACCTAGTAATAGGTTTAAAGTTAAAGGTATACTGTTATATAGAGATACTACTACCTAGAGAAGAGAGTATAGGGTTAAGTAGCTAGGTTAGCTAAATAAAGAAGCTACCTAGGAACTACTTAAGAACCTTAACTACTGTAATAAGATCCTTTAGGATTATTACTAATACGCTTAGGTAGGTAATCTATTAAGAGTAGGCTGCCCTATAACTAACAGACTAGCGCAACTAAAGTAAAAGAGGGGACGTTCTTAGAAGTCTGCCTTATAAACCCTACTCTAAAATAGCTAATAGGAAAGTAACGATAGATAGTCCTAGGACTTGTGCAACTAGAGGCTGAAGGAGGCCTAGCGTCTATCTAATATATTACTAGTAAAGACTAGCACATTTATAGGAGAGGAGAGTTTTACTATTATCTACTAGTCTGTTAAGAAGTATTATAGGAATAGAGGGTCTTTATAACTACAACTACAGCTTAAGTAGCTCCTCTGCAACCTTCTAAAGGGCTTATCTTATAGGAGAGGCTACAACAATAACAACTACCTAGGGTAGGTTTAGTTAGAGACAACAAAACCTGCTTAAAAGGAGCTAACAGAGCCTAAACAGCAGAAGGCAGGTTAGTACTATAATAGTACTACTGCTTTTCTGCGTTATAAGCACTACCTGTCTTCTAGAAGTAATTCTTAATTATGCTGTTAATTACAACGTTGTTAGGAAGTTTTACACTAACAGTCCTAATAGTAGCCTATAATAAGTTAGCTCTATATAAGAAAGAGGGGGAGGAAAAACACCTATAATATACTACTGAAGGTTATATAACTAAGAAACCTAATAGGCTTAAGCATACTTAGTCTTGCTTAGACTAGACTTATTAATATAGTAACAAACTACAGCATTATAGGTAATAAAGCTGTTATAATAAGCCTTAGCGTAGTTATAGGCAGTCTGCTAGTATGCCTGCACCTAAGTAATTACGTTGTTGTTAGTTGCCTAGTTACCTTAGGTAACTATCTTATTATTTGTCTTACAGAGGGTATACTTAATTAAGAAATTAAGTATATTACAGGCTTAATAGAAAACAGGGTTAATCTATAAAAGTTAGCAGGAGTAGACACTAGGACAGCGCAGGAAATACCTTAACACACCTTTCTTCCTTTAATTAGACGCAGTAGAAGCATATGCTAAAGTTGTCCTTGTAAAGCCTATACCTACTAGGCTAACAAAAGACATAGATAAAGGATAAGATAGTGCTATTAGGGTTACTCTTAGATAAGGTAGTTAAGTGCGTAATGCTAGCACAGCACTAGTACTATAAAAGCAACAGCTAAGGCTGTATGCTCTTAGGCAGCTAGTAGACGTAGTTAGGCAGAGCCTTATAGGAGATATATGTTAGAAGGGGCGTTATAGTGTAGAAGGTAAGGGCTAGAAGGTAGATGTAGATAAAGGTGTAGAGATAATAAGGCACTGTAAGTAAGCAGATACAGTCCTTATATACGCTAAATTCCCTCTGCCTAGCAGCTCTCTAGTAATAACCTAGCCTCTTACTGCTCTCTTACCTGTTGCAATCTACTGCGTAGAAAGATAATTCTTATTACAAATATCTAGGCACAGGTCTATTAACTGCTAGAAGGGTAACTAGTAATCTTACTTAAGATTTATATTATAAATAAATGCTAGAGCCTAAACTATACTATATAAGGGTCTAAGTAAGGCGCTAGGTATAGTAAGGCTAACAGCTTACTGTTACTGCTAGCATGCAGACAAGATCCCCTGTAAGTAAGTAAATTCTAGGCTAGTTTGCGTAGGAATAGGGCTGCAGGAGCTGCTGGCAATCCTCTTACAGACGTTACTGGTTAGGGACTTACTGCTCCAGCCTATAAGGCAGACAACATCTAACTACTTACGCCTCTAGTGGCCTTAGCCCTAGGATTAAGGCACCTAATTACTTAGGAGATTGCAGAGAGTAAACAGCAGGCACGCCTAGGGCAACCTTTAGCCTAGTGCTAGGCGCTGCGTATGCTACGCAGGGAGTAAATAATACCTCTTACATATTACCTATTTAGTGTATAATTATTACGCTCCCTATAGCCTTAGCTATATAGGTTTTAGAGCTAATAACTGCTAAGGTGTTATTTACAGTAACGTCTAGTAGAAGTAATAGCTTACTAACTAGCAGCTAATAAAGGTATAAGGGAAGACTTAGCCTTAGCTAGTCTCTTATAAATAAGACTTATCTACCTAGCTACGCAGTAACACTACCCTAGTAGCTTACTAAGCAAATGTTAGGAGGATAGGATTGCTAGCGTCTATTGTGTGCTAAACAGCTTCCTATCCCTACAGACGCTAACTAATGGACCCCTACTAGCACTGCATTTCTTCTGCTAAGTTTTTCCCTCTACAGGAGGTTTTTCTAGAGCTTAATAACGTTGCTAGAGACCTCTCTACAGTTTAGGACAAACCTTTAAAGAGGGGGGGGCTATTGTTACAAGTATTCTCCCTACGCTGAGAGATACCTTAGCTAGGTCCTAGGCTAAGCCTAGAGACCTACCAGCCACACACATATATAATATTCACAAACCTTACAACTTATCTATTAAGGATTTGTCTTATCTCTTAAATATTACCCTATTATTTATCCTATCTTGCTCTGCTCTATTGCCTGCCTACTGTAAGGGCACTATAGGCAGGCAATAGAGCAGAGCAAGATAGGATAAATAATAGGGTAATATTTAAGAGATAAGACAAATCCTTAATAGATAAGTTGTAAGGTTTGTGAATATTATATATGTGTGTGGCTGGTAGGTCTCTAGGCTTGGCCTGGGACCTGGCTAAGGTATCTCCTGGCGTGGGGAGAATACTCGTAACAAGTAGAAGATCTCTAAATACTTTATTAAGAGTTGCTACATGTACAATATAGATAAGAAGGGCTTTATAAATAGATAAATAGTTTAAATAAAACACGTCCTTAGTTAATATATATAGATAAAGAAAGAGGTTAAAGTATCTTTTAAAGATAGTAATTAGGATTAGTAGATGCTTATAGCGTGTATATATGCTAATAGAATAGTACTACTACTAGGCATTATCTACATATTAAAGAAAGGAACATTAAATTAGACTAGGCAGCTAAAATTAAGCCAGGGGTACACTCTGTAATAGTTACCTTATCTTTCTTAGGATAATTAAATAATAAAATTAGGCTTGTATAGCTTAAATAGGTGTTTAATTACTATACTAAGGAGAAAGCTTAGAGGACGTAGAGATTATTAATACTAGATAGCTATAGATCCTACATAACAATAGACTTTATTAACTACTATAATAATAATAATAAGATACCCCTAGCTATATTACCTCCTTACTTAACGTAGACGCTCTAGCTACTTAATGTGGTGCTGTTTGAACCTCTATTAACAGCATACTTAAAAGGAGTTATAGAAGAGATCTAGGAGTCTTAAAACTACACAGCTATTGTCACGGGTATTCATACTGTTCGAACCCCAGTCAATCCATCTGATGGATTACTGTACCTTTTTGGTCCGTGTGGCTCAGGTGGGTTCGAGCCGAGCCCTCACAGCTATTAAGAGAGCAGACTTCTTTTAGCTCTTCTATTAGGCATAGATCTCTAGCTTTACTAGAAAGCTAATACCTAAGTCCTTTGAAGCAACAGGTATCTATCTACTTAATCCTAAAATTATCCTTAGTAACTTTACTAAAGTACTAGAGAGCTTAGATTTAGATAGTACATTATTGTCTGTTTATAGTAACAAAGACTAGCTTAAAATAGAGACGTTGTTGCAGCAGGTTGCTAAAGATAAGAGGAGTTAGGGGGTTAAAAAGATAAGACGATTGATCTACCACATCTTAGCTAAGGCTTTACTCCTCTAATATAAGGTAGATAGCCTTAAAAAGACTATAAAGAAGCAGAAGAAGCACAAAGAGAAGAGTAAGGTACTAGATTTACAATAACAGCAGGAGTACTATAGTAGTGCTTTTTTTTAGTCTCCTTTAAAGATTCCAGTGATTGATCAACTTGAACCAGACTTTGTCCACTGTGCTTTGTTGTCCCACTCATCGGCTCGACCATCTTACACCGTAAATCACCAAGGGTGGCAGATACGTCAGAAAGTCTTGTGCTACTATTGTAATGGCCATTGTTTTTTGAGTCATTGAATTGGATTTTCTATTGGTTGGCAGGGTCTCTTACTCTCCTTCTCCAGATCCCTCCTTTCGTCGCGTGCAACAATAACAATCAAGACTCGAGGCTGCGTTCCTCCAATCTCTCCGGAAATCAAGCTTCGGTTGGTTCGAGTACAGGCTCTTTCAGCAGCATGATACTTCCATACGCCTGCACAAGGATCCCCTACTATTTGACTGCAATCCCCACAAAGCCAAGTACGTAGCAGTGGCTGAAGCAACGCTATGCCCCCCAACCGAGAATTTGCTCGGTCTAAATCTCGGAACAACAAAGCACAAGTAACCGGTGGGTGAAACGGCATGTCTGAGTACGCACGCGCCCAAATCCGTCTCAGCCGTGCGACCGATGACTTAATACCTGTGCGATCTTTGCCAGACTTGGGGAGCAGGTCCCACAAGATGTATGGGCTGGGATTGTCGAGGTCATGATTGATGACATGTTGTTACTGTCGGTGTGTAGAGCGTCCTCAAGTCAGATGTATTGGAACATTGTATCGTCTGTGGCTCCACTTCCGCGCAGGGAGGTTATATTGGGATATTAAACCCTCATCTACGCGGGGGAAGCCGTGCTGTCAGCGTGCTCCCCTATCGAACCCGGACTTTTGTAGTCTAGATGTTCTTGTGGGGCTTTGCTCGCTGACAGTGGAAATTTGACATTGCACAGCCAAAAGGCCTTGAGCAGGGTGTCTGTGAGTTATGTCGAGGTAGTGCTTCATAAGCTCACTCGTGTGTACCAGCTGATGCCCAGTCTGGTTCTGTGATTTCGACCAAGGAAAAGAGTATGCCATTGCAGAATCGAAATCAGGTAAGTCTTCGTGGTGCTTAGGAATGACTGTGCCGCTCATGAATGATGAATTCGACCTCCAAAGCTGGCTGTGGACTTACATGAAATCAGTCGGCGCTCCGCCGTTAAAGCTAAAAGAGGTTCAGATACTTGAGTTGTCTTCACGCCACTGTTCGCACGTCAAGCCTGTCTGTTTGGACACATCAGAGGCGCGATTACTGATCTGCGAAACCCCCATCGCGATCAGCCAACCAACCCGCATCGAATCTGTTCTTATCACTTACACAGTCACGCACAAGTATCTTGCCATTCTTACTCGACCCCCACATATACCTTCCTCGCAAACCTGAGCCACCATACGTTCCTCCCAACCACTAAGAACCTCCCGTTTCTCTATAGATCCTGATCAAACAGCAGCTCCGCGAGTCCAGTAACCGTAGCACTTAAAGCCTATACGACCTATTCTCGCTCCGCGTCGTTGCAACGCACCAATTTCCACACACAGTCCATGCAAGACTCAACAGTGTTGAGCGCGGGATACCCATCCAGCGTCAACAGAGATGTCGCCTACTGGGTAGAATTGGCGCCAGTCGCCGGTCAGCCTCTAGGGTGAGTGGGTTGCAGGCTCCAAGAGGGCTTCAAAACCGACGCATCCGTTGGTCACGGACAATGAGGCTAATAGCCGTGTACGGAAATTGGGAGAAAGTGGGAGAAAGTGTCATGGGCTTCGCAGACTCTTGGTACCGCGCTTGGAAAGTGAAGCCGTTGTACGTAATTTGGAGACGCCGTGACTGTTCTACTGCTCGTCAGAGATCATCGCCAGAAGCTCTTGCGGGATAGAGAGATATGAAGCATGTGCTGCTGTCATAGTAGAACTCACCAAACATTGTTGTCAAAGTACGATTGGGTGTTGCTTGAGATTTTATGTTTGATCATCGACTTGATTCTGCACCGAGTTCTGACTTTTAATCAACGAGAGCAGCAGAGCCATCGTCGTCCATCATACCAAACAGATACTCGACCATGGTTGTCTTGCATTGTACAATCGAACGGTATCTCTTGTTTTGTACTGTCAAAGTCATCTCTACTGATCGAGAACCATCTTGAACTGACATTTTGTCCCATCACTGCGCACGGGGCGTGCCTGTACAGTAGAACCTAGGTAGCACACCGGAATCATACTGGTCTCTCGATGCTAGAAGCTTTACATTGGCTCTTAGTTCATCTCGATCTCCTTTCCTTCTTCCTTTGGCGGAACATAACCATCCTGAAACCAGTTCCAGATGTTTAAGCCAATCTTCTCGCCACTCAGGACCGGTAATGCCGCGTGCCAACTCTCATCGTACCCTGTCCCATCTGGGCGGAGGTTCTCCCAGTAGACAGCGTTGCCCTTGACCGGCTTGAATACCACGCCCTCCTTTGCTTCGTCCCCACACTCGACAAACGTACACCACTCTTTCCCCTCCGGCCTCTTGATGCGTGGGAAATGCGTTCCGCCGCCTGTGCACTCGCTGCCCAACCAAACCATGAAGCTACTCACCCTGCCCTGCTTCCTGCTCGCGCTGTTCCAGTCGTAATGGTACGTGTAATGTCCGTCCGGCCCGTATCGCTGGGCCCACAGCTTCTCTACAAAGACGAAAGGGCGCCATCCCTGGAAGGCGCGCGCACGCGACTCGATGCAGCGCACTGTACGCGAGCGCGGAACTGCCGCTTTGCTCGAGTGGCGGACGCGTGGATCGAGGCGCTCTTCTCCTGCAGACCACACGGTGGCGGGTTGGAAGAGCGGAGTGCTGTGAGGGGAATGAGCGGTGATCACATGCATCAAGTCGAACCACACCACACAATCACCAACATTACCATATGCCTAGTGCAAACACGGGAGAGAAGAAAAATCCATACCTCAACCTCACAACCTCCTCCGCCTCCTCCACACCCAAGAAACCCTCAATATACACCACCAACGGCTCGCGACTGAGGACATGGACGCCGCCGAGCTTATGCTCCTTACACGTCAAATTCGCGTCAGGAACCACCAAGCTATCCAGCTTCTGCGGACTCATCCCCCCTGGGTGCGAATCTGAATGCGACCCCGTACCCCAGCCGTTCAGCATCTCCAGCAGCGGAGCGCCCGCAAGCACATAAGCCACGAGCGCAAGGAACGCATACTGCAGCAGCGCAACCACGGAGACCGACGACGCAAAAGAAGCGGAACGCATCGCAACCAGCAACAGCGCGCAGCCCGCTCAGCGACACCTACCCGAGACGAAAAGAGTGCGGAAAGGACAAGAGGAGCAGGGAGCGAAAACAGCTGGACAGCGAACCCCAAGCCCGCGCGTTCGCAAAGAGCGCAGATCAAGGACGTAGAGACCGTATGGACGATGAGGAGAAGGGGATAAAGGGGAGAGCGCAGCCGTGCCGCCACCGTGGGGCAGTACGCTTGAGCGGTTTCCTGGTCTGAACATCGTGCCGTGCTGGCCGGTGCGCAGAGTGGAGCAGCGCACCTAATTCCCCCTAGGCTGTCGGTACGATGCGGCCAGTGCAGCGGATGCAGATGCGGATGCGGATTGTGATGTGCATCATTGGTTCCGCGTCACTGTTTTCCGTGGGTGTTGATAATACCAGAGGTGGTTGTTTGAGGTCACGGGGGCGGTGAGGCGAGGTAGGGTGAGGTGAAATGAGGCGATGTACAGTCACGTGATGCCGCGACGCGTGTTGGCTAATACAGCGTGGCACTGCTACTGTCCAGAGGTATCGATTCTCACTTAGATAGTAAGCACGCGACCAGAGCAGTACTTGTTGCCAGTACCAGGTCAGGGGTGGACGCATCCACATGCTGTCTGCCTCACAGGGCCTGACATTTAGTTCTACGGTATGCCAGTGTTTGGGCCAGCGGGTGCAGAGCTTTGCGTTTACAGGGGTAGCGGGGTAGAGAGTTAGTAAGCAAGGGAAAATCACAACAGTAACAGGAGTGTAAATAGCACTGTAAACACTGTTTCATTCATGTGCAGACCTGTAAACTATTTAATCCTCATCATCTTCATCACTGTCCTCTAAGGAGGAGGAATCCATAGCAAGCTCTAGAGCCGCTACAGACTTCTTTACGTCCCGTACGCACTTACGGACCTCTGTAAAAAATGTTAGCAGCCAGTAGATTTCTTTTACAGGCCTGTAACCTACTCTTCTTCTTCCTCTTCCTCTTCTCCTTCTTCTTCTCCTTCTTGGAGGCGGTGGCGGTGGTGGCGGCGGCGGCGGCGGCGGGGGAGGCAGCAGGGGTGGCGGTGGTGCGGCGGCGCTTCTTGGAGGGGGTGGCAGGGGCAGCGGCAGGGGCAGGGGCAGCAGCAGCGGCAGCGGCAGCGGCAGCGACCTGGCGGCGGGACCTGGAGGGGGTGGCGATGGCGGGGACGGGGACGACGGGGGCGGGCGTGGCTGTAGCAGGGTCAATAAGGTCTGTATGGGGAATGTGGAGGCTGTAAACTTACGGCGGAAGGAGCAGCGGGCGCCCTCACTGCCATAGTGGCAGTTGGCGCACGAGTCGAGCAGCTGGCCTGTAACTACCACGCAGGTAGTATACGGGCCAGCTGCTTGCTGGCAGGAGTCGCATTCGGTGGGGGCGACGCGGCCGACAACCTGCGCGAGCGCAGATTCGAGGTTCTGCTGCCGAACTGCTTACTGTTAGTACAGGGCTCTACAGGACACTTACAGGGGGTTACTTACCAGCGAGGTTGAACTTGCTGGGCTTGTAGCCCGCGCGGAACTCCAGCTGGCGCTGGACTGGCCGAGAAGCCAGCCTTGTGCAGGCCCGCGAGGCGGGCGGCATGGCGAGCAGGGCGGCGGCGGTGGGCGGGCCGGGGCAGGGGGGAGCGGCGGGAGGGCGGGGGCGGCAGCGAGGGCGGCGGCGGCAGTGGCAGCAGCAGCAGTGGCAGCAGCAGCAGCAGCGGCGGCGTCAGCGGCGGCGGTGTTGGCGGTGTTGGCGGGGGCGGTGTTGGCGGTGTTGGCGGGGGCGGCGAGGGCAGCGGCGGCGTCGGCGGCGGCGGTGTTGGCGGGGGCGGCGACGTCGTCGGCGGGGGCGGAGGAGTCCATATTGATGACCTAGAGAGTAGTAAAACGGGGGGAGGGCGGCTGCCTATATAGTATATCGCAGCCAGCTAGCGGCTGCCAAGACCTGCGATATTTTGGTGTTGTAGCTCACCGTGAATAGTATATTCTGTTTGTTGGGCCAAAACAGTGAATAGGCAGCCATCAAATGATGTTATAGGGCCTGTGGCTATACTGTATCTGGATTGTACAGTCACTGTACGTGGCCTGATTGGTGCTGGATACTGGTACGCGGGGGGTTTGTAAGCTCACGGTAAAGGTCAACCTGCGGGCACAATAGCACCTGTAACGGCAGAATAACTAGGCGGTGACGTACTATTGATAGCCGTTAGCCCGATATACTAGTAGGTTGTGGCAGTGACGTTGACAGGCTGATATACTGGTAGCGGCGACGTTGGCAGGCTGATATACTAGTAGGTTGTGGCTGGCTACAGGAGCACCTCTGGGTATACGATATTAGGGACCGTACAGGATAGCTCATCGCTAGTATCAGGTGCTGGCAGCAGGATTGACAGGCCTGCAAGTGTAGTTACACGGGACATAGCTACGTATAGCTGGCCATGTGTAAACACAGCGTGACGCAGATCAACGCCTACAACAGAGAGTGACTGGCCCTGTGACTTGTTTACAGTGATTGCAAAGGAGAGGCGAACTAGAAACTGGACCCGGCTGACGATAAACAGGAGCTCTCTACTGGTTGAAGTGAGCCTGATACGTGGCAGCAGGCGGAGCTGGCCTGCAAACTCGCCAGATAGGATGCGGGCCTGGATACAGCGGGAGGATATCTGTGTAACCGCTAAACGGGTACCGTTGCAGAGCCCCTGGCTTGGGTACAGGTTCCGTAGAAGCATTATTGGTACGCCTACCTTGAGCAGAAGGCGTGACGGGGGCAGTGACGGGGGCTCAAAGGACTGCAGCAGCTCTACGGGAGGCAGATCCTGTGTTGTATTGTCCTCAACCTCAGCAGAGTCCACTGCAACCAGCTCTACTAGCTCACCAGGGAAGGCAGCAAGCATTGCGGCGTTGATTACAGCCACTGCGTCGTTCCGTACGGCCAGTATAGCACGGCCGTTGAGGACCTGATAGTCCGCAGCAGCCTGCTGGAGGAGGTGCGGCGGATAGACGTGATCCAGGAAGCCCTGTAGGCTGTAGTAGACGGTCATCCAGTCTGGGATAGAGATCAGGCCATCCATCTCACGGGTAGCCAGTCCCCGGCACCAGGCTGCAAAACAGGTGTTGTCAGCCCCAGATAGCACCCGCATATTCTGACGCAGGTGCAGTACGGTCATGTGCGGCCATATGAGCGTAGACTGCTGCAGGCAGGCGTTGACGATGGCAGGCCGCTGGCCCCGGCGGACGACGGGTAGGATCTGGGCAAAATCGCCGCTGGCAATTACAGGGAGGCCGCCAAACAGGGCAGGGGAGCTACGGACGTCCTGCAGCATACGGTGGACTGCCTCAAAGCAGTAACGGTGCTGCATAGGCACCTCGTCCCAGATAACTAGAGTAGCGGCCTGCAGCAGCCGCCCAAGCTCCGAGCCTGGAGCAACAGGGCAGATGGAATCGTCGTGGATATCCAACGGGATCCGGAAACGGGAGTGGGCAGTGCGGCCGCCGGGCAGCAGGACAGCAGCTATACCCGACGACGCAACGCACAGGACCACCTGGCCTGTAGAGCGATAGTAGGCACATATACAGCGCCAGAGGAACGTCTTGCCTGTGCCTGCTGGGCCCTGTACGAAGAAGTGGGCAGTGCTGTGGTCAGCCTCAATAGCGGCAGTAACGGCATCAAATACGGCGCGCTGGTCCATATTCAGCCCTGTAACAGTGTCCCAGAAGGCAGTGTCCTGCCCGTCTGTATCGTAGGCCAGCTCAGCGGCAAGAAGCTGATTCTGCAGCCGTACTCCCCAGTTGAACTGGCACGCAGGGAGTGAGAAATCCGTAAGACGTTTGCCAGACTCTGCCAGCAGCCCTTCTATCAGATACAGGCCGTAGTCAAGGTACGCGTCTGGATCTGCGGATACTAGCAGGGCAGCAGCAGCCTCAGGTAAGTCGTCACACAAATCCGCCTGGAAGGCTGCCCAGATAGCAGCTGGATCTGTAACAGGCCCATTTAAGAGAGCAGCAACGAAGAAGTACCGTAACGCCTGGCCTGTGGCAAACGTAACGGCGTCCTGGAAGCAGGCTACCCAGTCTCCATCGTGTAGCAGTAACCCGCGGGCAGCTGCGGCGGCCTGGAAAGTAGGATACTCTGTGCCGCTAAAGGTACGCAGGTCCGCGTAGGACTGTGGACCCCGTACGGTAGTCAAGAGAAGCTGTAGATAGAACCGTTCACCCTGTAGCGGGCTGCAAAAGTACATGCGGCCAATCGCAGTGCCGCGCTGACGCACGTGCCAGGTCCGTGACGGGAGGTGCCAAACAAACTGGGATGGATAGTCCTGATATAGGACCTCACAGCCATACTCATGGTCAGCGTTGCGCTGGAAGAACGCCGTAAGCGTAGTTACAGATCGCTCCAGGCGGGCTGATAACTCTGCAGTGGTAGCGTTAGCAGGGAACGTAACTATCTGCTCATTCGGTAGGTGGACCGCTAGGGGCACTACAGTGGGCCGCTCCATGTGTACTGGGTACTCAAACAGCCGCCAAACAGCCTCAGATGGACTGATATATCGCCCGTTTAGATGCTGCTTAACCTTATCTGCTTCTGAGACGTTTAGTACTGCCCTGTCAGTGCCCTTGTAGATGTACTTGTGGACGTATTTGATAGCGTGGATAGTGCCGCAAACCTCTACATTGATATGGGCCCAGTACTTACAGAGCAGACCAGGGTTATACGGGACAACCCAGCTGTTATTAAGGTGTACAATACGGCCCTTACACCGTACAGCAAGCGTGCGGCCATCATCCCGGCGCTGATACTCAGGGTACCCGTCCTTATGGACCACTGTAGATGGGCAGTAACGCTTAGGAAAGTTCTTAGAGCACCGCGGCGGGGCGCTGTCGCGCTGAGGCACCATACACGGGGCCTGCAGATTGTGCTCCCTACATGGCCTGTGAAGCATGAAGGTCCGTACAACCTCTGTAAGCAGGCCGTCTGGGTCATCCACAGGGGAAGGGATCTCAGCCCGGATAGTGCTATCAATTGTTACAGGATCCGTGAACGCCTCGCGGTTGTGTAGGGTCAGGAACAGCAGCAGGTGTATATGGGGCAGGCCCCGTTTCTGGTACTCAATCGTGTACACGTGGCCCAGATGGGTGCCAAACAGGTTGCTCTTCACATCAGCTACTAGCTTCTGCACCTTCAGATGGAAGGCCCGGCAGATTAGATCAGGCCGATTCAGGCCTGTCTCCCCAGGGCGGAGCTCACGGGCAACCTCTGGCCAGTATGGGCTAGCTGTAAAAGTGATAAACAGGGTAGGGCGGCCATATCGACGGACGATAGCCATAGAGTCCTGATAGCACTGGCTGACAAATCGTGAGCTGCCTAGATAGGACGACGGCAGGACAACGCGGCGTCCAACAGGGCCTGCCTGGGCGTTGTTGTTGCCTATAACGGCATCAGCAACACCGCTATACAGGTCTGCCCGCAGCTGTGCCTGGTTTGCTCGGATCCAGGCCAGCCGGGCCTGGTCGCAGATAGCCCAGATATCCACAACGTACTGCTGAAACAGCCTGTAGAAGCGGAACGGATTTGTAGTCTGCCCAGGGCGGGGGTGTAGATAGTATCGATAGTAGGTTTGCTGGGTCAGCGACGTCTGCAGACGGGATCCGTCCTGGTTACGGAGCGTTAGCCCCGGCCGCCACCTAGAATCCCTGTGGGGAAACATCAGTACGTAGTGTAGCGGCATGTAAGATGGGTGGGCGGCGCTGATAGTAAACAGGGCGCTGGAGTTACAGGCCGCTAGGACGATGGGACGGGACGTCTCTGCACCTGCTGCGTCAGGTATCACTAGGCCTAGCTCATCGCTAGTAGGTACGTTCTCCCTGCGGCGGTCCTGCCCAGTCTCTAGGGCTAGTGTAAGCCTGCTGGTTAGTATAACGCGGGCGTCTGCAGCGCTACTGTTAAGCCGATCCTGGGCTGTGCGGTATATAGATATATATGGGTTATTAATCTTATATAGCATTGCTGTTAGATCTTGGAGAATCTGGAGCTGTAAGTGGCTGTTCCGCTGGTGGCGGGCGTTGGCAGCGTACTGTGGGTCGTAAAAGTATAGCTGAGCGTACTGCGGCAGGCTTCCCTTGAGAACCTCTACAGGGCCGCTGCGGTGGTATAGGGCCCCGTGGATCTGAAACACCTGCACGCCAGGGCCCTGCGCCCCACGGCTGGTAGGTGTACAGTCTACCGAGGTAAACGCAAAGGCAGCGTTGTAGGCCCGTAGCTCCTTACGGAAGTGCCGCGCTGCTAGAGTATTCGTGTTGAGTAGCTGATACAGGTACGACGGCAGCGGTGTGAGGGCTGGCAGGTCGACCTCGCCGTCCAGGCAGCAGAGAGTAAATCGCGGGTCTGTTACAGAGGTAGTGCTCTTCCGCTCATCTATCCAGTGTAAGGCGCCGCAGGCTGAACAGGGCACCTGCATGCTGCCAATATCGTAGTATACACCATCAGGACGACGTCGCAGGAGCGGGGTGGTGTCCTGTTGGAGCCCTACAAGGACTGTCTCAGGCAGGTCGTCAAACGGGTTATCACTATACTGGGAGCTAGGGGCAGCAGCTGGAGCAGCAGCAGCCGGGTTATTAGGAGTATTACTGGCACTGCCCTCACGGCGTGAGGCCTGTTCAGGGGCGCTAGCACTGGGCGCTGGCTGGGAGGCAGTTAGGCGGTCCCTCTGGGGGCTTGATGGACGTGGAGGTGTAGAGAGACGGCGTCGCCGGCGGCCTGCACGGGACGTCTACTGACTGTAAGCGTAATCAGAGAGAGGGGGAGGTAGTAGTTACGGCACTGCAGTTGCTACATGGCTGGTAGACGCCCCCTATCCGGTTGCGGCGGAAGTTAGCAGATGGGAGATAGGTCCTACAGCTGCTGCAAAATACTTGGGATGATGGCTGGCTGACGGCTAGGGAAAAGACTGGAGGGGGGGGGCTAGAACACGCCGTGGACGGGCCATACAACCCTGTAGCGAGCCTGTACAGGACCTGTAAAACTTTTTACAGGAGTTTACAGGAGCAGATTACCGGAACAATATAGGGCCGCTACGGGCGGTGTAGGACGTTAGTATAGCTGAGAGTTGACGCTAGAGGGTGCACGGCCAGAAAACGACAACTTTACACGTCTGCTGCGCCCGCTACAGGGCTGATTAATTTGTCTCAAGCAGATAGGCAGGTAGCGGCGAGTTTTATCAGCTATCTGGCACTTATTTCAGGGCTTACAGGGGCTTTGTTGGGGAGATCACTTTAACCTGTTTATATATAAGATGTTGGAGGTCTTCGCCTTATCAGATTACATGTTAGCTCTCAATACTGTGCCAAGTAGCGCAGAACGCTCGCAACGTTCTCAAGTCCCTTCCTAAGTAGTCTGCTCTCATATATGCTAGAAGGAGGACTCTGCTAACAGCTACTACCTAACGAGAGCGAGTCCCAGTCTTCTATATCAAGACAATACCGTGTCCGTGCGCGCAACGACCGGAGTCGCGCAACAACTGAATCATCACAACTACACTATACTTTGACGCGTTGTAACTTAACAACTATAGCAGCTATTAACAAAGCGCTTGCAGCAATTAATGCGCTAAAACCAGGCAAAAAACTTGTGTATCAGCATTTTGCTACTAGGTTCAGCGTTAACTGCGTAACTCTAGCTTAGAGACACAAGCACGTTCAGGACTCCTAGGAGACCAAGGACATTAACTAGCAACGTTTAATGCTACAACAGGAGATAGAGCTTATAAAGTACATAGAGTTGCTTAGTACTTGTTACTTACTACCTACTAGAGAGATAATCCAGAATTTTGCGTTGCTAGTGGCTTAAAATCTAGTTAGTAAGAGCTAGGTTACCTGCTTTATTAACAAGTACTCTATCTATCTTATCTTGCATTACTCTACTAGGATAGATTAACTATGTTATAACGCTAATTCCTATAATAAATATACGCTCTACTTTAACCTACTATAGCACAAAATCTCTAAATACTCTATTAAGGGTTGCTATATATATAATATAGATAAGAAGGGCTTTATAATTAGTATTATAGGTAGAATAAAATATATGTTTAGTAAGCATATATAGATAAAGGGAGAGATTAAAGCATCTATCTAGGATAGTAACTAAGCTTAGTAGACGCTTATAGCGTGTGTGTGTAGTAATAGGATAGTACTACTACTAGGCATTATCTATAAGTTAGCTAACGCCAGCATTAAATTAGACTAGGTAGCTAAAATTAAGCCAGAAAAACACTCTGTAATAGTTACATTATCTCTCTTAGGGTGGACAAATAGGGATATAGGCCTTACCTAGCTTAAGCAGGTGTTTAATTACTATACTAAGGAGAAAGCATAAAGAAAGTAGAGGCTTTTAATACTAGATAGCCACAGATCCTACGTAACAATAGACTTTATTAAGTACTGTAATAACTACAAGATCCTCCTAGCTATCCTTTCCCCTTACTTAACCTAAACGCTCTAGCTGCTTAATATAGTGCTATTTAAGCCTCTATTAACAGCGTACTTAAAAGTAGTTATAACATACATCTATAAGGCTTAAAACAACGCACCTATTACTAGAGCAGACTTCTTCTGCCTATTCTGGCTAGCATAGATGTGTAGCTTTACTAAAAAGCTAATACTTAAGTCCTTTAAGGCAACAGGTATCTATCTACTTAATCCTAACATTATCCTCTACTGCTTTGTTAAAACACTAGAGAGCTTAGATTTAGATAGGTCCTTATTGTCTATTTATAGCAACAAGGATTAGCTTAAAATAGAGATGTTGTTACAGCGTGTAGTTAAAAACTAGAGTAAGAGTAACGTTAAAAAGATAAGACAATTAATCTACTATATCTTAGTTAAAACCTTACTCCTCTAGTATAAGATAGATAGCCTTAAAAAGACTCTAAAGACGCAGAAGAAGCATAAAAAGAAGAGTAAAACCTTAGACTTGTAGTAACAGCAGGAGTACTATAGTGGTGCAGTGTTCTAGTTACCTAGAAAGGTTAACAAAGCACGCTTCTGTAAGCAAGTTAGACAACATAAGAAGAAGGAGGAGAAGCTTAGAAAAGCTACTAGTAAGGAAGTAGCAGCTACTAAGAAGCTGGTTAAGGAGAAGAAGAAGGAGGAGAGGCGTGTAGCGTAAGAGGCAGCTAAGGTAGTGCATAAGAAGAAGAAGGCTAATACAGCAAATTAGAAGGCTAAACAGAAGGCTAAAAAGCAGTATTAATAATAAGAGCTTAATGCTGTAAAAGCTATACAATTACCTTAAAAGAGTAAAAAGAAAGCTTTATAAGCAACCTAGCTAAAAAAGCATTAAAAACATAGTCCTAGGGATAATGTTAGTGGTTGTAGTCCCCTATTGCTGTCCCTAGCTCCCCTACTTAAAACCACATCACGTAGCCGCAACGTTAAGTTACTAGCTAAATTTAAATAGTATATCTTTTTTATAAGTAATTAATTAGTACTACACTATAAAATTATAAAATAATAGCTGTTGTAGGTGGCTCTAACGTACCCCACGGGCGAGTTAGACAACAGGCAAGTCGGACACTTTTGCTAAGCCCCCACCAAACACCTCCTCCTACACTAATGTCTTCTTAACAACACTATTTAAACGCGTTAAAGGAAGCGCAGATACAGCTTGCGCTCCAGGCTCTTAAACAAGACGCGACTCTATCTCTGTAACGCGCTGCTGCTATCTACAAGGTCCCTTAAAGCACACTAAGTAACCAGCGCACTAGACAACCTTTACACGCTAATTCTATAGCTAACTTACAGAAGCTAGATAATAATAAGGAGGAGGTAATTATTAAATATGTTCTTAAGCTAGATGCGTAAGGATTTTCCTCTTAGCTCTTAGATGTAGCTACTATAGCCAATTCTTTGCGCGCTAAGCGTAATCTAGGCCCTATTAGCGTAAACTAGCCTAGTACGTTTGTTAAGCAACACCTAGAACTTAAAGTTAAGTTTAATTATAAGTACAACTACAAGAGATCTCTCTATAAGGATCCTAAGGTTCTACAGGGCTGGTTTAGCCTAGTAGCTAATACTAAAGCTAAGTATAGCATCTAGGATAAAGACATATACAACTTTAACAAGACAGGCTTTATAATAGGCCAGATCTCCCTAGGAGCAGTTATTACAGCTTTAGAACAACAAGGTTAGCTAAAAGCTATTTAGCTAGGCAACTAGGAGTAGGCTACAGCTATAGTGAGCATTAATGCTAAAGGATAGGCTATTCTAGCCTTCCTTATCTTTAAGGCCTACCACCACCTCTCTGCCTGGTACAAGGAGGAAGAACTGCCTTAAGACTAGGTTATTGGAGTCTCTAATAACGGCTGGACTACTAATAAGCTTAGTATAGACTAGATAAACTACTTTAACAGGCATACAAAGGAGCGTACTGTTAGCACCTACTGTTTACTTATTATTAATAGTTATAAGAGCTACAACTCTCTTAAATTCCAGCAATACTGTAAGGATAACAAGATTATTACTTTCTGTTTGCCTTCTTACTTATTACACCTTACACAGCCCCTTAATGTAGGTTGTTTTGCTGCTTTAAAGAAGGCGTATAGGCGCTAAGCTAAAGTACTTATATAGAACTAGATTAACTATATTATAAAGACAGAGTTCCTGCTATACTTTATACGCGCCTATAACGCTGCAATTACTTCTAAGAATATCTAGAGAGGGTTCTAAGGTGCTAGATTAGTCCTATTTAACCTAGACTAGGTTATAATGGCCCTTAATGTGAAGTTGCGCACTCTATTACCACCACTACCTGTTAACAACAAGCTCTGGCAGTCGCAAACCCTAAGCAACAGCCTTAAACTTAGGTTGTAATTAATGCTTATAAAGATAAGGATTTAGAAGTATATAGATAGTTTGCCTACCTCTATAGTTAAGGCGTTTAAGAAGGTAGCAAAGGGGGCAGCAATAATTGCGCATAAGCTAGTGTTAGCGCAACAGGAGATTACTTAGCTTTAAGCTACTAATAAGGCAGCTACACAACAAAAATCACACAAAAGAAAGTAAGTTTAGGCAGAAGGGACCCTAACAGTTAAAGAGGGCTAGCGATTAATAGCTCTTAAGGAGTTTGGGGCGCGTAGTGATAGAAAGAAGGCAAAGAAGCAGGTGCGCGCTAAAGGAGGTAAGCCCTCCCAAAGGCGCTGTAGACAGTGTAATTAGACAGGATATAACACGCAAACGTGTAAGAAAGAGGTAGAAGTAGTTTCTAAATAGTATTACAGACTATACTGCACATTGCAGCACTAAACTAGGTTGTTTTAGGCCATAATAGGGTGGTGTTTGGTAGGGGCTTGGCAAAAGTGTCCGACTCGCCCGTTGTCCGACTCGCCCGTGGGGTACGTTATAGCCTCATCTAATTTTAAGCGTTGAGGTGGTTTTCGGTTGTTGCGCGACTCCGGTTGTTGCGCGCACGGACACGGTACAATACCAAACAGCAGGGATAAGCAGTGCCAGGATGATGAGAACAACAGGGTCCTTCGACCTGGCGACGTACCGCTGCTCCAGCGCATCGATCATTCGGAACACCGCATCCTCCTCCTAGGCTTGAGCATTGGAGCACGCGGGTGGGTTCCGAGTTGATCTGTCGTCGTTACCTGGCGTCTTATCGGCTTGAGCTCGCCCAAGCGTTGCACTGACGAGGCAGCCCACGCTGCATCGCCATCTAGGCTCGTCTGCTCGTCTTGGTGACGTGAGAATAGGCGGTCAAGAGTCAAGACATGCTGTGGGCGTCTGATGTTCGACTTGTTGACACTGAGATGGGGCGGGGAGATGTTTGGGTCGCCTTGGCTTGACCCAGGTCCATATCCGTTGCTGCAGTAGCAATCGAGTGCCTGTCTTATCCTACACAGACGCACCCGCGTGGCGTTCGTCCTGCTTTGGCGGGCGGTACATCCTCGATTGGAGATATGTTCGCTCGCCGTCTAGGGCAGCATCAAGCGCGTCGATATCAAGCGGTAGGTCAAATTCCTTCGCGAGAAACAGACTCGCCGTACCCTCGAATTGACGTGTAAGGGCATAGAGCCAGTGTGCAGCTCGTGGTATGAACACCCCTTCCAGCAAGCAATATGCAGATGACCGGGTGCCCAACTCTCAACGCCAACTTCTCTCCATCCAGGCCGAATCACCTTGGCCATCTCGAACCGGCTGCAGATGTTCTCGGTGCTGTTGGACCTCGACTACGCTGGACAACGTACCAAGCGTAGGCCACCTCTCTTCTCCACGCTTCACTGTGTCGTTACCCTGGTCCTTCTCGAGTGCAAAACCCACCACATCGTTGGAGTCTCCACACGCATCAGCGTCGTCATGTGTCTCTTTCTTCGGTTTAGCTGTTGCTTTGGGAGTCATGCCCTTTTTCGAATCTCTCGGTACCATGCAGAACAACGCCATGGGCTGCGTGTGAACGAAGCGGCGTAGGGGAGGCCAAACGGGGAGCTTCCTGCGTAGAGCTGTCTTGGGTTGTAAAGAGAAGGTGAGTGAGTGGGTGGAAAGCTGGTTCCAGCAACAGAAGCGATGGTTACTGGTAATCGATGTCGGGCAAGTGTGGAAGTGGAAATGAAATGCATATTGGGGACAAGTAGCAGAATTGTTTGCTTCGCGGATAGCTTGCTCGTTGGTAGTGCTCTACGTTAACACGCTCTTCCCCTCCTTCTTCCGCCCGCCCTTCTGCTGCGCAGCCTCATGTTTCCTCAGATCCTCCGGGACCTTGCTGATCTGGCTCTTACTAAGCATCTGCTTGAGATCGTACAGCACATCCGCATCCTCGCTGCCCCAGAAGGTAACCGCGACACCGCTCTTACCCGCACGACCCGTACGACCAATACGATGCGTGTATGATTCGATAGAGCCGGCCATGTTGAAGTTGACGACGAGCGAGACGTCGGGGACGTCGATACCGCGGCCTGCCAGATCGGTGGCGACGAGAACGTCGGTGCGGCCTTCGCGGAGGGATTGCAGGGCGGCTTCGCGCTGTTCCTGTGTTTTGGAGCCGTGGAGAGTGACGGCAGAGAAGCCCATGTGTTTGATATCGCGCGCGATGGCGTCGCAGTTGCGCTTGATGTTGACGAAGACGATGATGGGGGCTGCGAATTCGCCGCTGTTGAGGATTTCCGAGAGGCGCTTCTTGCGCTTTTCTTCGCCTTGGATGAATTCGACGCGTTGTTCTACGGTTTCGACGGCTTCGCCAGCGTTGCCGATGGTTACGATGGCTGGCCGGCGGAGGTACTTGCGGGCGATGCGCTCGACGGCCGTGGGCATCGTGGCTGTGTACATCATCGTCTGGCGATACATGCCGCGCTTCATGGCGTCCGGGTCTTCTGCCATTTCGTTGTCGGGCTTCTCGTTGCCCACGGGCAGCGCGTCGAGGATCTTGTTCACGGGCTCTTCGAATCCCATGTCGATCATGCGATCCGCTTCGTCCATGATGACGTACGCGCACTGGCTGAGGACGAGCACGCGGCGCTCGATGCAGTCCACCAGTCGGCCGGGGGTTGCAATAATAATCTCACACCCATCGCGCATCTGGAAGGCTTGCTCCTCGATCGAGTGACCACCAACTATGACGGCTGTCCGAAAGCCAAGCGGGTTTGCAAACTTCTTCGCCTCGACTTCAATTTGCTGGGCCAGTTCGCGGGTAGGTGCGAGGACGAGGGCGTACGGGCCGTCATTGCGATTTGCTGGGCCGAGGGGCGGGAGCTGCGAGATGTAGACAAGTAGAGGAAGGATGAAGGCTGCAGTTTTACCTGAACCCGTGACTGCAACACCAATAAGATCGCGACACTGCAGCGCGATAGGAATGGCGGCGCGCTGAATAGCAGAGGGCTCCGTGTATCCAGCCTGGTCGACGATGCGCATGAGGTTGTCCGGCAGGCCCGCTTCTTCCCAATTGCGCATGGGGTTGGGAATTGCACCGCCCTTTGTGGCAATGTTGAAGTCCTCCTTGAAGATGCGCCAGTCGCGCTCGCGCATGTGCTCGAGCTTCTTGTCGCTCCAGTGCTTGTCTAGCTGTGCGCGGCCGCCCTCCTCCCTCCGCCGCCTCTCCATCTCAAGAATGGCTTCTGCGCGCGCGCGGCCCGACTCGGGGTCGCGCTCGATCATGGCCTCGATGAACTGCTGTGTGTTGCGCTCCGTCTGGTCTTCGGTGAAGCCGCCGAGTTTGCCGCGGCCGAAGAAGTTGGTCTCGGCCTTTTGTTGGTAGATGGGGTTGTAGTCGTAGCTCGTGTCCTCCTCTTCGTTCCACTCAAAGTTAAACTTCTTCTCCGTCGTCCGCTTGCGCTTCTTCTTGGCGGAGAAGGTCGACAGGTTCTGTTCGGCGCCCATGTACCGGTTCTTGATCATAGCCGCCTCCGCATCCTCGGGCAGCGGCCGCTTGCCCGATTTCTTGTCTGGCACAGGCGGAGGCGCCATGTCCCTGCCTCTCTGGCCGTCTCTCTGGCCGTCTCTCTGACCGTCTCTCTGACCGTCTCTCTGACCGTCTCTCTGACTCACCCTCGACGGTGCACTTGGAGGCTCGTACCGCATAGACCTAGGCCCAGTAGGTATCGACCCGTTACGCGCCCCGTTCTGTGTCTGCCCATTCCCATTCCCATTCCCATTCATCCCCGCACTCGCACTCCCACCATTCGCACCCTCCCTCCTCCTCCTCGCCTCCTCAACCTCCCTCGTCCGCTTCTCAAGCGCAATACGCTCGCGCTCCGCCTTGGACAAGAACTTTGGTTTCGCCGCGGCGGCCTCTTGCTCGCGCTTGGCTTTGAGGATGTCGTCGATGCTCGGCGGCTGTTTTTTCTGCGACGCCCATCCTTTTTTCGCTTTTTTGGGCAGCAGCGCGGGGCCGAGCGAGTCTTCCTCCGGTGGGGGTGGGGGTGGGGGTACGTTGGAGCTGGGCGGCGGAGGAGGTGGAGCGTCGAAACCAGGCGGCGGCGGAGGTGGAGCGTCGTTGAGCGACGGGGGTGGCGGTGGTGGTGGGTAGTCCATGCTACTGTACATGCGTTGGTATGCGATGGTTTGCGTTGGTGTGTGTTGGTATGGTTGGTTTGTGTTGGTATGGTTGGTGTGTGGTATGGTTGGTGTATATTGGTGTGCGTTGGTGAAGGAGGTGTTCGCCAGAAAGCGCCGGGTGCCTTGGTGAATGTCGATTCGTTCAACGCCAGGTCGTTGCGTGCCAGGCGCGCTTGTGAATGCCAGGTCGTGTCGATGTTGGGGCGGACGTTGTGGTTGGTGCGAGTGCAAGGGTGTGGTGTGGAAAGGTTCGAGCTTGCCTAGGTCGCGGCGATCAGGCACGCTGTCACGTGCGCGTCGCCGCCCAGCCCAGCACGACTACCACCATGATTATCTTCACGCGGTCGAGCTTCATGGATTGGTTTTTAAAGGTAGCAACCATCTATTGCAGTTCTACCTTGCTAGTCTCATGCTTCCTGGCATCACCCAAGCATACTGATACCTGCCTGTCGTGTCGTTATTTCGAAGCCGGGCAGCCTTTCCACTGGGCCAGCCCTCGCCCCAAGTCGTAGATGTCGTAGCGCGTGCACGCAGCTCAATCCTGCCTGCCCTTCAGTAACCGCTTGGTGACCTTGTCCTTCTCGATGATGTAGACGTGTGCGCCCCAGCCAGAGAGTGCGTCGCGGTCGACGGCGTTCAGCAGCGCTTGTGAGATGGTCTCGAAGAGGTCGTCTGGGCCCTGTTCGCCGTTAGCTGCCGTCTCGGCGTACCTGCGACCTGGCTGGACCCACCAGATCCGGCTCCCACAGGCCCTCGCATGTGCCGAACAGCTGGTCGCTCGCGGTTCCGCTGACGATGAAGTCCTTGGCAAAGTCAATGCACCCGATGCTGTCGAAGCCGCAGATGAAGGGCTTCCCCGTGGTCTGGTTGATGCCGGCGATGACGGGGCTGACAAAGTAGGGCCCGAAGCGCTTCTCGTACAGCGACGACGAGACGAGGTTGGCCATGGTCTGGGGCGAGATGTTGCGCTCTTCGCGCAGACGGTACATGTTGACCTTGTAGCGGAACAGGTCCGACACGGTCGACACGTCTGTGGCCAGTCCTGTCAGGCCCAGGAACACGTCGCCGTACTGGAAGATCTTGGGGAAGTTGTTGGAGACGGTGAGGGCCTGCATGCCGAGGCGCAGGTCGCAGGCGATGGCGACGCAGTCCTTGCCCACCATGGCCACGGCAGCGCCGCCGTCTGTCGAGGTTAGCGGGCTCGTCGCAGGCGGACGTGCAGGGGCCTCGTACTTATCGAGAACGGGGACGACTGCTGCGGTTAGCTGGGTGCAGGGTCCGGCGGCGTGGGGGAGCTCACCATGGCTGTGATGCGGTCCGGACAGGGCTCTACTGGAGGCGGTGAGGTGGGTGGTCTCGGTGAAGGTGCCCTGTGGGTGGTCGTGGGGAGAGAGCAGTAGCGCACAGGCGACAAGCAGGGTGGAGGGCGGTGGGCGGTGGGTGGTGGGTGTTGGACGTTGACGATGGAGGCACGGCGCTCAGGTAGCCACAGCTAACGAACGCGGCGACGAGCTCGCCCGCCCGCCCGCCCGCCATGGACCACCAGCAGGAGGCTGGCCCGAGCGCCCTCCGCCGTCCTTGGCGCGATTTATTGCATCCCGTCGCCGGCCCATCACCTGCGCACCAGCTCACCAGCTCACCAGCACACCAGCAGCGGCTCCACCCACGCAACTCCCGCAGACATGGCGACACCACAGGCCGTCGAGCTCGCAAAGACGCTGCCCCCGCGGCTGCTGCGCTTCTTCCAGCGCTACCCGCCGCCGCAGCTGTTTCCCACCATCACCTCGCAAATCGCAGCCGCGCCCGCAGACACGGCCGACGTCCCATCCACCGCCACGCCCACCACACCACCCCCGCCGCCGAGCCCCCCGTCTCGCAAGCCCCTACCGCCACAGCCACCGCCACAGCCACCGCCACACCAGCACCCACAACACCCGCCGACCTCGCCTTCCCCAACCCCTTCCAGCCCACCAAGAACTTCACCACCGGCCGCTGGCACGGCCCCGTGTACGGGCTGCGGAAGCAAGCCGACCTCGTGAAGCTCGCGAGCGCACACGGCGTGGTCGACCTGCTCCCCTGGACGATCAAGAAGCCCGGGGAGAAAGAAGCGCGGCGGATCGAGCGCGGGCTGACGGTCAAGGGCACGGGCGAGGGCCAGCGCGTCAAGGGAAAGCTGTGGGAGCGCACGCTCAAGGGCAGGCTGGAGATGCGGAGACAGGCCATGCTGGATATGCCGAGGCTGATCCAGGAGTGGAAACAGGTGAGTCTGAGCCCGCGTGGTACTCTGTTGTTGCGGCGACGTGGGGCGGGAATGCGTACTAACTCGTTTGCAGAGAGGCCATGGTCGTGGGTGGAAGAAGTGGCCGAGTGGCAAGGCGAAGAAATAGAAGGGGTCAAGGACGGTGGTCAGGGGCCAAGGACGGTGGTCAGGGGCCAAGGACGACAGTCAGGGGCCAAGGACGACAGTCAGAGGTACGGCGCGGTGGCGTTGTGCTGTGTACATGTACGTGTTTGGACGAGGGGCGCTGTGCCGTGTACATGTACGTGTTTGGACGAGGGGAGCATTCTGTTCATGGCGTTCAGGCAGGGCCAGCATCCTGCTTTGCATCCCATCAGCGCGACGACGCGATGCATGTGTGGGACGAGAAAGAGAAAGAGACAGAGCAATGCAACGCCGTGTATTCCAGTCCCTTTGCCACATCCTGAACATGTCCTGTGAAATGGGTATTGACTCCAAAGTGCCTCCACCATGCCTTGATACCTTGATACCTTTGTACCTTTGTACCTTTCGTGCCTTCATACCTTGGTACCTTTATACTTTCAATGTCTTCATACCTTGGTATCTTTATACCTTCAACGTCTTCATAACTTCATGCCTTAATACCTTCCATTCCTTCATGTCTTCATACCTTCCAACCTTCCATTCCTTCATGTCTTCATACCTTCCACGCCTCCATGCAAAGCAAGACGCCACAAACGCACCAATGCCCCCCTACATGACCATCTCCTCGTCGGCGTACGACGGCTGCTGGAAGCCGTACTCGCGGGCATAGGCATACGCGCCGTAGTTGTTCTCCATGTCCGAGATGGTGCCCACCTTGTTCTGCCACAGCCCGTGGCTGGCCGCGCTGTTGTACACGGGGTCCGTCGCCGGGTAGTAGTTTGACTGCTTGGCCGACTGGTGGGCCGACTGCTCGTAGTCGCGCTGCGCAAGCATGTCGTAGCCCGACGCCATGTACGGCTCTGCTGCCTGAGGCGACGCACTTGGCTCTCGCGCCTGCTCGTCCTGCTGGGCTTTCTCATAGCGCAGCTTGGCCATCGACTCCTCTTGCGCTAGGCTCGTCGGCGGCCAGTCGTACAGCTGCCGCGACATGTTGTAGTCTGTGCCTGCTGGATAGCCCTGGCGGCCCTGTGGGGGGGAGATGCGCCATAGCTCGAGCAGCCGTAACCGCTGGTCATCATCTGCATTCTGGAACAGCTCGACTTGGGACGGGAAAAGCAGTTCCGGGTTGATGCTGTTGCGCAGCAAAATCGCCCCTAGTTCAGACATGTCAATGTGCGTCTTTGCTGGCGGTTCCGAGGCACTACGGGTGGGCACGACATGGTGTGAGTGGGTGTAGTGGCTCGAAGCATACACGATTGCCTTGGGGGCTTCTGGCTGCTGCGCTTGTTCTTGCTGTATTTGCTGCTGCTGCTGCCGCGCTTGTTCTAGTTGTATTTGCTGCAGCCGCGCTGACTCTTGTTGCACTTGCTGCTGGTGTGCTGCGTTCTGTGACAGATGCATGTTAGCTGCAAACAGCTGGGCGAGTTCATCTTGCTGCATGTTTGCGTCTTCCTCGGCCTTGGCTCGCACGTTGATGCCCGTTGATATAGAGCCGCACTATGACGTAGTGGTCAGTACGTCGACATGACGAGCGGCCAGGAGCTTACATGGGAGCAGGCGATGTTCTGGGAGAATACAGAGGGGCTGTAAGCAAAGACGGTGTTGTAGGAGCAGTCGCAGTAGTGCACAAGCATGGGCTGCATCTATGAATGCGGTTCCACAGTCGCTGATGGCGTCAACTGGGCCACAGGCGGTTCGGCGATGCGCCAAATGCACCAACGTGTGTTGGTTGAAGACGTCAGCACACGCTGTGACGGTTGTTGGAACGATTCTGTCAGCTCGAACAAACGCTCTGGGACCAGGGTGGATGTGGACAGTGGTCTGGCGATGCTTGGCAGATGGGTCCTGGTTGGGCGCTGACAACAGAATCTTGCAACAACGGCGGCCTTGTCCAAATGGTGAGGGGAACAAAGCGACAGCTGTGGGTGAGTCAAGGGCAAAAGCGTGGACGGAGGTCAGTCTGCGGCGGCGAGGCAATGGTGCTATATGTACTGGGTAGCGCGCAGGTGATGGGTCATGCGGTTGGGTCGAGGGCAGCGAAAAGGCGGGATGGCATGGCCGCCCACGTCCAGTTCGCAACGGCCTGAAACAGAAAGCTCGGGCTAGCCGGCGCAGGGCCAATGGGTTGCTGCTGGTGCGTGCAAAGCATGGTCGACACTCGACAACGCATCAAAGGTGAAGAAGCGGAGCCAGCGTCGGGACCGCCGTGGGCCACGGCTGCATCGACCAGGCTTGTGCGAAGGCCGGTGTGGAAGCAGCTCGCGGACCGTGTGGCAATAGGACGGGCTGGAGGCGTGCACCTGCCTGGGAGGGGGGGAGGGGGGGCGTGGCAGGCGTTGGAGAGAGGCAGAGCGCCCGACGTCCGCGCCCGCCAGCTCTCCCAGGCTGCCCGCCGTGCCCGGTCTGCGGCGGGGTCAGGCTGCCTGAGCGTTGAGGCACCCAGCGTGAGCTTGGACCGCCGCGCTAGCCAGAAGCCGCCGTGAGCTCCAGGACGCATCGCATCTGCCTGCATCAACACCACCAACACCACCAACACCACCACCACCGCGCCTTGCAGCCAACTTGCCTCGCCCGCCCAATTCGCCGTCTCTGATCAGCCACTCCCCGCCATCTCTGATCAGCCACCCCCCGCCATCTGACCCTTCCCCCCTCCGAGCCCCTCGCTCCTTCCACACGCGCCGCCGCCGCCATGGTCAGCTCCCCCGCCGCCGCCGCCGCCGCCGTGTTTGCGCCAGGCCCCTGCTAACCGCTGCAGACGTCCATAGGCACAGGCTACGACCTGTCCAACTCGGTCTTCTCCCCCGACGGCCGCAACTTCCAGGTACCTCCACCTCACCGCCGCCGCGCAAAGGCAGCCGCTCACACTCGTAGGTCGAATACGCAGTCAAGGCGGTCGAGAACGGCGGCACAGCAGTCGGCATCCGCTGCAAAGACGGCGTCGTGCTCGCCCTCGAGAAGCTCGTCACCAGCAAGCTGCTCAAGGCCGGCGCCAACAAGCGCATCGCCACAATCGACCGCAACATGGGCATCGTCTCCTCCGGCCTCCTCCCCGACGGCCGCCACTTCGTCTCCCGCGCCCGCGACGAGGCGGCCCAGTGGCGGCAGCTCTACAAGGCCCCCATCCCTGTCGCCTCGCTCGCCGACCGCATGGGCAGCTACGCCCAGGCATACACCCTCTACTCCAGCGTACGGCCCTTCGGTATCACTGCCATTGTCGCCGGCTGGGACTCGGAGGCCGAGTTGCCAGTCGACGGCCAGGTCGGCGCTGGGCCCAAGGCTGGCTCCGGCGGCAAGCAGGAGGGCGCAAAGCACGGTGGCCCCTCTCTGTACATGATCGAGCCGAGTGGTCTGTACTGGGTATGATGCCCGCTGCTACGCCCACGGCTCAAGCTAATCCTCGACGCAGGGCTACTACGGCGCCGCCACCGGCAAGGGACGACAGATTGCAAAGTCGGAACTCGAGAAGCTCAACCTCGCCGAGGGCGAGCTGTCGCTCCACGACGGCGTCAAGGAGGCCGCGCGCATCATCTACGTCGCCCACGACGACAACAAGGACAAGGAGTTTGAGCTGGAGCTGACCTGGATCAGCAACCTGGACGGACCCACAAAGGGCAGACACGAGGAGGTGCCCAAGGACATCAGGGAAGAGGCGGAGCGGCTGGCAAAGAAGGCGTTGGAGGGCGACGACGACGACGAGGAAGAGGAAGAGAAGATGCAGGAGTAAATCACGACGTGTGCATCCCATGCCCAGCATTGGCCGTATGAACGGTCATCCATGATAACGACCTGCTCCACGAAGCACAATCACGAAACACAGCATCCTCACCTCCCACTGTGCAGCGCGTGATGTTTTGAGCCTGTGTTGATGTACGCGAGAAGCAGAAGCCTTGGTTTTGGTATACTGACTCCACATGAGAAGCGTCGTGAGCATGGCTCGTCGTGAGCATGGCTCGCCGAGAGGTGGTAAAGCTGCAGCTAGCGGGAAGCTGGTGGGGCGGCGCGTCATTCACCAGTCAAACGCCGATAACCAACTCGTGGCTACTAAAACTCGATCATCAGCCGGATGCCTACACCGCTACCATTACCTTGACCTGTTCAACACTAACGAACATGCCGCCGACACTCATCCTCATCCGCCATGCGCAGGCACAGCACAACGCTACCAGCGATTGGGTAGGGTGGTCTGATACGCAACACGAACACGTCTAACACGACACAGTCCATCCACGACCCACCACTGACTGACCTTGGTCGCCAACAGAGCTCTGAACTACACGAGAGCTTGAAAGCAAGCGATCTGGCCAACAAGGCGGAGCTCATCGTCGTCAGCCCCATGAGGCGGACCCTCGAGACCATGACCATTGGCCTGGACTGGCTGATCAAAAAGGGCGTGCCCGTCCTGCCCGACGCAAATTGGCATGAAAATGCCGACAAGCCCTGCGACACCGGCAACACCATGGACGTCATCTCCAAGGAGTACCCGCAGTACGACTTCTCCGGCGTAGATCCCCTGTACCCCGACAAGACCAGCAACCTGAAGACCAACCCCTACGCATTCACCCAAAAAGCCATTGTTGCGCGCGGCCAGACCTGCTTGAAGGACCTCTACAACCGCCCCGAGAAAGTCATCGCCGTCGTCACGCACTCGGGATTCCTGCGCACCGCCATCTGCAACCGCATGTTCTTCAACGCCGACTGGCGCGTCTTTGACTACGACCAAGCCGAGACGCAGAAGCAGGGCCGCTACGTGCTGAAGGAGTGGGAGGCAACGGAGCAGCAGGGCGGCGGCATGGGCCGCAGCGACGTCGGCGTCTTCGGCATCGTCGAGGGCGACTTCCCGCCCGAGGTCGAAGAGGACGAGTTGAAGCGCGAGCCCAAGCTCGAGCAGGCTGGCGAGGCGAACGCGCAGATTCCTGCGCGGGAGAGCGCATGAGTATTGCTTTTAGCCTCTTTACCGGTGCGCCGGTACGAGGCGCTGCTCCTACACCGCACACGGAGAAGACGGACAATGTCAGAAGTCGATCTGCTGGTTTCTCCAGACCCAGACGACATCTTGTTTCCATAGCATGACACGCAGCAGCATCGTTTTCCAACGTCTTGCCATCCTCTACATCTATCTCTACATATGAACCTTTGCCTCTTATCTGACTCGCACATCCTTCCGCCTGCTTATTCAGTTATACTACATGGCAGCCTAACTTGCTACTTTAATAGAGGGTGTTGTTGCATAATGATAGGTATTACCTCCCTTACTCTTATCTTATGTTAGACCTTTTTATTCACCATGTCTAGCTCTGAAATTAATCCCTTCCCTCTTATCTGACTCGCACATCCTTCTGCCTGCTTATTTAGTTTTACTACATAGCAGCCTAACTTGCTACTTTAATAGAGGGTGTTGTTGCATAATAATAGGTATTACCTCCCTTACTCTTGTTTCTTAGCAGACCTTTTTATTTACTATGTCTAGCTCTATAATTAATCCTTTTCCTCTTATCTGACTTATATAACCTTCTACCTGCTTATTTTGTTATACTACATAGCAGCCTAACTTGCTACTTTAATAGATAGTGTTGTTGCATAATAATAGGTATTACCTCTGTTACTCTTGTCTCTTAGCAGACCTTTTTATTTACCATGTCTAGCTCTGAAATTAATCCCTTTTCTCTTATCTGACTTACATAACCTTCTGCCTACTTATTTAGTTATACTATATAGCAGCCTAACTTGCTACTCTAATAGATGGTGTTGTTGCATAATAATAGGTATTACCTCTGTTACTCTTGTCTCTTAGTAGACCTTTTTATTTACTATGTCTAGCTCTGAAATTAATCCTTTCCCTCTTATCTAACTTATATAACCTTCTACTTGCTCGCTAAGTCATATTATACAGTAGCCTAACCAGCCACTCTAACAGAAGACATCGTCGCACAATCACAGACACCACTTTCACCAGGATCCAGATCCAGAGAGCAAGAGGGAAGGGGCAGCTGGGTTTCAGATCTCGCTTGGCTTGGTGCGGTGTAGTTCGGTCCAGTTCGGTCCAGTTCAGTCCAGTTCAGCCTACTGCTTACCTCGTTTCTCCGTTCAGAGTCTGAGTGGGAGTTGGAATGGAGCTGGAATGGATTCGTGTGGATTCGTGTTGGGGATCTGGATTTGGAATAGAGGTGGGCTTGGGTAGGGAGTTGGAGGGGTAGATGGGAACGGAGACTGATACAGACAGACACAGACACAGACACAGAGATGGATACCGCACTCTGCAGTCAAGACGAGACTCGCGTTCCCTTCTTGTTCGACCTGCTCAGGACTGGGGTTTTGGTTGTTTGCTGCTGCTGCTGCTGCTGCTGCTGTCTTGCGTGCGCGTTGGGCGGTCGTGGGATGGCTGTTGGCTGGTCGGGACGTCTTGTGATGCTGGACGTAAGGTGGAAAGCTGTTGGTGATTCGTGAATGTGCATGATCATCTGCTTTCTGTACCGACTGAAGCGAAAGAAGAGGAGTAGAGGGGAAAGGGTAGAGAGGGGTTGTGAATATCACGCACCCGTCTTCTCTCTATGATGGCTGCAAATATTTGCGCACCCACCCTAAATTTAGAACCTTAATACATCAACACAGACTATAAACGCAGGTAGGTAGGCAATTAGCTAGTTCTCTTTACGTGTCCTGTTTTGCCCTGTCCACTGTTACATAATCTGTCACTTTTACGTTTAATTAGCTATACCTAGCTAGTTGGAACCTTTTGCTGGTGTATAACGTACTTCACTTAAAAGTTTTTGCAAGTCTAGGGTGGGTGCATACATTTTTGCAGGCACTGATACTTGTCTCTTTCTCTCTTTTTTATTAGCTTAGACATCTTCTTGCATCGGCCTACGTATCCTCTTAGCATGTACTGTCATAAGTTATAATGATCCAATAGGAGCTGATAAATGTATAATGAGGTGAATGCTAATACGCATCAAACATTTATACTGAAATGCTATGTATACTAAAGGGGTTTTGAGGAAATAAAGTGTAAGGTCATGGAGCGCTGGCTAGGAAGGGAGGAGAGGGGGAAAATAAGGACGGATTTAGATACCTAGAACTAAATGCTCAAAAAATTCCTTAGGATTTTGTGTTGTTGATGTATACTGTTAGCACCGTATACAAGGCATTTTGTTCTGAATTCGTGCCTGGTCATTCTATGTGCCTTGTCCGAGCTACCTACACAACCTCAGATCTGTGGTGTTGGATGCTTGGTATGTATCGGATGCATTGCTTGAAGATCACCTGTAGTCGAGTGCAGTGTTCTCTCAATTTATTTTGGAAGAAGACAGCTCACTCTGGGAACATCCTGTTTGGGGAATACCATTTCAAAGTAACACATTTCGTTCATGGTTGCAAAGCGTGAACGTGGAATGCAAACAAGTCGATTCCCTGGGAGAAACGTGGCTTGTACTTATTAGTTGCCTAACACACGCTGTTCTATATGTTTCCCCCACCAAAGGCAGCCATTGAGGCTATCAAGCTAGACATTTGGAAAAACGAATCCAGCTTGAGAAGACATAAGACTGTGTCTGCTACACCGCCTCTGAAACGCATATTCAAAAAATTCGACTGCTTCATCAAATCCGGAGAAGAAGATGACGAATGTGGAGAAATTCGCAAGTAACACCGGATGAACAGGTCGGTCCTACAAACGTCATACAAGCCATCACTTTGCGGAGGGATAGCGTGCAGAGCATAGCTGCCTACTTATTATACACTCAAAACCAGTATATTAATGGCTGCTTATCATTACCACTCCGGTGGAAGATCGAAAACCGCACTACTATCAGTATCGAGGTGCGTTACTATCTATCAAGTCACAGCGACGATAACACTCCTACACGCACTACACGATTTTCAGATGACGCTAAGCGACACTTCTCCGAACAGAGAGAACTCGCAAGGATTATGCGACCTGTCGTGAGTGCATAGACCCATATTAGCGATCTTGTGGCTTTTCCTACGTTCGCCCGCTTAAAAAGTTGGAGCACTCTTTCTTACCGGCTTGCTACTTCACTGATCTACAATCTATTGCGACGTCATTGTTTGTTCCTTTTGGATCGCCTACCGCCTGTCACGGGTTTTCGGTTCGCAGAACCCTGTCTCCTGTGTGAACGCTTTCGTAATTTGTACTTGTGCCCTGCCCATCCGTGCCCGACATCACAGTGATTACAGCAAACGAGTATAATCTTCGTAGCAGGGCTAAAGCGGCGAAATTGGACATTTGCACAATCATGGCAGCTGCCAAATGATCGGCATCGAAGCCTGCCGCGCAAAGCTTGGCTGTGCAGGTAGACCGAGTCTAACGCTTTAAAATGTACGACACGCGATTCGCGATGCAGGCTCTCGACACGTCGCAGTGGGTGGAACGAAATGGATCTACTACGACTGCCAGATAAGTGGGGGTGAACAAAGACGTTCAGAGCTTGAACAAGAATGCAAGCATCCTTCCTGTCTATACACACCAAGAAGCAGCCTTGACTGCTGACTTTCCTTGCTCTCTGCTCGGTGCAGAAGTGGTGAGATTTCAACTGGTCTGCGGCAGCGAGAAGGAATAAAGGTCCGATAAACATGACATGTTCGGTGCCTTGCGGCCTTCATCCGGCCTCATTTCTGCGTATCCGCGTTGGTGCATTTCCAGATTGCCAAACAAGCGTACGTTGTGCGGTACTGACAGCACTGCTTCCAGCTGGCAGATGGTAACGAAGGCCAATATATTTTTCAAGACGTGTTCGTTGAATGCTTGCGACGACGTCGAGGGAGGAGTCGCCGAAATTAGCTCGCCGGCTACTGCACGCATCAAGATCAGGACCCCCTGTCCGCGCTTCACATCTCCACAGATGGCTAGCACAAGAGTGGTTAGCGGATGGAGCAGCTAACGTCATGCAACCGCGATGATCGAGCACGTTTTTCCGACACGTTGGGCATGCGCGCGTGCGCGGTTCATTAGCTTGGTCAAGCGCGCCGCCGTCGCCATGTTTCAACCAAAGTTTTTCTCCACTACGAGCTGGAGCACAACTCGGAAACGTGCCTGCGGTGCAAAAGCAACGTGGAAGCGTGCTGCAATCAACGGCGCGGAACCTGCATCGCGCAGAAGAAGGAGGAGCTAGTGTCGGTCGACACGTCTGGTGGTGGTGGTGCGATGGCAGAGGATAGGAGGTGGATTACGCTATGGCTTCCCCAACCGTGAGTGCGTATGCGAGCTCAACGACCTCTGCGCTGCCTGAAGAGTCGACGCCGGCGCAGGGTGTGCTTTTGTCTGCTGGAGCTGGGATTACCGGCGGTATGTAACTTCTGTTGCCACTCGAGTATGCCGTTAACGACTGCAGGTTACACTGGAAACTCGCTTGCCCTAAAGATCATCATCGCTGTACTCCTCGGCTTATCGCTGTACAACGCCGTCGAGCTCATCCTTTTGGTCCTCGTCACCTTCCAGCGCTACCGTGGGGTGTACTTCTGGAGTCTGTTGATTGCAGGGTTTGGCGTGCTGCCGTACTCGCTGGGCTTCCTGATCAAGTTCTTCCAACTGCTGGACCCGAACCAGGACGCCGGGTATGTGGCTGTCGTGCTGCTTACCATTGGGTGGTGGACCATGGTCACAGGTCAATCGGTGGTGTTGTGGTCGCGCCTACATCTGCTGACCAACTCTCGTCGAATCCTGCGCTGGACACTGTACATGATCATCATCAACGGCACCATTCTGCACTCCATTACAACGGTGCTGACATTCGGCTCAAACTCGAACGATCTCACGCCAACCGTGCTGTCCCGCTTCGTCAACGGCTACTCCATCATGGAGAAGACCCAGATGGTCGGCTTCTTCCTGCAGGAACTCATCCTCTCTATCATCTACATCCGCGAAACAGTCCGATTGCTCCAGCTAGGAGAATCCGTGCATGACGATGTGGCCTCCTTTGACGACGGTACGGGCCAACTTCGCAGCGCCAGCATGCGCAAAACCATGTATCAAATCCTGGCCATTAACATCGTCATCATCGTCATGGACCTCGCACTGCTCGCCGTCGAGTTCGCCAACCTGTATCTAATCGAAACAACGCTCAAAGGCGTCGTCTATTCGATCAAACTCAAGCTTGAATTCGCCGTCCTCGGCAAACTCGTTCAGATCGTCAGAGTCCGCACAAACTCCACCAACAACAGCCCCCGCAACGCCACGGGCCTCACACTCGAGAAAAGCAAGAGCGCAGACACCAGCCACGAGACCAGCAATGGATCTACCACCGGCCGTGCGGTTGCCAATCCTCACGGCAGCCTCGGCATTACCGGAGCGAACACGCTTCATCTTCCGGACTTTGTCGACCCCAGGCACGCCAGTGGGGATTTCACGCACGCGCGTGCTGATGTGCTGCGCAGGAATGCGAGAGACGGCGGGTGGGAGAGCGCAACGGCGGAGGAACGCGAGCGGTGGCGGCGACGGTCGCGTGGGGTAAAGAGAGGAGGGAGTTGGATTGACGAGGAGATGGATCGATACAATATTGGGTGAAAAAATGACAGGAGCGAGGAGTTTCACCATCCGCCATCAAATTGGCAGACACTGGGCTGTGGGGGTCGAGCACTTGGAAGACCGGATCTCACCAACTCGCATTGCAGTCACCGATTGGGATCTCACCCTTGCCCAAGATCTAGCAACTCGACGATGATCGACGTCTATCATCGATTAGCCACGCGATTCGACGCGTCGACACACCACCCAGCCCAGCCTCCGAACGTCCTGGTTTCACCAATCCTCATCATACGCACTCAACCGCAAACCACACCAGCGCCTCTCTCTGACCCCAGCTAGATCAACAAAGCGCCGAACGAAACGAGTAGTGTACCCGGTTGGGTCTCCAGCGAGAGGATGCCCGACACGAATCTCATGTCCTCGATCCATATCCTGCAAGTCCTACGTGCTAGGTGCCAGGTGCCAAATCCCACGTCCCAGCAGAGGTATCTAGCGAGGATTCCAAGCCCCCGACACTGTGAGGATCAAGACCCAGGATCCAAAATCAGCAACAATAAGCAATCCTGCGTACTGAAGTTTGGTTCTAGCCGTGGACCCGCGATGCGGTAAAGGGCATGCAAGGTTGCGTGCATATCTGTGTCTATCGGACCCGTATCCATCCATAACCAGTCGCTATGATGGCGATGTACTGACATCGGCACCAATATCGAGCGTGGGAAAGCACCGAAGCAGACAATCTACCAGAGATACCCCTACTTCACAAGAGCAGGAACAAGATAAAACAGCAATAAATGGCAAGTCTAAACAATTTAAAACGATTAATCGAGATCAATTGGCCTCTTACGTGCTGCCTTTTTGTGTGTGCATGTCTGTGTATAGATTTATGTCTGTCTATATCTACATCAATTCAACACCGATTAATTTTCATCTTGATAACTAGTATTAATATCAACACTACCGCCAAGCTTAGAGAAGCAGCATAGGTAGAGAGTTTAAAGAACGTTGAAACTAGATCTAACCTACCTACTTCTTTCTCTCTTTCTCTCCATCTAACACCACACAGCTACATGTCAGCACCTCTACCTCCACCATCACAAGAAAGGTAAACTGGCCCCTACACAGCGCGCCCCCAGCCCCCTGCAGCACGCTCTCCGCGCAGCAGCAAGCACCGCACCTAACCCACCACCTTAACCGCGCAGCCAACATCCCCCTCTCACCGCTGCGCACCACTGACTCCAGCACCCAACGCAACGCCGCCCACCCAGACGATGAAGCCTGGCAGCCGGGCTTGGATCAGCACAGCAGCCGCGCCAGGCGCCCAGCCGACGCAGTCTCCTCACAGCCCCGACACCGCCCGTCAACACGGGTACGGAGCAAGGTCTAGCCAGGCAGGCTACAGCATATCTTATCTAGTTATTAATAGAAGCCAAGGCACAGCGCTAACGCAGCAGAACTCCTGCGTACTGTGATAGGTTAAAAAGCTACTAGCTACGTTAAAGCGCTGTACTTTCCTAGGCTAAGGCTAAGGCTAAGGCTAAGGCTTATAGCAATATAAGAAGAGAGGTAGTATTAGGCGTACGCAATGATAGCTATCTCTACTCTGGTGCAGCGTGTAGCAATATACACCTCTAACCTACTACTAGTAACATAAACTGTTCTAGCCGTGTGCTTGGTAAGGTGCGTCCCTAAGTGGAGAGACACACCATGTCCCGAGACAGGTTGGCGGTCCGGACCTTCGGCACCTCTGATGAGCAGACCTATAGAGTCGTCATTCATCTACGATATTTACGAAACTATCTTCCCCCGCGTTGGCAGGCTCTGACTGCGATCTCTGCAGTGTTAATCATGCCGTTGATCATCTCGTTAACGTCTTAAAGCAACCCTCTTGTAATACCCCCCTGTCTACGCGCTACCTGAGGAGTTTCGTCGAATATCGGAGGTTTAAGAATGAAGCGCATTCACGGTTGGTCACTTTCCTAGTGTTAGGATATCGCTCCAACGCAGGCGTATGTATGCCAGAACCTCAGGAGTGTGGAGGATGTGATCCCTGCAGAGGGGCCTGGGCAATTAGATCCCGCTAGCGCCTTATGATACCCATGCGCCTGCCTGCTGTTGTATTTCTAGTAACATCTACGATCAGATGCGCAGGGCCGTTGTGTGCTACGATCCCCCCTTGGTTTCCATATGACCGTTTCTCATCCTTCCCCTTCCTAGTTCCAGGCGTTCGCTGTGGTGGACAAGGCCAATTGTGTTCTGGCACAGCCTGTTCTTCCGGCCTGTCTAACTCATACCGTGCTCGCGCAGACTGTGGGGAAGTGCCCTATAAAACCCTCCACCACTGTGCGTGCAGCTGTTGCTTAATAGAAGAAAAAGCCTAAAGTTAACAGTACCTGACTCTATACGAGGAGGATGCTCTTATTTATTTTCTCCTGCAGATGTCTGGTCTCGGGCAGCTGGTACAGATCAAGTTTATCTGCTTCTTAGCCTTCTGTGTCACCAGCCAGCGATCTAAGACTAACCAACCGCTAAAGCCGCCAGGCAAGAACTGGACTTAAGGCTTTAAAAAACGTTATCCACAAACACAAGCAAGAAGAGCTAAGGCGATGGACTAGAACTGCTATAAGAAGAACACCTACCTAAAGATAACATATTAGTTTGAGGTTATAGGAAGGGTGCTGCATAACCTAGCTGTTTTAAGGGAGAACGTATACAACATAGACGAGACTAGCGTTATACTATTAATACTAGGTTTAGTTAAAGTCTTAGTAGGTAAGAATAAGTTGCGAGACTATAGAGACGCACACGTTAAACATATAATAGTAACTGCAATTAAATGTATCAGCAGCGATAGTAGGTATCTGAACACTATAATTACCTGGCCAGCTACAACTCACTAAAGTAAATGGACTACATTCCCTACCCCTAGCTGGCAGTACGCCTGCTCTGAGACTGGATACACTAACTTTTATATCAGCCTACAGTGGCTCACACGTGTGTTTAATCTAGAGACTAAGGAATAAGCTAATAACAAGCTACACGTGCTTATGTGCAATAGCTTCAGCACACATAAAACTCTAGAAGTCCTTAAGTTTTACTTTGCAAACAACATTATATTGTGTTGTCTCCCTTCTTATACTTCTTACAAGCTTCAGCCTTGCAACGTTGCCGTGTTTGCTCCCCTTAAAGCAGCTTACCAGGAGTAAATCAAACGGCTTAAGCGCAGAGGAGTTAATACAATCAGCAAAGAGCATTTTACCTCCCTTTTTAGTCCTGCGAGCAAGAAAGCCTTTACCCTAAAGAACAATATTGCAGGTTTTGCTGCAAGTAGACTATTTCCTTTTAACCCAGACAGGGTGCTTAGAAGCATATCAAAGCCTATTGTTAACTTAAATATTTAGAGAGTTGACACTGTAAGTGTGAAGACATGTACTAAGAACGAAATACTGCAGACTCCTGCTACACTAGTATCAGCAGCGGGTCTTATGTCATTACACAATCTGATTATGAAACAGGATGCTCATACTCTTGATAAGACGAGGAGATAGGACCTGCAGAGACATCTGCAGAAGTATTCCAAAGCTGCACAAGTATCCTTGGCGAAGAGAGCACTCCAGCAGAATTATATCCAGCTCTTACAGAAGGTTAACGATAAAGCCAAGGTTCGACGATCGACTAAGCCACTGATACTGGGGAGAGCAAAAGTCATAGGCTATGATGAGCTCAAAGAGGCGCGAGAAAAGCGTGCTGCAACAGAGGCGGCGACGAAAGCGAAGGGCAAGGGAAAGCGTGGTCGGAATCAGCAAACTGCATAAACACCACATCCGTGACTGTCGGTGACCTAAGCGATCAAACTGCGCATCTCTGCCTTTCCACTACCTCGCTTCAGAGACACAGCTATAGGTTCTCCTTGCTTCTGGTGTATTTGATTTGCTACGATCCAGAGCCGATCTGTGTTGGAGCAGGCTGACAACGAACCATGTCGGGCGTCACGCGTGCATATTGCAGGTTGATGCTGCAAAGAGGCGCAGCCTGCTGAGCGTCAGCCTTACCCCGCAACGTCAAAGACCTGTTGCACGCGTAAGGAGAGTGACTTACCGACCATAACAGACATAGTCGTCAGACCTACCACTTTCATCCATGATGCGAAAACGAGACCGCATGCAGAATCGCCTTCGGGCATTGTTTACTTCAGACACTACCCCTTCATCACCACCCCACAGAGCTCCTCTGCCGCCTGCACAACAAACGTCTTCTCCCGCTCCACCACTATCGTCCCCGCCATGTCTGCCTGCATCGAGCACAGCTCTGTCGGTCGCGACAACGTCGCATAGCTCGGTGTTAGAGAAAGCCTTGGCGGAAACATTAAAGAAGCTCCCGCAAGCCGAGAAAGCAGCGTTTGCGCAGGCGTCGAAGACGATCGACGAGCGAACGCTGCTTTCCCGCGTACACGCTCACGATGCAGCGCATAAGGACGACTCAGCCTTCAGACCTCACGCTGAGCGTCTAACCAAATTCCTAGGTCTGCTCGACAGATTCATGGGAGGCGTCGCTATAGGCATCCAGGCGAGTCCTGAAATATCAGCTCTGGTCGTTGGCTCAGTAAGGGTCGTCATCGATCTCGCGCTGAAGTTCACGATGTACTTCAGCAAGCTGACCGACATGATCTGCACCTTCGAAGACTACCTGGGCCCTCTAGCAGAATACGCGAAGGCGGCAGATATTACTCTTGTAGAAAAGACGGTGGTCAATGCTTACGCGAATGTGCTCGGCTTTGGCTGGAAGGCGCGCCGCGTATTCGTCGACGCCAACGGCGATCAGCGGAAGTGGACATCTCTCCGAGCCTTCATGCGCCAGCACTGGGAGACGTTCGAGTCTGAATTTGCGACCATCAAAGAAGATCTGCAGCACCACCTTGACGTACTGCTGCATTCTGTCCAGTCGCTGCATTTTGACTTCTCCAGAAAGGTTGAGCAAGCAAGGCGGCGTGAAGAAGAAAGTATGACCGCCCACTCCAACGTTACATACCCATGTTCGTGATTAACAAATCTTCAGGGAAGGAGCGATCGGCATTCCTCACCTGGGTATCGAGCATCGACTTCGAGAAAACTCACCAGGACACTTTTGCGAAGAAGCATGAAAAGACGTGCGACTGGCTGATCAAAGCGCCAAAGTATGAGCAGTGGTTCACCAACCCGGCCTCCTCCCTCCTTTGGTGCCACGGAAAACGTAAGAATTACTGCGTCCCTACTCTAAAGACGTGTTATCCTGACAACTTACAGCTGGAATCGGTAAATCCGTGCTTGCGTAAGTGAAGACGGCACCTGTCTTGTCTGGATGGCATCGATCCTAATCGCAGTCTAGGTCAAACGTCATCGAAGACATTACGACGAAAATTGGACTACGAGAGGATGCCGCCGTTTGTTTTGCCTATTACAACTACCGGGACACGCAGCTGAAAGAGCTTCATCAGATCGTAGCTGCACTGCTCAAGCAGTTGTGTCGAAGGAAAGACCAGTTGCCTCGCGACCTGCTCCAGACCAAGTACGATGCCTCGCCTTCATCACTGGTGGGCACACAGGAAAGGTTTAGATCCCTCATCGAAGATCTGTCTCAGGTATACGTGGTGTTCGACGCTCTAGACGAGTGTCCAGAGCAAGAGCGAGGAGACATCCTTGGATTCATCACCGGCATAGTGACGGCGCAGGTTCGATGCCATGTCAAGGTATTCGTCACGAGTCGGAATGAAATGGATATCGCCAAAGCCTTCGGTGACAGACACATACCTACGATTCAGATCCAGACCGAGAACGTTACCGCCGATATCGAGACTTTCGCTCGCGGTCAGGTTGAAAAGCTGCGGGCTGGGGAGCATGGAAAGACGCTCTATGTTACTGACGATGGACTCAAGGAAAAGATCGTTCGGACGCTCGCTACAAAGGCAGAGGGGATGTAAGTGCTCGTCTAGTGGTTGGTACAAGTGTCTCTTCAGGCTGACTGTGACGCAGGTTTCTTTGGGTCAACCTTCAGCTGGACAGCCTCTGTCAAGCCAGCAAGGCTCAAAGGGACACAGTGGTGGAAGCTGCGCTGGAGGCATTGCCCCGAGGCTTGCCAGACACCTACATTAGGATTCTGGACCGGATCGAAGTCCAGACTCCATACATGAGGGAGTTGGCAATCAATTGCCTAGCTTGGACCTTCTACGCCCGGAGGCCTCTTAGCACTCGAGAACTACGGTTAGCGCTTGCGATCAACTCAAACTGCAAAGTCAAACAGGATCTGCAGACCGACTCACCACGAGTAATCCTTGAGGCTTGTGGTAATCTACTGGAAGAGGCCAATGGCTTGATCCGGCCGATTCACTACACAGTGCAGGAATTCTTGACAACTGCTGTTCAAGGGCTGTCGCACGAAAGCATACGGGTGCAGCTCCTTGATTCAAAAGCTGTGCACACACGATTGAGCTTGGCGTGTATTGCGTACATCCAACTAATGGCATTCGAAAAGCCAGCTCGTGACACATGGGATCTATACGGCCAACTCAATAAGAACGGTCTTGCCAGCTATGCATACCAGAGCTTCGACTATCATATTCTTAGATGCGAAGAACTCTCCTTCGATGTCATGAACCAACTGGAGACTCTTTTGCGACAAGAGAGTGCGTGTCTTGCAGCCATTTTGCAGATCAAAATGTTGCGAGATGGCCACGACTACAGTGATATCATCGGGCGCTTCAATGACATGGACTTCCTAGTCACCCCTAGTACGATCGTGTATAGCACAAGCTTCTACAGCATTCCCACCTTGAGGCAGCAATGGGTTGAGCAAGCGCCCCCAACATATGCGTTACACCTGGCGGCTTCTGCAGGACTTACTAGCGCAGTCAACCGACTCCTTGAGGCAGGGTGTAACATCGACGAGAAAGACAGCAACGACAACACCCCTCTGTACTATGCGTGCCTCAATGGGGATGTGGATACTGCTCAGGTGTTGATCAACATGCACGCCGACATCAACGCGCAGGGTGGACACTTTGGTTACGCACTGCAGGCAGCTTCACACAGTGGCCAAGAGCAGGTGGTTAAGATGCTGCTTAATGCTGGTGCTGATGTTAACGCGCAGGGTGGACGCTTAAGCAACGCACTACAGGCAGCTTTATTTGGAGGCTACGAGCAAGTGGTTAAGATGCTGCTTAATGCAGGTGCTGATGTTAACACGCAGGGTAAAGGATACTTTAGCAACGCACTGCAGGCAGCTTCACACAGTGGCCAAGAGCAGGTAGTTAAGATGCTGCTTAATGCAGGTGCTGATGTTAACGCGCAGGGTGGAGACTGTAGCAACGCACTACAGGCAGCTTCAGAGGAGGGCCACACGCAGGTAGTTAAGATGCTGCTTAATGCAGGTGCTGATGTTAACGCGCAGGGTGGAGCCTATAGCAACGCACTGCAGGCAGCTTCATTTGGAGGCTACGAGCAGGTGGTTAAGATGCTGCTTAATGCAGGTGCTGATGTTAACGCGCAGGGTGGACGCTATAGCAACGCACTATAGGCAGCTTTAGAGGGGAAACACGAGCAGGTGGTTAAGATGCTGCTTAATGCAGGCGCTCGTCAACTCAAGGAGGACGACCAGTGTTGATATTCGAACAGCTTTGCTTAAACACGTAGTAAGGATTTCAAGTCAGCACAGTCCAGGACACGCAGCAGAACGTGACTTAAAGCCAATATACAGACAGGTCACGGGAGTGCTAATGCAGACTGATGCAGACCAAGTTTTGTTCGTGGGCCCCGCTCACTGCGTTCTCGCTGCAGCGTTCCCCACCACTCTTCATGCCTTTCGGTGAGCTCACTCCCTCCTACATCCAAGTAATCGTTCCAACCAGGAGACACAAACCTCGCTAAGCGCTTTTCCACTCAAGGCCTCTGACATTCAGACATTGTCAACGTTGTGTGTAGACAGTGGGTTATCGCCAAAGGGTCAATTAACAGCATTAACAAAACAATTAACAGCACGACCAGCACTTGAAGATCCTCGTCAGAGATCCTCATCGGAGCCTATCAGTCTTGAGGAGGATTGGTTGGAACACCTTATTTACAAGACAGCTCTATAGATCATCGCAACAGACGCGCTGAAGGCCTGAATCGCCAATCTGTCTTGGGACATGGTGTGTCTCTCCCACTCAGGGATGCACCTTGGCAAAATACGTCTTGATACTTTTAGATAGAGCTATTAGAATCTAACACTCCTCTCTCTCTCTCTTTCTTTTCCTCTCTGTTTTTCTAGCCTGGTACTTGATAGTGAAGTACGTTATAATACCCTTTAGTTACCAGCAGAGCTTAGCTTAACTCTACGTACCTCTACCTAAGGCTCCTAAGCTACACCAACTAAAAAGGCACAGTAACTAAATAGATAGAGTAGCTAGAAACAGAACAGTATATATCTGTAATAGATGTCTTACTTAAGACTCTAAGAGATAGAGCTATTAGAATCTAACACTCCTCTCTCTCTCTCTTTCTTTTCCTCTCTGTCTTTCTAGCCTGGTACTTGATAGTAAAGTACGTCTTAATAGCTTTTAGTTACTAGCAGAGCTTAGCTTAACTCTACGTATCTCTACCTAAGGTACACCAACTAAAAAGGCACAGTAACTAAGTGGATAGAGTAGCTAGAAACGGAACAGTATATATCCGTGATGGATGTCTTACTTGAGACTCTGAGAGAAGGGGCTAGAATCGAATAGGTTCTTTTCTTTGTCTTTGTCTTGGCGGATATGATCAATCTATCTGTTGAGATTGCCAAACTATTATTATTTTTGTCACACTACGCTATTACCATCCATCTCTTGGCTCTCGCTCTCGTGTCTCGTGTCGCGTTGCTCATCTATCATTGCTCTGCATATCGCTCGTCTCTCGTCATTCATCGCTCATCGCTCATCGCTCATACTACGCACCAAATTACGACACAAACAAACACACGCTCAAACGCCCAAGATGAACTAACCAGCCGACTACTGAAATCGCAAAAAGGGGTACTCCAAAAGCAAGTCAAGCCGAAACGCTGCAACAAGTTAAAGTCGAACAAAAGTGGTATCCAACTTTTCCCTTCCCTTCTCTCCACTGACCCTATTTTCGTCTCTCTCCTTTCCAACTCGCTACCGAAATATCGCATCGTTTGTACCAATGCCTCAAAAGGGAGCAACGCAGTGGCGTGTAAGGGTATATAGAGAAACCAGGATAAAAGATGCTCTGAAGAGAAGCGACAAACCTAAAAAAAAAACGAACCATGGCGAGCAACCCAGCCCTGTGGCGGCAACGCAGAGAAAGACGTGCGGCGCGGTAACGGCATCGTTGCTGACGGGGGCGTTGAAGTGCGCTCGCAGTGGAAGAGGCGGTCGTCACGTGACTCACACCCTTTCCGCTCAAGCGCAGCGCAAGGCGGTCAGCAACGTTGACGACAGTCGTCGACGATCATGACGGCAGGTACGAGGCCTCCTCGACGCGTTGCTGCCACGCAAGAATTCATGCCTTCTTGCTGCTCTTCTTGACGGATCCCGAGCGGTTGTTGCCGCCAGCGGCCCAGGCGAAGAAGCCGCCCGGCTTGGGCTTGCTCTTGGGCTTGTGCGAAGAGCCGCTGGATGAGGCAGGCATCACGACAACACCCGGGGGGGAGCACCGCCGGGGCGGGCGGGGTGGTGGGGGCCCCCTGGAACCATGCCAGGCGGGGGCGGGGGCACGTTGACCACCATGGGGTCGGGCATGACCCGGGGAACTTTCTTGCTGCTCGACTTCTTCGCCTTGGAAGGACGGATCGCAGGGTGGCTCATCATGAACTGCTGGTGGTCGAGCGGCGGGGGCGGGGGAAGCGCCTCCTTGGGTGGCTCGGGTGGCGGCTCGGGCATGGGCCACATGTGCATGGTGATGTCCCAGTCGGGCTGGATCATGGTCTCCCAGACCTGGGGCAGGATGATCTCGCCGTTGGGGCCTACGAGGTCGTAGTGGCCCTGGTGAACGTGAGGACCGATGACGTCGACGTGCATAAAGGCCTGCTTGATGAGCTCCTCCATCCCCTGCGGCGGTTAGCTGTGGGCTCGAATCATCACGACAGGGCAACGCACCTTCCACGTCTTGCAAATGTGCCAGGGGAAGCTGAACTTGCGGCCCACGGCGTCCTTGAACTTGATGGGCGCCTTGGGAGCGTCCGAGGGCTTCAGCTTGGCCGCTTCTTCCTCGGCGGCCTTCTTCGCCTTCTCCAGCTCGTCGGCAGCAGCCTTGGCCTCGGCGAGAGCCTTGTCGTGGGCCTTTTTGGTCTCCTCGGCCTCTGCGGCGGCCTTTTTCTCGGCCTCCTCGCGCGCCTTCTGGGCTGCATCGAGCAGCAGCTTCGCGGCCTCGGCTGCGGCCTTCTTCTCCTCGGCGATCTTCTTGGCTTCCGCGTCGGCGGCCTCGGCTGCGGCCTTGCGGGCGGCGTCTGCGGCCGCCTCTCGCTTGAGCTGCTCGTCCTTTTGCGCCAAGATGAGCTTCTCGAGCTTGGCGAGCTTGTCTTCGTCGCCGCGCTTCTTGGCTTCGGCGGCGGCGCTGGCGGCGTCGGCGGCGGCCTGCGTCTTGGCCTTGTTCTTTGCAATCTGGGCCTCCTGCTGCGCGATGAGCAGGCTCTCGAGCCGGTCGAACTTGGCGAGCTCTGCGGCTTTCCTCGCCTCTGCCTCTTTGCGTGCCTCCTCTTCAGCCTTGCCGAGCAGCAGGTCGTTCAGCTTCTTCAGCATAGCATCCTCCCTGGTTGTGTCTGGAGGCGGGGGCGGGGGCGGGGGTGGGGGCGGCGGGGGCGCATGGACGACGACAGCTTGGGGGCAGGGGGAGGCGGGGCGGGGGCAACTTGGTGAGCATCATCGTCAGAAAGGGGGTCATAGAGGGTGGATTTCGGTCGCGGTGTACCTCGCTGCTTGGGCCGAGCGTGGTGTCGCTCGTCTGGAGGGGGAGGCGAGTATCCCTGGTAGGGATGGGGCATGGGCGGCATGCCTGGCATGCCATAGCCGGGGTACGGGTAGGCAGGGTAGGCGGGGTGGGCGCCCATCTGGCCGGGGTGGGCGTGGGCGTAGGGCGTCATGGCGTCAGACGGGGGCGCGCCCAGGGAGTGGCGGTTGGGGTTCCCAGCACGCGCAGGCGGGGGCGGAGGGTAGCCTGGGCCGGCAAAGTAGCTGTCGCGGTCGGTGGGTAGGGGGCCGGCGGCGAAGGGGTTCGGGGCCTGGGGGCTGAAGCCGTTCGGGTAGTGGTGGTCGTAGCCGTGGTAGCCGGGGGGCACGAGCTGGCCTGCGGGCGAAGGGGCGCCGCCCTGGTAGTAGCGGGGGTCGTGGTGGGACATGGTGCTCGGGGCATAGCCGTGGGCGGGGGGCACGTGGGACCACTGGGCGCTGGGGTGGCCGGGGGCGGGGTGCTGGGGGGGCGGGGGTGGGTAGAGGTCGTCGCCCGTGTCTTCCTCGCCCAGGCTGTCCGGCTGGTGGTGGGTCGAGGGACGTCGACGGCGGCGCGGACGGTGGTCGCGGGTCGCCAGCTCGGGGCCCTGCTCCGGCTCCTGCTGTGGTGGGGCGAGTGGGGGTCGGGGGCGGGGACGGCGTGACGGGACGAGGGGCGGCGCGAGGAGCGAGGGCGGGCGGCGAGGGGGCAGAGGGGGCAGGCGGCGCGGGGGGCACGGCGCGGTGGGCTGGTGGTGGTGGTGGGCGGCGGGCGTGGTGGGGGCGCGAGGCCGAGTCCGAGGGGTGGATCTCGTCCTCGATCAGGTCCCAGCTCGTCTCCTCGTCGTCTTCGTCGTCGTCTTCGTCGTCGTCGTCCGAGGTGTAGTCTTCCTCGTCCTCGCTGTGGAACTTTTCGTCGGACACGTCCTCGTCCGAGCGGTCGGAGTAGCTGTCGGCGTAGGTGCCCGTGTGGTTGTTGACGCGGATGTCGATGCCCTTGTGGCCGCGACTGGGTCTGATGGTAATGTTAGTGTCGCGTTTGGCAGCGGACGTGGTGCGCGCAGGAGAGACGGAGGCGGAGGCGGGGGCGGAGGCGGAGGCGCTCGAGGGGGCGGTCGAGCGCGAGGCAGTGGAGGAGGAGGTGGCGGTGGCAGTGGCAGTGGCAGCAGAAGTACGTGTGGAGTGCGAGGCCCTGCTGCGGACGGAGCGGCGCGAGAGCGGGCGGCGCGACGAGGCAGCAGCGCGGACGTGGGCTGGACGGGGGGAGGGCATGGCAGCAGAGGGGCGGCTGGCACTGGACTTGGGGAGGGCGATGACTAACGGCATGAGGCTGAAGTGTGCGTCGCGGTATGCCGTACTCTAGCCCGTTCTACCAGAGAAAGGCCGAGTGCGGATACCAGCAAGGCGGGAGGCGAGGCGCGGGCGGAAGGCGGGAGCGGGGGACGGAGGGGTCGAGCAGGCTGTGTTGGCGAGGGGAGAGGAGAGCAGGAGAGCAGGAAGGCGTGCGTGGCTGGCCTGAAGGGGGGGCCGGGCCGGGTTGGGTTGGGTTGGGTTGAGTTGGGTTGGGCCTGCTGACGTGGGGTGGAGTGCTGGCTGACCGGTGCAATCGCCAAGATCCAGGGTCGAGGTCGAGGTCGAGGTCGAGGTCGAGGTCGAGGTTGGGGGCGGCTGTGTGGGTAGCGTGTGGGTAAACAGCCAAACAGCCAAACAGCCAAACAGCCAAACAGCCAAACAGCCAAACAGCCAAACAGCCAAACAGCCAAACAGCCAAACAGCCAAACAGCAACACACGGCCAACAACGGCGGGCGGTGGATGGCGTGCAGACGAGGCCCAAATGCGCGCAGCAGCAAGGGGGGCAGCGGTGCAGGAGAATCCGTAGGGCTGATTCGACGCCGCCGGAGACGCTGGTCAGTGGTCGGCGAGTCCCTTGCGCGGGTTGGCGTGCAGCGTGCAGTCAGTGCAGTGCAGTCAGTGCAGTGCAGCGCAATCAAGAGGGCGTCGAATTCGAATTTCGAGCGTAATAGTGCTCGAGTCGTGCTAACTGCAGGCGAGAGGGAGGGCACGCCAATCGATAAGCAGCAGATGCGAGTCCAGGATCCAGGAGGGGCTGGTGACGTCTCGTCTGCCCTGTGGTCTCTGTGGTCTCTGCCGTGGCAGCTGTCACTCGCTCAGCGATGCAGATGGGGTCGCACAGAAGCGCAGGATCGGCAGTCGACGCTGTGTGCGCCTGGAGGAATGCGTGGATGGTCGATCTCGCGTTGTTGGTTCAAGGCCTGCGCCGTGCTCTCCGAATCCGATAGCAATGGGCAATCTCCTGCGCGGATTCGGACATGTGTGGAAGCTGCAGCGGATTGAGTGGAGGCTATCTACGCAGACGAGAACCAGAGTCGAGCAGAGACGAGCAGAGTATGCAGACAGCAGCCAACAATCGGACCAGAATTCGATGATAGGCAGCCTTCCTCCCCCCGCCCGCCCACATCCTCTTATACACGCACCGCCCTCGCTCTTGACCGGCGCAGCAGCGACAGCGAAGAGAAAGTGGAAAAAAAAATAAAGGGCCGCGACGCTTACGCTTGAAACAAAAAGCTACGTGGTGCCCTACAAGCGCAGCAGAGCCGGCCCCGTTGCCGCCCACGAAGCCCAACGCAGATGCATGCATGCCACACAGAGCCTCACCTCTCACCTCTCGCCTAAGCCCAACGCACCCAGGCCCGACCAGCATCTCCAATCTCCATTCAACCACAGCCCACAGAGCGTCCGCCCTGCCAACACGATCCCGTACCCCCCTCTGCCCGATCCCCAAGCCGTCGTCATTCTCGTCGACCGCCCTGTTGCGCTCCACGCTCCACCCACAGCACAGCACAGCACAGCACCCACCGACCCAACAGGGAACAGCACAACCGAACCCCACCCCGCCACGTGTAGAACCCCGCAGCCTGCCACCACCAAAGAACCCTCCGTGTCAAGAGCAGTAAAACAGGTACAAACAGAATAAAAATAGAAACTAGAAAACTAGAAAACTACCGTGGCGTGAGAAGTGTCAGATCACGCTGGTTGGTAGCGAGCGGATGACTGAGGGAGAGGGTCGTCAAGGTAGTGTGCTGTACTGTACTGTACTATTCTCAGTAAGCTAGGGTGACCAACGCTAGAATCTCGGCTAGTGCTTACACTACTCTACTTACTGTACACTACTCCACTTACTGTATACTACACTACTCTACTTGTACACTACTATACACTACACTACACTACACTACTATACACTACTCTACTCTACTATACACTACTCTACTCTACTATACACTACTCTACTCTACTATACACTACGTAGCTACTAGGCTCTAGCAAATCAACTCGTCTATGCGCTACCTTCCTGTAGAGACAGCAGACCTACAAGATGCGTAGAGTGACTTGGAAAAGAGTGGTAGGCCTACGAGGTGATGCGTAGAGTGCTTCAGAGTACAAGAGATAAGTAGAGTAGGTACAAAAGTGGTAGCAAGGTCTGGAATAATCAACTAGTGCGAGTATTATACAGTTAGCTAACATTACTACTAAACCCTAATACCTCTACTAGCATATTTGCTAATGTGCTTATGCACTACCCTAGAGTATAAGAGATAGGTAGAGTAGGTACAAGGGTAGTAGCAAGGTCTAGAATAATTAACTAGTGCGAGTATTATACAGTTAGCTAACATCGCTGCTAAACCCTAATACCTCTACTAGCATATTTGCTAATATGCTTACGCACTACCCTAGAGTATAAGAGATAGGTAGAGTAGGTACAAGGGTGGTAGCAAGGTCTGGAATAATTAACTAGTGCGAGTATTATACTGTTAGCTAACATCACTGCTAAACCCTAATACCTCCACCAGCACATTCGCCGCCGTGCTCACGCACCACGTGCCCAGCAGGCCCCAGCCAATCCACTTGTCCATCCGCCACCTCCTCACAGGAACGGCGACCAGCAGCCCCGCGAGGGTGACGAGCAGGCTAGCGCCCGAGATGACGAGCGTGGTGCTGACCGCGATGTGGTACGGTTTAAAGTGCACGGGCTCAGACGGGTGGCGTTCGTGTCGGTGCTCGCCCTTGGTGAGGATCATGTAGCAGCCAGCGAGGCCGATGCCGAGGAGGATGTTGAGCATCGGCCCGCCGAAGCAGGCGGACAGGGCCATGACGGGGAAGCCGAGGCGCGCGACCGTCATGTCCGCGACGAGGTCGCCGAGCGAGTTGCCCACCGCGAAGATGGTCAGGCCGAGGATCGCGTCCGACATGTTGAGGATCACGCCGAGCGTGCGCAGCACGCCCACGACCTCGTTCGCGATCGTGCTGATCCACGCGATCGCCACGGCGAACCCCACGAAGCAGAGCAGCTGCCGCCACCGCGGGGCCCGCGTCGGCGTCGTCGTGACGAGGAGGAAGGCGACGAGCACCAGGGAGGCGACGCTGGAGTACATGGTTTGCCGGACGAGCGCGTGCGGCGAGTCCGGCTCCACGTTGGCCCACACGACGAGCACGATGAAGAAGGGCGCTGTGAAGGTCTGGATGATCACGAGCCAGCGGTTCCACTCCTTTGGCTTGCTCGACGGATGCCCGTGTGCGGAGAGCGGGTCCTCGGGGAGGGCTTCGGGCGAGCCCAGCAGGTTCTCGTCCGTCGTAATCAACACCTGAGGTGGCTGGGAGCCGGTCGTGTTGTGGGAGGCGTACGAGCTGCCGTTCGGGTTGGACGCGGATTTCTGCCTCTTGGATGGATCCGTGTTGCTGCGGCTTGCCGGTGCCGACCCGTCCAGGCGGTATTGCGAGTCAAACGTACCGCCCACGGGTGTCAAAGCAGGCGGCAGACCAAAGTCTGGGTGGCCAGCCTGGTCGTCGTCGTCCTCGTTGCTCGCAGGCTCAACCACCGGCAGGGTGATGGTGAGGAGGAAGACCGGCAAGGCAGCTACCAGACCCAGCAGCTTGTCCCATACGTTCTTGTCGCGCCAGCTCGTCAGGGTGGGGAATAACGTCGACAGGAATAGGTGCGGCGCAGGGAGAAGCCGACAAGGCCACCAGCTTGGCGTCCGAGCGACATCGTAAACGCCAAAGAGGCTCTCGTTGTGGAATGCAGACTCGGGCGACGCGCTGGGCGAAGGCAGGCGCAGGCTGGGTGCGCGAGACGAGCTGTGCGCCGACCACGGGAAGTCGGTGTATGCGGGGAAGGGGATGGGCGGTGACGCAGCCCCAGGCACGGACAGCTTCAGGTTCGGCGGCGCAGGACCATCGTCCGGCCTCAAGACGGGCGACGAGAGCGGACTCTGCGTGGGCGTTGAACGCTGCGAGAGGCCCTGCGAGTCGAGACCAGGCGGAGCCAGCAGATCCGAGTAGCCTCGCGTTCTTGAAGGCGCCTGCCATGACATGTGCGAGGGGGGCGGCGACAGCGAGATGGTGGGAGACGGAGGTGCGTGACCCGCTCGGGAGGAGAGGTTGCCCTGGAAATCGGGGGTGGCTGGTGCAAGGCTGATGTGCGGTAGGTTGCCTTGCAGCGTGCTAGGGTGCAGGCGCACGTTGTCGAGGTCGTTGGTCGACACGGCTCTGGTGCGATTCATGCTCTGTTGCACCTCCAGCGTCGGCCGGGTGAGGCCGGGCGACTTGCCCGACGACACGGAGGCAACATCAAAGGGCGGCCGGGGAGCAGGGTCAGACGTCGTTGATATGAGGTCTTGCTGCTGCGCGGTCGTGTAGGTTGGGTCGTCCGAGTAGCGGCGGAGGCTGATGGGCATGGACTGGATGTTCCTAGACTTCTGCAGCGACGACAGCACAGCCCTGAACTCGAGCGCGCCCACAAGACTCGGTCGAATGGCCGTCTGGGTGGGCCGGCGAGCTCCCAGCGGCGGGCGACTGACGCGCATGTTGCTGGACATTTCGCCCATCCAGCGCTCACGCTCCTCTTCGTTCTCGTCTGCGTTCAGAGGGTCCGCACCTCCACGCTCGAGCGCGTTGAAGTCGTCGATGGAGACGCCGCGGGAGGGTGTCCTGGCGTTGGCTGGAGGGGCCTCGTCGTCGTCAACGTCGTCAAAGTAGTCGGCAATCTCCTCCTCTTCCCCCCCAGGCGTGACGTAGTGGCTCCGCGTGGCGGCAGCCTTGAGCCTCCGCGCCTTGCGCTGGTTGAGCGACCAGTGCCAGGCCACGACAAAGACGACGTAGAAGAGATAGAAGGCCACCATGGTCACGGCCTCCCACAGGTGGAGCCGCCCGTCGACGATGAAGCCCATGCTGAAGCCTGCAGCCACGATGAAGAAGCCCACGTCGCGGACGAAGCTCTTGCGCGCGACGTTGAAGGGCCGGATCAGGGCCATGGAGCCCGAGACGACGGCAGTGATGAAGCTGGCGGCGCCGATGAGCTCGCCCACAGCCAGGCTCGCGGCGTGGGTGCGGAAGGCGGCAAACGTGGAAAACACATCGGGGCTGCCGTTGCCAAAAGCCAGCAGGGTGACGCCGGCCAGGCTCTCGCTCATGCCCAGCATGCTGGCGATGGTGTTGAGGTTGACGCAGAAGAAGTCGCTGGCGGCGATGCCAATGGTGCTGAACAGGAGGGCGAGCCACAGGGTCATGATGGCGAAGGCGACTGGCTTGGCGTGGGGCAGGCGGCAGTAGTAGAGCGTCAGGTACGAGATGACGCCGGCCTCCTCGTCGGGGCAGTTGGCGAGGACGAAGGCGCATTGGTCGACGGCATGGTGGACGAGGCGGCACTGGGACGGGGTCAGCCATGGAGGTGGGCAGGGGCAGGGGCAGGGGCAGGGTGTTGGTTGTGTTGGCGCACCTCCTCGTCGAGCATGGTGACGTCGCGCCGGCGCAGACTGCCACTGCGGTCGCTGCGGGCGCTGCCGGGGCGGTTGGTGTGGTGCTCCTTTGCCCATGCGAGCAGCGTGATCAGGGCGATGGCGACGAGGGTGAGCGCAAAGGGGCGCGCCGAGTACTTGGGGCGGCGCCATCGCTGCACCGCGTCCAGGAGGGAGCGCTCGTGCATGGTCAAGACATGCTGCTTCATGCGCGCAGCTGTCGGGGCGGGCGCTCTTGTGTCTCGGTGCCGCGGTGCCGCGGTCGGATGCGCGGGCGTCACAGGGCGGAGGGTGAAGCGCGAGGGGTCGCAAACGTCCGGAGAGGCGTCGCGATAAGGATGAGGACGGCGAGGTGGGCAGAGGGGGGGGGAGGACAGCCGTGCGCGGGTGGGAGCTCTTGAGTCTTAACCACTACACGCACGGTACTGGGAACCGGCTGCGATAGCTCCATGATGCTGCACAAGTGGCGGCGTGGCTGTGGCTGTGGCTGTGGCTGTGGCTGTGGCTGTGCGTCCCACGTTGCACGCCTACGGTAGGTACGCCCACGCCCACGCCCACGCCCACGCCCACGCCCCACATGCATGGCCTAGTGCCTGCTAGCGCGCGGCGGCCCTACCGCGAGCGCACGCACGCACTCGGTGTTGACAAACAAAGCCGCCGACGACCGTCGACCGTCATCAACACCACGTCCCAGCCATGGCTCGCTCGCGATACAGCCTCGCGCCCCAGGCCACACCCGCCAAGGGGACAAAGTAGGCCGCCAAAACACGCTTCCCTGCCCACCGCCCCGCTGACTGCCTCCAGGGTCCCCCTCAACGACGACGACGAGGAGCGCGCCAAACGCCGCCATGCCTTCGCCGAGCAGCAGCGCAACTCGCTCAGGGCCTCGTCCACGCCCGTCGGCAAGAAGGCGCGTCGCTCGCTGGCTGCCAGTGTCATCGACCCCCACACGCCCACCCACGACCTGGACCACGACCACGACATGCCTGATGTCGCCGGCAGCGCCGTCACCCCCATGAAGCGCGTCATGCCCCTGGCCTCCAACTTCGAGGACTGGATCAAGATGGCCACCGACAACAAGATCAACGCCGCCAACTCGTGGAACTTTGCCCTCATCGACTACTTCCACGAGATGTCGCTGCTGAAGGAGGGCGACGGCGTCAACTTCCAAAAGGCCAGCTGCACCCTCGACGGCTGTGTCAAGATCTACACTAGCCGAGTCGACAGCGTCGCCACCGACACGGGGAAGCTGCTGAGCGGCCTGGCCGAGAACGGCAACAAGAAGCGCCGGGGCGCTGACGAGGACGGTGAAGACGGCGACGATGGCGAGGGAGAGGAAGGCGAAGACGGCCAGAAGAAGAAGCGCAAGCGCGCAGTGCGATCAGCCGAGGCAACGCTAGCAACCTCTTTTGAGCAGCTCCAGAACAAGAAGATGGACCTGGAGTTTGCGCAGGATCCGCTGTTCAAAAAGGCCACCGCCGACTTCGACGAGGGCGGCGCCAAGGGCCTGCTGATGAACCACCTCGCCATTGACGCAAATGGGAGAATCGTCTTCGACAGCAGCGACGACGCAGGTGATGCGCCTGCAAAGGACGCACGAGACGCCTCCGCCCCAGGAGAGACACCACAGCCTGAAGACGACGACGACGACGACGACGAAGACGAGGCCTCGAATGACATCGACATTGACATCTCTGGACTCGCCGCAAAATACTTCCCCAACCTCGCACTCCTCGACGAGCAGGACGTGTGCCCCTCCATGAAAACCTTCGATCTCGGCGACGTCAACGGATCCATGGACCTGCCATTCCTCAAGGCCCCCGAAGACTGGCGCCAGGACGACAAGGACGACGCAGAGGAGGAAGCAGGAAACGTCTCTGGCGTCTTCCTTGACGACGACAATGCCGGCGGCTTCGACGACGACGACAACATGGGTGGGTTCGACATGCCTCCCGACGTCGGCTTTGGCGAAGGAGGAGAAGTCTGGGCACAGGAGCTGGCCCTCGTCCCCAACGCGCGCGTGCACGACAACGACGTAGCCGAGGGCGACGAGGAGGCGGGCGACGGTGGAAACGGCGAGGGTACCGACGAGCAGCAATACACTCTCACCATGAACCACGCTCGCGAACAGGAGCACGAGAACATCCTGAGCTACTTCGACCAAGCCCTGAAGAAGAACTGGGCTGGGCCCGAGCACTGGCGCATCCGACGCGTCAAGGAGGCCGGCAAAACGGCGCCCGTCACCAAGAGAAAAGAGAAGGAGCCATTCGAGATTGACTTTATGGCTCCCATGTCCCAGGAGCTGGCCAACGCCCTATACACACCTGCTGCGTCCGCGGCTGCAATCTCGTTACCAAAAGCACAGTGGACGTCCAAGACCAGAAACTTGCTCCCCGACGACAAACACTTCAACTCGAAGAACCTGCTGCGCTTGTTCCTGAAGCCCAAGGCCCGTTTCGGGTCACGGCGGGTGCAAAAGCAACCACAGAGTCTGGCTCGAAAAGAGGAGGCAGCCAACGGCGAGGTGGACGAAGCCTTCTGGGCCAACCGTGCCAACGAAGAGGCTGCTGCCGACGAAGACGACGCTGTAAAAGGCAACTACGATGCCGACTTCTTCAACGACGACGCGCTGCCCTTCGCCGGTGGGTTCGCAGACGACGACGCCTTCGCAGACGCGCGCGACCACTTCTCGCCACCACCGACGCAGCTCCCTCTCGGCACGCAGGCCACGGACATGCCGAGCTCGCAAGCCAACGCCTTTGGTGCAGACCTCATCACCCAGAGCCGGCGTTTCCGACCCGAGTACGTGCAGTACGCACGCGTAGCGAAGAAAGTCGACGTCAAGCGCCTCAAGGACGAGCTATGGACCAGCATGGGGCTGAAAGAAGTGCGTCCCCTCCCACTCATTGCAACATCCCCAACTAACAACCCCCAGGCGACCACACCTCCGGCCGCAGACGACCCACCAACGCCAGCACTCGACAGCCCCCTCAACTTCACCGACGTCGTCAACAACCTCAAGCAAGTCTACCCGCAGAAAGCGCTGGCGGACATCTCGACCAGCTACTGCTTCATCTGCACGCTGCATCTCGCCAACGAGCAGGGCCTCGTCATCGAGAACACCGAGAATTTCGAGGACCTGACGATCCGGCGAGACTTTACTGCTGATTTGAGCGTGGGGAACTAAACTAGATGGCTTTGCTTATGGGTGCTGGCTTTTACAATTGTTGATAGATACCATGGCTGGCGTTTCGGACGGGACTGTTTCCAGGGTACGGAGGCTTCACATGATCCACGCATTGACGATATTCGCCCACCATCCCCTCTTCCTCCCTCTCTCCGTGATCTTCCCAGTATAAACCCCTGCGTGCCTCACTCGCTCTAGGTGCACTCCACATCTCTACAACCACCTCCCGTGCAACGAAGACTCCACACCATGGGTATTGCAAAATCCATACGCTACGCCTCCAGTCCACTCACTCTACACATCTCCATCAAATCCAAGACGGGATGCAAGACAGTCGAGCATTGCGATCCTCGTCATTGAGGTCGGTTGGATTACACTTCCTACCTAGCGCCCATGCACAGACCATGCTACGTCATCGTGCTTCGCTCCTTTATCAGTCGACTAAAGTGTCAAGGGTCGGAGCAAGATGTAGAGATGGACTTGTAAACTCTGAGTGGCTTTCGTGCCGTGTTCATTCGGCGCGAAGCGCTAGTGGATGCCATCCAACGGCGCGAAACAAGGTGGGATCCTTGTCGGCTCACGTAGGTAGGTGTGGTGTGGTGTGGTGTGGTATGGGACCTGGTTGCTTTTGTCGACGAGCTTGTTCGTTTCGTAGAGTGGTACTCTCGACATGCTCCACGCCAGTGTTCATCATTTGCGAATGACTCGGTCGTGAGTACAGTGACGACCGTGTACGAAGTCGACAATCTGACTTGCTCCTACCCGCTTCCACCCTGTTCCCGCCCTCCACAGCAGTCTTCGCTTCAACGCCAGATTCAATCATGCCCTCTCTCTTCCGCTCCGGCTTGCTGGTGCTCGCCATCCCTCGCGCCCTTGCACAGTCCACAAACGATGTGTCCGCCGAGTACACCAGCGACGACGCGTTCCGGAAAGCGGTGCTGGACACGACGAATCTGTATCGAAGACAGCACGACGCGGGGGAGCTGGGGTGGAACGAGACACTGGCTGAGACGGCGGGGACGTGGAGTTCGAAGTGTGGGTTTGAGCATTCGGTGCGTTGATTTCTTTCCTAACAGAAAAAAAAAAAAAAAAGGAAAACACCAAGGAAACCGCGACACCCTTGGGAGAACCCGCACAGCACAGTACACTAACCCCTCCCAGGGCGGTCCGACCGGCGAAAACCTCGCCGCCGGCTACCCCAACGCCACCGCGGCGATCTCAGCCTGGGGCGAGGAGCGCAAGGAGTATGATTTCAAGAAGGGCGAGTTCTCGTACGGCAACCACGACCTCTCTTGGAGACCAGCACACCATGCTGACCGAAAGAAACACAGCTCCAAGACCGGCCACTTCACGCAGCTCGTGTGGCGCAACAGCACGACCGTGGGCTGCGCGCGGACGGAGTGCAATGCGAAGGAGGGCGGCGGGAGAGGAGACGCGCCAGGGTGGTACGTCTGCTCGCATCCCATCACATCAGCATGACCGCCCGTCTTTTCTCATGCCGGGCGACACCTTGCTCGCTGCGCGGAACCGTAACTGATCGCGATACAGGTACATGGTCTGCGAATATCACCCCGCTGGCAACGTCCTCGGGCAGTTCACTGACAACGTCTTGGAGCAGCGGTCCGCTGACCAGGCGCCGAGCGCGGCGAGCGGCGTCAGGGGGAGTCTGGGCGCGCTGTGGGTGGGGATTGCGTTTGCGCTTGCGGGGGCTTTATAGCGACCTTCCGGGGGCTGAGGTGGTTTGGAGGCGGATCTACCGGGGCGTTCTGGGCTGTTGGAAACTGGGTGTTTGGCTTGCATGGTTCTGCCCACGCACTTGCACAGTCTGCATACCATCCCGATCCTGCGGGTCTCTGGCTCTCTTGCTTCTCTTTGCATTCCACTTCGTCTCCAGTGACTGGGCGTGAGTTAGGTGGGTTTGTTGAGTTCATGGACTTTGTAGCGGAAGCGGTAGCTGGGCGCGGCGCTACGACGAGCAGAATGCTGCGGAATTGTAAGAAAGAGGCGAGTTGTGTACAACCTCTAGCCCAATATAGTAGAATACCTCCAAGGTAAGCATATATCAACATTCGCATTTGCATGGCTGAGGCTGATATTCCCCCTCAGAACACCACACCCTTCGTCTGACCCTTCTTGCTCACATCGTGGTTTCGAACCAGAAACACCCAGATGAACGACAGCCCGAAGATTTCCACGCCCGCCGCCAGCGTCCGCGTTTGCCCATACCCATACGCCTCCTGATTTGCGATGCGCTCGGGCGAGCCAACAGGGTACGCTAACTGCGCAGGCAGACTCGAGTAGATGACAATGTTTCCTCAAATTTGATCAAACGTCCAGCCCCTGACTTGCTCAGCGATGAGACCTTGTTTTCTGCCTTGCGGAGTTGAAGTTCTAGCAACACAAAAAGCGGAGCAGTGACGACAGTGACGACAATTGCAAAGCTTCCGAAGCCCCATCGCCAGTTCTGAACATTTAAAAGGAACGCCTCAGCAGCCTTAACCAGCGAAGGCTGTGATCATGTACGGAGACGACGTATATGCAAAAGCAATGCCTCGATTGCGCAGAGAAGTGACATCTGCGGCAAGAACGACGATGATGCCGGAGAAACCAATGGAGCAGAAGACCTGGCAAAAATGAGTCGACCTCTGGTGAACGTCATCTTCGGCAGTGACTTACCTGGGCAGCACAGAACGTAGGAAGATTGTACGCAGTAGCCATCAGTACCACACCCGGCGTAGCAGATCAAACCATGAGTGCGAAGCCCTCGGCACGTTCCATACGTCTAGAAGCTTGGCCATGGAAATGTAGACTGCGGCAGTCATTGCTTCGGAGACGATTCCAATGACTGTCTGCAGTAAATGAGATTGGAAATCGCTCGTCACGAAGGCGTTAGGCCGGCAAGTATCGAGCCTCGAGGTCCGCTGGTCAGGAAAATGAGCCAGATGCTGTTGGGTGGTTAGCGATTGTATTGTATTGGGAGCGGTCGGCGTGACACACTTGATCAATAGGGCGGCGAGCGACCACTTACTCCAAGCCAAAGTTGTGGCTTCGATCTTTTGAACACCACGTTGTGCATCGTAATCCGGTACCTCATCCGGAAAGTCCTTGAGATCGTCTGGATACGCAGTGTTGCCTTTCTCGGAGTCAAGCTGGACCATCGAGACAGGTGCGTTAGTTTGGGCACCCTGGCCTGTCGATGCAGGATGGGCATCAGTGGTGATAGTGTTCCCCACTGGATGTTGAGATGTGCTCGAAGGGGCCATGATTTTCTTAAGGCGTAGTAGGCCCAAAGATGAGGAGAGTGCTGCTTGAAACTTGAGTTTCACCTGGGATTATAAGTTCCATCTGATAAGCGGGTGCGACACGCATGTTGAGCTCTCGGGACAGTCTTGGCATAGTAGGTCGGACATCATGGCGTGAGTAGGTATGGCGCGGCGCATGCTCAGCAATTAGACGACTGGAGGTCTTACCATAGCGCTCCATCGTTTCGCAGATTCTTCAATGATCATCTAATCTGATTGACGGATAACGTTCGCGTGACTTGGCTCGACGTTTGTACAGTGCCCAATTAATCCAGTCGCGTCTTGACGGCAGAGAATTCTTGGGTTTTCCGTGCACATGCGTGTTGAGCGGTTGATTTGGTTCTTCCAACCATTAAAATCGTTCCGCGTAGCCGGTCCATCGACAAGTCGTGAAGGTCGAGACTGTTCGTTAGACTACCCCGAACTGATTAGGAAACCTTCAATACTGAGAGATACACGATATTATGTTTAGACATGCATTGTTGAACTAAAATACGTCTTCCACCGCAGAGCAAGGTCTCAGTGATTCTCAATGCTGGTCAAGAATGCACTCGCTTCGCCATTGACAGAGATGGGGGTGTGGTCGCCCGTGGAGAATGCCAGCTGCGTACAAGCGGCTCACCAATCCAACTTCGAACACGCAGGGTTGTTTTCGTCCAAGGCTCTGATGTGATGGAGGTGAGCGTGGTCAATCATGCCCAATCGTTCAGCAGCGTCGTTCAGCCTATCGTGCTTGGCATCGATTGTATCTTATCTGATGTGCCGACGCTGGAGCCGACATGATTGTTCTTTGTGATCCCCAAACACCTACTTTTCGAGTCTGACATATCCCTAACAATACATTCACACGTACGAGTTGTGCTTGAGGACCATCTGCATGTTTGGTCCTGCCGATCCATATGTTCGGGCTGCTGATATGCTTGACCTTGTCGGACGGGTAGGGCCGGCATCTAACACCATTTTCACTTCGTGGTCCCAGATTCCTCTGTTCCGTGCTTCTTGAGCGCCTACGGTCCGATTCTCCATATATCCAGACACCGCAGTAGTTGCATACAACAATCTACTCAAAGGGCTATGTGAATCTTCTTTCGCACAGTGCAGGGGTCATGCTACATTCCAATTGATGGTGACTTGTTGCGTATATCTTTGAGAAACCTGCTTTAGTATTTGTTTGTGCACTTACTCGAAATGGTCAAGTGTAGGTCAAGAACGTAGTTGGCCATTGTGAGGTCACTAGAGCACTTCTGGCACCCGCAGCATCGTTCTGCTCATCCAAAAAGTGAACTGACGCAGTGAAAGAGCCTTAATGTGCTAGTGGACATCCCCGCCCGCCTACCTTATATACACCCCAATGCTACCCATCTTTAGTTCTTGTGCACTCAAGTCTACAAGTTTTAGCAGCAGCCTCAGATCTTTTCACTACATCCTTTGATAACTCTCCAACGCACCACAAGGTCAGATCAACAGTTGCTTAGGTGCTAGCCACGGCTCAAAATGCCCACCTCTTTCTACAGCCTGCCGCCCGAGATCCGCTATCAGATCTTCAACACCATCTGGAGATTCTCACCCGTTCCCAGCTTTGATTGTGTCACTGGGCTGGTGCGCATTATTCCACACGGCCACTCATCAGCGGATCAGCCGTATTGGCCGGGCTTTGAACAGCCCCCTGGACAACTATTGGGCTTACCCCAATGGCTACTGGCTAGCAAGACATTCTGGGACGAAGGGGTGGACTGTCTGCGTCGTTACCCCACAGAACTGCACCTGCATGAAAACAGCGACGACTCTGTCCGTGCGCCTAATTCATCTTCGGAGCTCTGGTACCAGCTTGCAACACGACTGAACGTGTTTGTGCCACTCGAAGAAACCTGGTTCCTCCCGTCTCAAATCAACAATCGTAACATTTCTGTCAAACACGCTCAAAACCTGGCTAGCCTAGCATCTTTGCTCACTTCGAAGGGACGAACGAAGCACCTCACTATCACACTTCGAGATGACTGCATCTTGTTCGATGATACGTTTCAATGCATGATCGAGACCGGAATCATTATGCCACGCCCCATTTACCTTTCCGAACTCCACGTGATCACGGCTGTGGTACCCCAACTACGAACCTTCGAGATCATCTTCGCGGAAGAGTTCGAGGCAGGGAATGACGACCCCGCGTATGCTGTCATGCGACAAAAGTTTTTCGATTCCCTTCGCAGTAATATCGAGACACTGGGTTTTTTTGACACTCGAGACATGAGTTTGGAGATGAAAAAGGTCGACTTGGATTCTCGAGACGTTTCTCGGAGGAAGATGACGCATACGAATTGGTGTTTTATCTTCAAGCGCAAGTAGCAATGGTTTGGCGACTGGAATGATGTCAAGAATGGGAAACTTTTCGGCATCTTGCTTGGGTGGGTGTCGCGGCGCACTTGGTATCGTCTATCAACAATGTCAAGTATCATACCAAGGCGTGAAAACATATCTCACAATGGCTGTATCATCGCTTCCTCTTTACCGCACAGTTCTCAGCACTATAAACACAGGCCACTCCTTCCCCGCCACCAGAAACTTCCCCACACTAGCAATAGTTCAATCTCATCAACTGTAAGACTGAAACGAGATATATCGACGGATAGCCATGGCCATACTTGCTCCATATAACAAGGCGGGACCTTTCTACAACGACGATGGAATATGCAATTGGCGAGTAAAGGGCAAGCATCAGATCATCGAAATCGGTGATTCTCCATTGTCGGCTTTTCAAAAAGCAGGCATCCGCACTGACCTACATATACCCATCGAGCCAGTTGTAATCAACTTCCGCGAGGGTCCAGAACACGCCGTACTCATCCACCACCCGAAAGCAGTACACAAAGCACTACAGGCGGAATTTGACTTTGCAAGCGGGGACACCACACCAGCACGCCCGTTCCTCAACCAACCCCGGACTACAAGACTCGGGTCAACACAAGCGAATTTTGAGTTAAACGACGTCATTCCACCAGAATGCACGGTGCTCATCCAGCACCCTGACACAGTACGCAAAGCGCTACGAGCGCAGCTTGACAATCCAAGCAACGACATCCCATCAGCATTTCCGTTGCTCGTGCGCCGAGCAGCAGTCAAGCGCAAGATTGTCACGCCGCCGATCATCTGTCTGAAAAACTGGCCTAACGGCGATGAAGCAGAATACGTAGGAAACCCTCATGAATGGGCGTCAGCATTGAAAGCTGACTTGCAGGGTGTTTGTTAATGGTGCTCTAGATGGATGTCGAGCCCCCATTAAGGCTTCTCAAGGAGACGAGAAGAGCTACTTTGGCCCTCGACCTTTTTAAGACAGCGTGTAAATGTAGGTGCAAATGCCTTTTTTTTTTAAATAGCAAAATAGTATTCCGCCTGAGTGTTTCCTGCTGTCGTGCTCGTGTTTTCTCTATTTGCAGTTTTCACCCAAAACATAACATGGGTGATCTGGACCCGATTTTGTTTTTGGAAGGGCAGCTTCAGTGTCCTGATACGCCCTTGATTGCATTCACAAATCGAGCAAAATTCCCGGGCTTGACATTCACATGAGTCGAAACGAGCGTATCTCCACTGCAACCGGTTGGACGTCTGTTTCGGGATTGCGGAGAGTAGATTGAGAATGAGTTTCTACACCAATGACAGCCTCACCCCCCTCTCAAGCGTGAATCGACCAAACAGCCGTTATGCTCTCTGTCTCCATCTCACACCGCTCATTCACCCTCACCACCCACCCCTCCCTTCGGCACAACCTCAAACACCGCAAACCCACCCCCGACACAAATCTTCCTCCCACAAAGACAAGACCCCTTCCACCGCCTCCCACCTACACTCAGCACCACCCGACTCCTCCCCCACCACTCATTCTTCGCCTCGGTCGACCACGACAACCCACACTGCTCACTCAGACAGACATACCCATACCCCACCGCACCCCCACTCCGCCGAGGCGAGGGGAGGAGACACCGCTCCCACCCTTGCTCCGGCGAAGAACCTGCAGCGTGTCGCGTGGGCAGAAGCACATTGACCTTGAGCAGCGCAGCCGGCGAAGGAACAAAGGGACAGGTACCAGGGTGCCACGTGGATGTGCAGCGCGTGCAGGCGAGAATCCCCAGCGGATGTGCGTGCGAGGGCAGGTGGTAGACGGAGTTGACATGGCCGCAGACGCAGGTCCAGGAGCCGAGTTTGCTGGGCAGGTTGCGCTGCGCGGCGGTGATGCGGGATGCGGTGTGGGCTAGGCGCGTGGGGAGGTGGAGGAAGGTGCGGATGTGGTTGCGGATGGGCATGGCTGGATTTGTGTGTTGATTGTGTGGTTCTTTTGTTTTTTGATGTGGGGGCGAGGCGAGGTGGGAGTGGGAAGGGGGTTTTATAGGATGGTATGGGACACTGTGGTTGACTGTCGTAGACATACAAACTGCTTTGGAGACATTGTGGCAGGATGGTGTGGTGATGACTTGCTTGGTCTGATCGTGTGCTTTGGACTGCTGAGTTCTGTACAAGACGCCCGTGAGCAAATGCATGTTGAGTCTCACTGCATGTAAAGAATTGGTTGGAACGATGATTGCTACGATCGACTCACTTGAGACGAATCTGATCTTTACTATCATGCTCAAAAGATCGCCATGTCCAATCCAACACGGAGTCGGCGCGGCGGGTGTTCCAACACCACGTGGCGAATCCGTCTAAGACAACCAAAGACAACATACACCGCAACAGGCACGGACGCCCGGAGCGTGTGAAGCGGACAATCACAACGACTATGCTCAACCAATACGGCTACGTCGCAACCCACTCCATAAATTTGGACACGAAGTTACAGAGATGCTGAAGTGAAAACGCTCACAATGCTCCGCTGAAATGCAATATGCACAAATGACGAGCTACGTCTGGATGAGCGTGCCGTAAATACTCTGTATCTATTACCACAGTAGCTCTTTCGTCGGCTTCTTGGTCATGTCTGATGGCACGCACCCCCATGAGCAGACCTTGACCCTGAACGGATAGAAAACTGTGAAGCTCGTACTCCAAAACTCGATCCACTCTGCTCTCGCCACAATGTAGTCGTTGTTGCAGACGTGGCATTGGTGGAAGTAGCCAAAACCAGCATCGGCATCATTGTGCGCTGCTCGCGCAAAGATGGCAGCTGCATCGAAAGGCACGGGTTCGCCTATCCGTTCTCTTGTTTCCTCAACGGTGATGTTCACGAGCGCAGTGTTTAAAGACATGGTGAGGAGAGACGGGATCTTGGATGACGTGGATGGGGTAAAGATGGGGGTTGACGGAACGCCGAAGGCACCTTCGTCTGTGTCGACAATGACTACGTAGTCATTGCTGCTCGCTGATGGCCGAGCGGGAGACCCTTTCAGCGGCTGCCCCGTTTGGTCGAAATATGATACCAGTGTCCTGCCGATGTATCGTGCTGAGGCCGAGTCGTCTGTACGGCCAGGGGCTATAGGATGGTGTGGGAAAACGCGTTCATCAACAGCCTTTTTGGCAGAGGTATATTTTGACTCCACAGAGCTGAGAAAGTGGTTCATCGATTCGATAAAGCGTATATGCCAAACGAGTGCTTCGCGATCTTGACATGTCTGTAATCTGGGGTACATGTCTTTCGTGGAGGATGTGAAAACCAGACGCTCACCTAGCTTTCGGTAGCGAGCTTGAGACACGCGCTCCAGGATTGGATTCCCAAGAGTCTGTAGGTGTTCCAGCTTTCCGTGCGGTTCCAGCATCTGGAGGATCTCGAAAGGTAGGTACTGGAGCTTGTTGAGAGAAAGATCAAGCTCCTGGAGATTCCGCAACTGGCTAATTTTCGGAGGCAGTTCTTCGATCTGGTTGTCTCGCAGGACGAGGGTTGTGAGATGCTGCAGATGGAAAAGAGAGGGCGTCAGCCGGTTAAGGGAGTTCTGGCCAAGGTTGATGTATAGCTCAGGTACCATGGAGCGATATTGCCCTTCTGCAGGCAAGTCGTTCCCAGGATCTGGGAGGTTCTTAATGACACTGTTCAGGTCGGCTATCTGCTTGATATCGTTGTCGCCAAGATCGAGTCCCCGGAAGTCGTAATTCTGACAGTTTCTGTCTACCCCTGCTCTGAGCGTAGAGTAGAAGACAGCCTCTGTCATGCTCATTGGCTCGGGCTCATCATCATGGCAGTCGGCTTCGGCAGTGAACGGAAACGGCGACTTGTGTTCTGGAAGGGGATCTATAGAGCCATCGCTGTTGTCGCTCATCATGTAGACACCCGAGTCGTAGTTGCGCGACATCTTGGACTTTTTGGGCTCCGGTGTGTGCTGCGTCGAATCGCCATTATCCGTCTCGTACCAGGCGCCTTTGCGCTTGTTCTTGAAGATGCGCGGTGACTCGTAATTCGTAATGTCTAGGGTTTCGCCAGAGTCGTCACTAGAGAACAGCGGTGGCGGCGAGCTTGACTTGGGTGAGAACGCGCGATATCGCTGGGGTTCGAAGAACGGCGAACTCGGGGGGTTGGTCGCGATCGCGTGCGGCGGCGATGACGGTGGCACCGCGTCGTTGTCCATGATGCAGTACCGAAGTCGCGAGGTTTCCATGGACGACTGAGATGAGTCACGCGACCGCGAATATCGAGAAGGTTGCGCCTTCTGAAACCGGTGGCTGGAGCAAATGGCTGTGCGAAGTGTGGGAAGGAACCCTGGACGCGTTGTGGAGCTCAACGCGACCCCGCTGGCGTCCCACAGGGTCCAGATGACGCATCACCCGCGCGCTGTGATAACGCTTCCACGTGCACTGCACCGATTCAAGCCTACCTACCTTGTTGCACGACAACGGGATTTCGGCTCCACTCTTGGAACGAAGATCAACGAGTTGAGAAGCGTCAGAAGATTCTACCCCTTCGACCCCTTCGACCTCTTCGACCTCGTCGTGCTCAGTTCTGCACGGTGGAGGGGCCGGCTTGCGAATCTCGGTCAGATTCGGGCGTAATGAGTAAATTTGAGGTCAACAGTACCTATAAGTGGCTGTCATCGCCCATCCCCTTGTTGACCTGCCTCTCACACATCTGTGGCTCGGTTGTCAATCCAAATCAGCACGCTCGTACTCGTCGTACACCACCTCACACACGGCGACCATCACACAGTCAGCTGGCATGGCGTACACTTCCATCATCTCTACACGGCGCTATCTCGTACGTCTTGCGCCCATCAGTCAACCGTGTCCTCCAGCAAATCACGATTACCTATCATGTATGCCTGGGCTTTCTCGCAGTCAGCTGTCGACTTTACCCAACCTCTCCCTGCCGTCACCACTAACCATAGTACGCCATCACTGGCGCAGTCCTTTACAGCTCGAGTTTTGACGAATCGTCGCGTACACTGGTCCAGCCATGACAAGACGAGGCTGGCTGGGATGCATGAGTTTACCGACGAGTCTTGTGATGTGTACAACCAGCACCAAGCCCATCTCCCGAGCGCCAAGGTCCATAGTTAGCAGCTTTCGCCTGCATGGCCTTGCTCCTTCTAGACAGCTTCGCAGTCGCCACACTTGCTGTACGTCTAACGCGCGAATGAGGGAGCATCGGCGACTGTCTCTCAGCTCCAGCTTCACGACGGCCGCCGCCTTTGACATGGTCGAGGGCCACGCCGTTTCCGAACAGCAGCAGAGTCATCAGTGCAAGCGCAGTTGGCTGCTGTGTGCGCGGTAACAGCGGCGACTGCAAAGCTGGCCAGGCGTTCGGCGACCCCAGAAATCAGGTATGGACCCTGGAACTACATGTGCGGCGAGTGGCTGTCCGGAGCACAGCAGCAAAAACCATGGCGCGCGCAAACAGCTTTGTGTTGCTTCGCAACGAGCGGACTGCGTATCTCAGCAAGAGAGCAAATTCCGACTGCAGCGCGGCTCGAGTTCGTCCTGCAGGATTGATTGATTCACGAGCAGTGCTGAATATTCCTAGTCATTCGTCTGCCCGCGCTATCGGGCGAGACGGCACAGTACGAGCGCCAGCCCTAAGGCGTACCGCCATACGACGTGGCAACGGCTTGGGGTTCTCCCAGGCCACAACCTGACTCTCTCAACACGCCTCTGTGTGGTTGGGTGCCCATGTGCAGGCTGAGCGGCTGCGTACCTGCAGCTCGCACGGGCTGTGTGTGTCCGGTGAAGATAGCGCATCGTCAGCTTCCTCAACACGGCAAGCTGCTCGCTCGAAAGAGGCTGGCACAACTCGTCAATCCACATGGCATCGCGCTCGGCCATGTTGCGATCCTAATGCGACGGATGCAATGAGTACAGCCACGGTGACAGCCATCGGGACGTCACGAAGCCACACTACCCGTCAACTCACTGCCGAACCTCGATGATTTTCACAAGGTTCGGGCGAGCCAACGGTACATGCGGCAATGCGAACAAAGAGCGAATGACGTGCACGATGAGAAAGCTTTGCAGACGCCCTCAACGAACGGGTTGCCTTTCAAAGTTTCGAGTCGCAAACGAGTTTGGCGGATGCGACGTCCCCTCGGCTACTCTATTCTCGGACACGACGACCAAACCCTGCTGCCAATCAGCAAATCCGGTAGTCGGCATGGCTCCACTTGAATCAAGTCTTGGCAAGGCACCACGCCCGTCGCGCGCTCGAAGCGAGGCCCCTCTGACCTGGCGCCCGTGAAAAAGCTCAGCCTTACCATACGCGGTGATGGCGCTGGCTCGGAGATGAACTTTCCCCCAGTGCCAATACCAAGGCGGCTAGTTGATTCGCCCTTGCCCCTTACTATTCAGGCTCGCGTCTTTGGATAAGCTGACCTGTTTCCTCTTGCGTCCTCGCAGCTTTCACTTGGGCCCGCGGTTAGCACATTGTTGGCGTGTCTTGACACGAACTGGTGGATCGAATTTTGTCGTATCGCTCAGGAGATATGGTGAGCAGTGGGCGGTGGGCCCTACGTGCCGTGTATAATAGGCAAGGGCTTGGACGTCCGCAAACGTTGCTGCAGCTCCAGCTCTACCGACTCTCGTTTGGAAGCATTCCATCAAACTCCTAGTATTTTTGTTTAATCTAATTTCAACCTTCTCTCAACCAACATGCATCTGTCATTCACAGCAGCCGTTTTGGCTGTCGCCGGTTCCGCCATCGCGCTCCCCCAGAATCCTGCTCCAGCTCAAGGCACATCGCTCCCTGCCAATGTTGCCCTTCCTCCCGCTCTCCCGGTTACCGACTTCAAGACACCCAAGTTCGCTCGCCCGCTCTCTCTCGATGAGGCTCTAGCTGGTGTAAACGCCACCGTCACCACCATTGTCGACAACCTCCAGGACCTCAAGAACAAGCTCCCTGAGCTTCAGCTGCCCAGCATCAGCCCTTCTCTCCTTCCCGTCACCACTCGTGATCTGGATGAGGAGCTTGCGCAGTTCGAGAAGAGGCAAAGCACCTGCTCCAACCCCCGCATCCGCCGCGAGTGGGACTCGTACTCCAACTCGGATCGTCAGGCGTACATCGATGCCATCAAGTGTCTGCAGGCCCGCCCGGCCTCTGGCCAGTTCCGCCAGTCTCAGAGCAGATACGAGGACCTCGTCGCTCTCCACCAGACCTTGACCCCCAACGTCCACGGCAACGCCAAGTTCCTTCTCTGGCACAGGTACTACCTCTGGACCTTTGAGCAGATGCTCCGAAGCGACTGCGGCTTCAACCGCGAGCTGCCCTGGTTCGACGAGACCAGGTATGCCGGCCGCTACACCCAGTCGTCCGTCTTCAGCTCGCAGTGGTTCGGGAGCATCAACGTCGGCGGCCAGTGCGTAACCAACGGTGTAAGTACCAGCAGATTCCAGCCTCGACACCGCATCACTAACACCACGACAGCAATTCGCCGGTCTTGCCATCAACATCGGTCCCGGCTCCGGCAACACCCGCCACTGCTTGGCCCGCGACAACGACGACTCAGAGACCATCAACACCGGCAGCGCCATTGTCGACGCCTGCAACAGCCGCTCCACCTACGCCGACATGGCCTCGTGCGCCGAAGGAGGAGCGCACGCCTGGGGCCACAACGGCATCGGCGCTGTCATGCAAGACACGTACGCGTCCCCCGCCGACCCCGTCTTCTTCCTGCACCACGCCTTCATCGACCGCAACTTCCGCATCTGGCAGAACAACGGCGGCAACCCCCGCATCACCACCGTCAGCGGCACCGACGCAGTCGGCAACCGCCTCACCCTCGACACCACCGTCAATGTCTACGACTTCCGCCCCACTGTCCGCATCAGGGACATCCTGAACACGCAGAGCTCCACCCTCTGCTACAAGTACAACTACTAAAGCTCTCTACTGCTGTTTTGCTGCTGCTTTCTCGGCTGACTCTCCTTTTACTGGGTTTGCGTTGGAGAATCCGCATTAGCGATAGACGGCGGTGTTGTAATCCCTACGCTGTGTTGTTTCTGCTGTAAATAAACAGCCTTCTCTTCGCTTCGTTGTATATATTAATACTAAGACACATCTCCCCTAGCAATAAGCTATAAACTGCTATCTTACTATACGTAGTTCTGCGTAAAGTAGAATAAACACTTCCTTGCTAATTACTATTAGACTCTTACTACGCGTGTTTTGCTGCTAGTTTCTTAGCTAACTCTCCTTTTACTAGATTTAGGTTGGAGAATCTGCATTAGCAATAGACAGCAGTGTTGTAATCCCTACGCTGTGTTATTTCTGCTGTAAATAAACAGCCTCCTCTTTACTTTATTGTACATATTAATACTAAGACATATCTTGCCCTAATAATAAGCTATAAACTACTGTCTTACTATACATAGTTCTATATAAAGTAGAATAAACACTTCCTTGCTAATTACTATTAGACTCTTACTACGCGCGTTTTGCTGCTAGTTTCTCGGCTGACTTTCATTTTTGCTCTGGCTCAGATGGGAGGATTCCTGTACTAGCAATTAATAGACAGTAGCAATCTCTATACTACATCATCTCTGCTGTAAAAAAAAGCAGCCTCCTCTTTGCTTTGCTGTGCACATGAATAGGTACTAGAACCTGTTTCCCTCTACTAACAACACTAGTTACAAACTGCAATCTAACGATGCGTAGTTCTGTGTGAAGCGATTCAAACACACTTCCTCGCTACACGCCATCAGATCCTTTCTGCGCGTCTTCACTACGCTGTGGCTTTCTCGCAGCTCGCCGGTCCCGTCGTGTCTTCACATGGGCTGCCTTGGATGTGCTTCTCCACTTTACACGACCCGCAATTCCGTACGTTCTCGCATTTTGCACTAAGCTCCCCGTTGTTCTGACCGCGTCGCTTGCAGCGCAACCCACTTTTGTGATCGTACCTGATCGGATCTGGGGGTTGCGATTGCCTTTCTGTGGGGCGGAAATTGGGATTTGTTTGCAGAATACCGTAGTAGTAGTAGTAGTAGTAGTAGTAGTAGTAGTAGTAGTAGTAGTAGTAGTAGGTGGTGCAGCTGCTCGCGTTGTTGGTTGGTTTGGCTGCTCTGTCGTCAGATTCGAGGTGATCGACTTCGACGTCGATCGCGTATCCACATAGATGGGTGAGTTTGTGGTGCAAAGAAGACTGCTTTCGGCGAAAAGACTGCAGAACCAGAACGGCAGTCGACGAGATATCAAGTTCTCGAAGCTGGACGGGCACCTGGCTGTTAGGGATCCATCTCCAGGGGTGACGAACCGTGCACCTGCAGAAGCGAGATAAGGTTACGTTCGGACAGGGTCCGAGTACGGTAAGGCACCCAGAGTAGCCGTCGAATCCATTCAATTTGAGGATATATTGCCAATATCAAATTTCATCAATCGCGCTGACGTGACGTGACGATTGAAACGACTACACCAGATCTGAGCGCAAAGGTTGGAGAACGCTAATATGACATGGGAAAAGACACTGGCGCATTGGAAATCAAGTCTGAATATCTATCAGCTGGCATAACGGGGCACTGTCAGAGCCCGGACATGCTCCTGATACCAACGTTCTTGAGCAAAGTACCTTCCATTCCTACGCCAGTTCCCTCCAACGGTTCACCCTTACTCATCGCGAGCTTGGTGAAGACGTCACCCATCGGCTTCGTTGGGGTCATCATGCTCTTGTACACGAGATTCATCGGTGTGATCATTGCGCCCTTCCATGCTGGTTGGCGAGGGATGAACGGATGAATCTCTGGGTGCGTCGTCCAGTCTACGCCACCTGGTCGCACGCTGTAAGCCCTGAAGTTGGGATTTTGCTTGCGGAACGCTAGGAGTGCTGTCTCAATCTGGCCTTTGACACGGCCAAAGATGGGCGTGAACATGCTGGGTGATTGTGTCGCGCCCTCTCCGGACACGTAGACGAAGGTAAAGGGCGAGTCGGGATGCAGTGTATTGAAGGCATGCGCAGCGGCGAGCGGGTAGTCGTGTGTGATTTCGACGTACTTTCTGGAACCGTGTCAGCACATAGAGTTGGCGGTGTGGAAGGGGGCGTACTCCTTGTCTACGTCGTTCTGCGATACGCCTAGCGCCCATACGCAGCCCTGTGCGTCCTTGAGCTCGTCCAGCAGAGCTTGGTCGTAGGTCTTGAAGTCATTGTGAATGATGACTTTCGCCTTCTCGTGGCCTTCTGCCATCTTCACAGGCCGTCTGCTGAGGATGGAGATGCGGCTAATCGTCTCCTGTGCCAGCATGCTGTCGAGCACCGCTGCACCGACGAGGCCGGTCGCGCCAGTGAGAATGAGATGCATGGTAGTTGTGGGGTGTCGAGGGATCTAACAAGTGTGTTGTGTGTTCTGTACGCCTGTGAAGAAAGAGTAAATGAGGACAAGGTAAGCGCTACTGATGTGTGAGTATTATAGGCATCAACAGCGATTTATCAATGGTCAGCTGCAATACGCTGACTTGTCATCTCCTGACCATTCTTACAGGCTCACGACCGCAGTTTGTGCGGAACGCGAGAGCGCGCATGCCAGATGAAGCTGCATTGCGCGGGTTGATGGAGACAACGAAGGGTAGGACCGTCGAGACAAGGTTCAATGAGGTTCAATGGAGACGCGGCCGTGCAGCGTTCGTCCGGGCAGCCGCGCCAGTGACATAAGCGCACCATCCGCGACAGCACCACCGCACGACGTCTCAGACGTCAAACGTCAAACATGGGACATTTACGACTCAGAAAATTCGTCAACGTCGTCAATCTCGTCTATCCGCAGCCCCCTGGCAGATAGCTGGCCCCAACGTGGACATTGCGATAGCCGTTGACATGGGTAGAACAGGCTTTCATGCACTCCCGCCGCAGGGGCCGGCATGCCCGGATCCCAGTCAACTACGTAGTGCTCGAGGTGCACGATGTACTAAATTTGCCAAACAATGAGTCTTGTCTAGTCTGCAGACTCTTTCCTTCAACGTTACATCCATTGTTTTTTGACCTGGTGTTCGGGTCTCCCAACGCTGCGGTCGTCCATTCTTTCACCTCCTGCTTTCGTCTCAAGTCACACCAGCACAATGGCCCACGCGGAAGCCACGGCAAACCGCAAAATCCTAACGTTGATCCTGCATCATCTCGCGGACATAAGCGACAAGCGGCGTCATCAACGCAGTCCGGAGTACCCCGTGGAGCTTCTGGAAGTCCGGCATTCGTTGTTGCCTGCCATCCTCGTCAACAGTCTCTGGGCTGAAGCGGGAACGTCCATAGCATGGAAGCAGACCCCTGATGTCTCGGCACTCCGATGGATGCAACCTAGCCGACGGCAGATATACGCAAACAAAATCGAGCATGTGCAACTCTCCGATGCAGCAGACGAGGGCGGCGAAGACTACGAGTACCTCAGGGATCTTGAATGGCCCAAATTGAAGAGCCTGGAGGTGGATCTTGACTGGCGGTTACATCAGCATCACCTTCGAGCGCTGTTGCATGCAGATCTGGAGAACTTGACGGTGACTGGTGCGCAGTCTGGAGGCTCATCTTACGTCGCGCAAGTAACGCTGCCAGCGTTGTTCGGCCCTTGCCGGAAGCTGAAGCGCATACAGTTTGGGCCTGACACCTTCAGTCCCCAGGATCCGATCTATGCCAACCAGCTTGCCTATCACTTCGACTTGCTGCCAGAGCTGGAGGAGATCGATGTCCTGATGAGCAGCATTGTAGGAAAGGATTTCCTGTTCGGTCATCTCAGCAAACGTTCAGGCTTGAATTCTCTCGCCATCGATCTTGACCCCGGATTGCGATTGTTGCCGCTTTTCACTGGCCCAAATGCGCTTCACAAACCGTTCGCATCTCTTGAACGGTTGCAAATCGTATGCGACCCGGAAATAGCGCTCGCGCTTCCTTGCCATCTTTTTGCGCTCAAGGAACTGCGGCTTGCTGTCGAACGTCTGCCAAGCGGAGAGATCCGACTTTCAGACCTCAGCATTCTGGACGATGTTGTGACGTCACTTCTTGCCTGCCCAAACCTCGAGCTGCTGGAGATCAACGTGGGCAATCTCGCCATCGGTTTTCCTACGGCGCAGTTGAATTTGCTAGTGAGTGGTACTGGTCTTGTCAAGCTTACCGCCTGTTGTCCGAAACTGCGCAGCATCGATCTTGCAGCTCTTGACCCGTCTGCTATTGACGGTTCAGGCATATCCAGCGCACATTTCGAAGAGTTCTGCAAAGGATTACCGCATCTGGAGGAACTGAGCTTGAAAATGCATCCTACAACTGCGACGATACTGCAAACCACTGCTCTCCCAAGTCTTGCACGGCACTGCCCGAAGCTTGAGGTCCTGCGTATGGGTATTCCTTTGCAGCTACCTAACCTGCCCTTGTATGGCACAACAATCCATCCCACTGTGGACGCCAGCGACCTCATAACACCGCCTCAGACCAAAGAGGAGAGAAGACCTGACTCGCACCAGGCCATGTCGAGTACCATGAAATTAATCGCAGCCCTTGACACGCCATCAGCAACGCCGCCCGCTGCCCTTGTCCCAATGTTTTCGAACCTGACTCATCTCTCCATCGCGCGACCAGAAACCATTCTCAGCAAGGGCCCTTGCGTCACCCTCGACGCTGAAGAGGACTTGATCCACGCCTGGGCCCAATCCATTTTCACGCACTTCCCTCTTCTGCAACAACTCGAAGCCTGGGGCGACTGTACAGGGCGCGATAGACGTTCTATGACTTATGTTCTGCCCATGGAAGACGTTCTCGAGACAACATGGGAATTCTTGAGCGGGATCGAGCAATCGCTGTGGCAAGACGGAGACGAGGAAGGGGAAGTGGATTTGTTGAGTCCGGCATCACTTGGAGGAGATGCGTATGTGCTCAGCCCGGGCCCTTTCGAGAGGCTGGTGGTGTCTGACTGGGAGATGGCAAGCGATATGAACGAATATCATGCGCGGTGAAACGAGCCAGGGCGCTAACGGAGCAAGTTTGACAGAGCAGAGCGCAGCCTGGAGGAAGTTAACATGCCCTTGGGTATTGAAGACGATGCCGTGACCGACCTTGCTGGCTTCGAACGCGCATGGAATCCCACCCTCTACGACCTTCGCCAGTTGTACGTCCTCCAGTACCACCCGGTCACTGTACCGCGCAGTTCTCGCGTCATTCTGGCGCACAGTTCACGCCGTCGACCCACTCGCTCTCCGTCGCTGTCGTGGGTGCTGGCTGCAACACACGGCGCGGGCAGCGCACTTGCAGGGCGATCGTTTTCGCTGGTGCACGTGCCGGACCATTCACCAAAACCAGGAGCAGGAAGAGAGACGAACGACATGGATACTTCAAGGTGGGAGATGGCGCGAAATCGCTGATGGTGGTGCTGTGAAGCAGGGCTGGTGGTATCAGAGAGCAACAGGCTGGAGAGCTTTAAGACGCAGTAAACAAGCCTACAACGCCCTATCACCTACCCACCCTGCTACGCAGACCACGCCAATACAACTCTAGCACGCAGAGCAGAGCGAGAAGCTTCGGTTCCAGTTTCTCGTACAGCTGAGACGGGCTTTAGTCGCTTTGGATGTATTCCATATCATCTCAGTGTACTTTTTCATTATTATACCACAGTCCGTAGACTACAGTTATTTCATTCCGGACCATCATTTCCTCACAATGTACTCGATGTGTTTCTCTTAACATCCTTGCCAACCACGTACATCTTCTTAAACACAACGGGGCGGAGAGCGGGCACTTTTGCTTGCGCATTTATTCTGGCGTTCGCATAACTCCATCAAAACGACCAGTCGCCACCTCAAACGGCGACGCCTCACGAACCTCGACGCGCAGGCCTACGACCACGCACCCGATCCACATCGCCCTCTCAAGGCGCATATTCAAACGCGACCCGTGATGCCAAGGCACACTCGCGCGATGGAGGAGGCAGTGATGATGACGACGAAGACTATGCCCAGGAGTTGGACGCGGCATCAGAATTGTACGACGTTGGTTGGTGAGGCAGATGCGGCTTGAGTTGTCGCCAAAGGCTCGACTGTAGGACCTGCTGACCTCGATGAAGTGGGACACCTGCGCCCAGAATGTTCTGCAGTATGTCCGTCAATCCATCTGCTAAACTCCTATAATTACATGCACCAAAGCATTAATAAAAGAGCTATAGCTTAGAAGAGATAAGGAAACAGCATAACAAGGCAAAGAGGTGTTTATTAGCTTCTTCTAAATCTAATACCTATTTAATATAATATTATAGCATCTTAGAATAGCTACTGGTATAGAGCTAAGAAGGTAAGTAGAGGTTACTAGTATAGACTTACATACACTAATATTAGAGTAATAAATAAAAGAGCTATAGGCTATAGCTTAGAAGAGATAAGGAAACAGCATAACAAGGCAAAGAGGAATTTATTAGCTTCTTCTAAATCTAACATCTAGTGTGTGGTATGCTCCAGGATCTCAAAACGCCCACCATGCCGCTGAGGTCGCGAGGTCGCGAGGTCCCAGTCTGTCATCTGGGATGGACGCGACTAAAAACAAGGCCACTTAAGCGCCTTTCTAAACCCGCTGGAGTAACTCTTCTTCTTTGCGCTCTCCTCCTCTTCCTCGCCAACAACGCGCAGGAAGACTTCGTTAAGCGTTGTTGGGCTGACTGAGTAGTACTCGAGAGCCAGCTCCGTGCGGTTCGACTCGAGGAGTTGGATGAGGCCTGGGATGCCGCCGAGGTTGCAAGGTAGCAAGGTCCCAGTCTCATCTGGGATAGACGCGACTAAAAACAAGGCCACTTAAGCGCCTTTCTAAACCCGCTAGAGTAACTCTTCTTCTTTGCGCTCTCCTCCTCTTCCTCGCCAACGACGCGCAGGAAGACTTCGTCAAGCGTTGTGGGGCTGACCGAGTAGTACTCGAGAGCCAGCTCCGTGCGGTTCGACTCGAGGAGTTGGATGAGGCCTGGGATGCCGCCGAGGTCAGTGGACTGTGTGCGCACGAGCTGGACGTTGTCCTCGGCGTGAGACTTTTCGATGCTGACGTCGTCGCTGGCGGGGCTGGTGGGGACAGTGTCGTGCTCGCCCTTGGCGGCCTTGAGCACTTTGAATCTGAGTTGCCCGTGGCCGCCGCCTCGGGATCCCCACTTGTCCATTTGGACGCCGGGAATTCTGCGGCGGACCCACTCTTTGCAGGCTTCCATCTCCTCTTCTGTCGTCTCGGGCGCGCTCTTCAAGACAAGTTGGACTACCCAGGCGTCGCCGTACTGATCGCCGAGCTGTCCAACGGTGCCGAGCGCCAGCATCTTTCTCTTCATGATACCAACTCTTGTCGCCAGCTTGTCCGCTTCCTCCATAGAGTGCGTTGTAATCAGCAACGCACGTCCTGGCGCGGCAACACCGAGGAGCGTACGCCACATGACACGCTTAGCTGCAGCGTCCATGCCAGATGATGGCTCGTCGAGGAGCAGAACAGAGGGGTTGCCCATGAGTGCTATGCCCAAGGACAGCTTCCTCTTGTTACCGCCAGAAAGCTTGGATGCAAGACGGGTTTGGAATCTTGCAAGACCAGTGGCCTGTAAGATGGCATTGACGGAGGACTGGGGATCTGGTACGCCACGGGCGCGTGCGTAAAAGTATAGGTGCTCGGTCACGGTCATGGTGTCCATGGCGTCGAACTGCGGACACACACCAAGGTGACCACGAGCGGCGGCGCGCTTTGAGATGATGGAAATGTCTTCGATAAGAACATCACCGCCACCGTTGATGTGTGTTGTCGGATGAATGTCGCCGCGGATGAGGGAGATGGTTGAAGACTTTCCTGCACCGTTGGGGCCGAGGAGACCGAAGACTTGACCTTGGGGAATGCCAAAGCTGATGTCATTGACGGCGTGGTTGGATCCGAAGGTCTTGTGCAGATGGAGCACGCGTAGGCTATCCTTGGACTGCTCAGTGCGTGCCGTCTCAGCTGCGACAGCAGACGGAATCGTCTCCAGGTTCTCCTCGCCATGCTTCTGACGGCTGTTTGCGCGGTTAAAGAAAGGCGGTCTGTAGCCGGAGTCCCACCAGACGAGGATGACGAAGAGGAGAATAGCTTGCACGGTGAGGTATAGGATTGGACCGCCGTATACCTGAAGCTTGCCGGGGTAGCTTGGGATCTGGCTGCCATCGCAAAGGACGCTGAAGGAGTTGAGTGAAAGCAACTGTGTCCTGAGGAGGCTCCCAGATGGTGCGATGAGCGACCATGTCCAGTGGAAGATGTCGATCCAGTCATCGATCTTGTAAGCGGGAGCATACGTGAGAATGGCCATGTAGCCAATGAAGTAGATCAGGTACAGTGAAACCATGCCTCCAGCGGCGAAGGCAAAGGCTGCAAGCTGCGACGTCACTACGATGGAGATGAGGTACGAGAACAAGATCGCAGTGAGACCGTAGAGAGCAAACACGACGAACAGGTATCCAGGTCCGTAAAAGGCATCGGAGGCTCCAACGAATATCGCCGTAGTTACAGCAGCGATGATCAGAACGAAGATGAAGTCGAACGCAGTGTAGGCCAACCACAGCGGTACAGCTCGGATACCGTTGCTGTAATGCAGCGCTCGGACTTTCCTCAAACGCTCTTGGGTCGGGTACAGCGCAAACAGTGCTGGGAAGACGCACATGGCCAGACCGAAGTACAGCGTGAGCTGCAAGGTGTCGCCCATGCTAGGCGCAAAGGGAACAGCAAACTGCTGGTACTGCGTCGAGATGGGAATGTTGGAGAGTACGTTGTCGAGGGTGTTGAGGGTGATGAGACCACCGACCACGCTTCCACTTCCGAGATAGGCCATGACGGTGGGCTCATTCTCACGAATGAAGAAACCACCGGGCGTGATGTTGCGGAACTGGGTCTGCACGTAGTCGTTGAACTCGTCCAGAGTTTCCACAATGTGGAAGCTGTTGTTGTTGATGCCGGATCGCTGAACGATTGTAGAAATGGCATCGCCTAGGAGACTTGATGGACCGATGGGAATCAGCGGGATCGCATCCGTGCTCGCGAGAGTGTACACGGTAGGATCGTTGGCGTTCGCTCCAGGGTCGCAGCCGACCGCGACGTAATCCTTGAGGAAGAGCGTGACTAGGCCGGCAGCAATGATTGGAAGCAGCAAAGCGAAAACGTAGGGCCAGAAGTTGCGTCGAAGGATTGTCCAGCGCTTGTGCATCAAGATGAGGGTCTGCTTGCCCATCGACGTACCTCGACCCTTACCCATCTCGAGCCCTTTATCAACGTCAGAGGCGTGGTCCGAGGGATGGTCAGCACCCTTGCTCACAGCCATGACAGCTTGCTGCTCGTTGGCATCCATAAGGTTATGCTCTTTCACTTCTTCGGCCATCGCAAGGAACACGTCCTCCAGTGTGGGCCCGACGATATCGTAGTTCTTGACGCCCTTGGATCGAAGAACGTCGACGAAGTGAGTCGCAGGTAGAGCGTCTGGGAACCAGTACTGAACCATGTCTGCTGACGGCGCTGGCTTCTTTGTAGCACCTGCTGGCGGAGCGACGACTGCATCTCGCGGGTAGGTGACGTGGTATCCTGCGCCAACTTCGTGCTTGAGCTGGACCGAAGTACCCTTTGTCTTCAACACGCCTCGTGAGAGGATCGCAATGTAGTCTGCAAGCACGTCTGCTTCGTCGAGGAAGTGAGTGGTGAGGAGGAAAGTGCGATCGCCTCGCTCTGCAAGCAGAATCTCCCAAATCTTTCTGCGCGAGAGAGGGTCAAGGCCGGAGGAGACTTCGTCAACGCAGCACACCTTGCTTCCACCCGTGAACATCATAGCGAGCTGCAGCTTCCTCTTTTGACCTCCTGAGAGCGTGCTCGATCGGGCTTTGATCTTGTGCCCGAGATCACAGGCGCGGATCAGGTCCTCGATAGTGTCTTTTGTGTCAACCTTGCCGGTCGATTTAAGTTGGTTGAAGATGCGAACATGCTCGTACACATTCAGTTCGTCCCACATGACATTCTTCTGGGGACACAAGCCGAGGCCTCCCGTGCCATCCATCTCAATGGAACCACTGGTGATGGTGTTCAGACCTGCGATAGCGTCGAGGGTCGTTGACTTTCCGCTACCGTTGGCACCTAAGAGAACCATGATTTGGCCCTTGCGTGCTTTGATGCTGAAGTCGTCGACAGCAATGACCGTCTCCGGGGGCTTGAGTCCAATCTTAGCTAGAAGGTTTCTTCGGAACCAGCTTGGTGCCCAGTGCTTGGAGAAGTTGGTCAAGATGATGTTGTGGTCGGGAGAATCAGTAGTCGTCTTGCGATCCGCAGAGACGGTACCGTACAACCATCGCTCTACGAGTGCGCCGAGGAAGGGGTACACGAGTGTCTGTATGATGAGGAACACCCAGAAGACGATTCCAGGCGTTGACCAGACATGATCCTCGTACGCTGGAGCGCCTTGACCCAGGTTCGCACCAGCAAGTTCACGTTCGAACCGAGCGATCCAGACGATGAAGAAGACGTAGTTGATGGACGGAAAGATCAGACTAAGGACGTAGACTGCCGAGGTGCTGAAGGGGCCTGCAACCTGTGCAATGATGGCGAGGAGGATCGGAATGATGACGATGGTGATGCCGGAAAGTTGAGCTTTGCGGAAGAAGGCAGCGCCGAAGATGGAGAAGCTGGTCAGGGACAGACCAGCGAGGATGTGGAAGATGACCAGGATGCCTGCGTTGGAGGACCTGAAAGCAAGAGCCCACACAATCAGGCCCATGATGACCCAGCCGGGAAAGTAGATGACGTCAAAGGCGATGTGGTTCGCCAGAAGACGGGCAAACTGAGTGTGCCACGCCTTCTTCGCGGGAGACATGGCTTCCACGAGCTGCGAGATTCCGCGCTCTCGTTCGTCGGCCATCTGCCCCGTCAGCTGATAGGTAACACCACAGACGCCAATGTACAGCGCTGCGCCCATGATGTTGATGAGCGCGCCCATGTACAGAACCCGGATGCGCTCGTCTCTCTCCTCCTGCGTGCGCTCGGTGTACGGGAATGCGTGGATGGCGGGTATGGCTCGAGCGGTGGCGGTGGCGGTGGCGGTGGCGATGGCGGTGGCGGTGGGATCCAGATCCAGGCTCGCAATCGTCTCGTCCACGGCGCGCTGCAAGGGCAGGATGTAGATCTGCACATCGTTGTCCTGCTGGTCGACGTAGATTTGCGATCCGAGGACGCTGTCGGCCCTGAGCGTGTAGTTCCATGCCGGCCCAGGGCCTTGGTCGGGGCTCGAGTGGAAGTTGACTGCGCCGAAACAGGTGCTCGCGCCTCGCAGTGAGCCGGCGCACGTGGTGAGAAGGTCCAGCTCTTGGTCGAGGGTGATGGCCTGCAGTCCGGCGTCACGGACTTGGCTGGAGAGTTGGCCGATGACGTGCTCGATTTGGCCGCCTGTGTATCCGTTGTGGACGAAGACGACCTTGTCGCGGCCGCCTGTTGCTGCGGCGAGGGCGTCGGGGAAGGACCGAATGGGGGTGGCGTTGCCGATGCCGTACTGAGAAGGGGGGATGAAGAAGTTCTTTGCGTACGTGATGAAGAACATCTACGCCGTGTCAGCTGTGCTCAGACCGCAGGACGCGACACACGCACGAAGATGATGGGCGCCCAGAATGCGCGGACGCTCGTGAAGAACCATTGCCGCCATGCGACGATGAGCAGCGTCTTCTTTGTGAGGATCCACGTCTGGCTGAGGATCGCCATGTTGCCCTTGGCCGGGCTCTGGCTGCTGTGAAGGCGGTTTCGGTGTTGATTGCAGATTACGAGATGGCTGCGGCACCCATGCTTCCAGCACGATGGGGGGGTATCAGGACGATGGATGAGACTTCCAGCACTCCGGGATATCAGGACGATGGATGAGACTTCCAGCACTCCGGGCTATCAGCACGATGAATGAGACTTGAAGCACTCCGGGGTATCAGGACGATGGATGAGACTTCCAGCACTCCGGGATATCAGCACGATGGATGAGACTTCCAGCACTCCGGGCTATCAGCACGATGAATGAGACTTGAAGCACTCCGGGGTATCAGGACGATGGATGAGACTTCCAGCACTCCGGGATATCAGCACGATGGATGAGACTTCCAGCACTCCGGGATATCAGCACGATGGATGGGAGACTTCGCACGATGGATGGGAGACTTCGCACGATGGATGGGAGACTTCGCACGATGGATGGGAGACTTCGCACGATGGATGGGGAGAGAGTCAAGAGCAACATGCAGAAAGCGAGTCACCCAAGAGCTTCGCCAGCAGGACGTGTCAAGAGTCAAGACCATGTCGCCTCCAGACTCCAGACAAGACCCACGCATGCGACTGCCAAGCGGCGACGTCTTGTCGTCGTCTTCATTTGCCTCGCGCCACGCCCCAGACCAGGCAAGCTGTTGGAAGCGGCTCGATATTCTCCCGCCATCCAAGCGCCGCGGCCCGTCGAGCGGCGAATGAGAGCACGATGCGCCCCGACTCCCGACGCCCGACGGGCAGCTGCCGTCCGAGTGATGGGGAAGGTGCAAACCGCCTTTCTCCCATTCCGAGCAACGTACAAGCAGATGCGCTGATGTTGATGATCAGATCTGCCTTGAGTCTCTCTCTCACTTGCCAGCAGTCGGTGAGTCTTGCGCAGCGGCATCGACCTCGGCATCCTGCTTGTCGCAGCCTCGCCTAGAATGCCCAGCCGCCGAGTGCAGCGCTCCATTGGAAAAGGAAGAAATTGCGATGCCAATCTCCCTCGACACGCCTCGCTTAAACGGCTGCGCCTCGTGCTGCACGGCAACGACTGCAAATGCGCGTCATCGATTATCGGGCCTTGAGCTCGGCCTGTGCAAACGCCGACAACGCTGGAGCTAGTGCACGTGAAGCAACACATGCACTCTCGATAGGCTCCGTTTGTACTTGGGAAGCCAAAACTGGCCTCATCTACCCAAAGATGCATCTTGTGTCTTTCCATACTTTTGCAATGTCTCCGATGCCTTGAGCGACTTTGATAACCCCTTGTTAGATCACCCATCACTAGGACTCACCTATCACTAGAAACCACCTATTACTTAGAATCACCCATCACTAGAACTCACCTATCACTAGAAACCACCTATTACTAGAAATCACCTATCACTAGAAACCACCTGTCACTAGAACTCACCCATCACTAGAACACACCCATCACTAGAACACACCCATCACTAGAAATCACCCATCACTAGAAATCACCCATCACTAGAACACACCCATAACTAGAACACACCCATCACTAGAACACACCCATCACTAGAAATCACCCATCACTAGAACACACCCATCACTAGAAATCACCCATCACTAGAAATCACCCATCACTAGAACACACCCATCACTAGAAATCACCCATCACTAGAAATCACCCATCACTAGAAATCACTCATCACTAGAAATCACTCATCACTAGAAACCACAGAAGCCTCTGCAACGTTGTCAAAGAGAAAGAGATCGAATCATCAAGGCCACATAGCCGGAATCGCCCAGGCCCACGAACGCCGTGGAGACACACCACGCTGCATCCACACCGAAACTCGCATCCTCACGACCGCACCCAGGAGCCTGCCGACCCACCAGATAGCACCGTCGCCACTCCTTCCATCGACCCAGGAGCCTGCCAACGCCAAGCAGCCAGACAAAACCCAGCTCGCAAGCACGCCCGTCGTATACATACACGTCATCTCAAGGCCAGAGCACCACCACGCAGTGCCCAGTCGTCTACTCCGCTTGTGTGAGACGTCCTCCCGCAGATCTGAACGTGCCCCTTTGGGCCCCTTTGGGTGGAGAGAATGCACCACGCACCGCTACCTACTCCTCATCTGGCCGCGGGTTCTCGTACTCTACGATCAACTCGTCGTCGGAGCCAATCTCCATCTCGCCGGACTCGAGAGAGCGGAGATCTGGAGCCACCGTCGGCGAGGGAGGAGCAGGTGCGGGGTGGGGAGAGGAGAAGAGATAGTCGAGGAGACGGCGGAGGAAAGAGACGAGGCGGGAGAGGAGAGAGGGTGACGGGTGCGAGAGAGGGGGCAAGTCGAGGAGGAGCGTAGTGCTGTATTTCGTCAGTGGATGATCGGAGTAGGAGAATACAGAAGAGTGCGCAAGCACGAAGGAGTCAACGATGCGCTATGCTGCAGATGCGCTGCAGCTTGACGCAAAAATTTAGGGCGTGCTTGAACCCATCGGCCACCACGTACGGATCAAATTCACTCCCGCTCCACTCATCCTCCAGCGGGGACCAAGCTGAATCAGCCACGACCACGGCCTCCGACGCGCAACGCGGCAGCTGCTTGCTCACGACCCGCAGGTCCGACGACCCGTGGAGCGGGAGGAAGCCCTCTGGCAGAGGAAAGGAGCGGCGCGGCCAGGGATCGAACGGGGCCAGATGCTCGAGCGCTTCTGGGCTGTTGGAGGGGTGGAGAGGGGCCGGGTTTTCGTCTCGGCGGTAAGGCATTGTGGTTGGAGGGCTTTGGTAGTGGAGAGGTAAAGAGGGTTTGGTGGAGAGGTAAAGAAGGTTTGTTGCAGTGCATCGGAGAATACAGTGTGACTTTGAGAAAGTTCGTCGATCTGAGAAGAGAGCGGATAGAGGCTGCGGAGCGATCTCTCGTAGTGGGCGAGGTTTTGCACCATGTCAGTGAAGGTGAAGCAGACTCGACCGCTTCACTCCGAGCTCGCGCACATGGGAACCAAATACAACGCTCACAATAGTACCGAGTGAGCTGTAGGGGACCCATATCACCGTTTCACTCTTTCACAGCGGGCTCACATGGGCTGGAGGCAGTTGATGCCATCGAAAGGCTTACCTCTCGAGCACTGAGAGAGCTCGAGGGCAGCCATAGCCCAGAGCCCAGCATCGAGCTTGCTGACGAGGAGCAGAGATAGATCTCGAGCACGCACTTTTTCACACAGACGATACAAGAGATTCACTGTACAGCTAGCAACCGCTGGAGCATTATGAAAACACCCAAGACCAGCAGGACACGCGGATTCAACGCCACCAGCACGTCTGCAGCCCCTCGAACGTGGAAAGTCGATCCAACTCCTCTCCAACAAGCCAGACAAGCCAGCAAGATCAAGAAGAGAAGCGGACGAGCAAAGCTCATTGGAAATGGATTACTCGTCCCGACCCAAGCAACGGCAACGAGTACCAACGCTTCGACTCATTCATTCGCAGCGTGTAGTGCAGAAACCCGAGCATACTACAACCTTCTGTAGAGAAGCAGTTCTCGGGATGGGATCGGGTGGCAATCGAAAAGCACGCACCTGTGAAGAAGAAATGAAAGTTTTTGGAGGGGAGGCTTTCGTTGTTATGAAATGGCCTGGATGTGAACATCCGTGCTCTCACACAATCTTTTTCATTGGAATTCTCAGCTCGCGTGAGGGCGCAAGGAAGAAGAGTCTTCGGAGCTGGGCATGTGAACAGTGAACGTGGAAAATCAATCAAGTGCGTTGTGGAACTCGACTGTTCATAGACATCAGGATCGTCTCCTGGCTGCTTGGGTATTTGAGCTCGTGGTCGAATCATATGCTCAGTGACATCATGTAGCGTTGTGTGCAGCTCGATGAGTCCACGATTGCACTTGATGTGACTCGGCGACGTAAAATACGGTCTAAATACCTGTGGAAACGTCTTGCAAGATGAGATAGTCCAACGATGCCAATGCCGGTTGTCCTGAGGGAGCAGGATACAACCGCTCGCTTTACCTCTATTCTTTTCTCTCCACCGCTCTGGAAAGGAAACGTAAGCACCTCCATAGATTGAGGCACTCATGGAGACCTGCGGGCCGGGTCGATCACGCGCATTGCACTTCGCGCATGATTGAGTCTCGACCTACAATACTTGGAAAAGGTCTGGACCGCATAAGTTTTGATTCACGCATGCTACTGTTGTTCTTGTGCTGCTCAGAGCGCTCCTATGAGCTAGCAAGACACTTCGCCTACATTTTTTCGTTGACTGCTCCAGCTGCTGGGCTTCTGAAGAAGAGACTCGTTTTTCCATCAATGTGTTCAATTGCTAAGCATACTTTGAAACTGACACTATATTTCGAAACCCATTCGCGGTACTTCGCTTTGTGGTAGTAAGATATGGCGAATCGTCTCATCCAGCGAAACCCAGCGCAGGAATGCGAGAAGGTGGATGGACTTGGAAGTCTGGTCACCCACATGAAAACTGACTAGCTGATTATCTGATTATTGATAGGGTGACGTAGTACTGATGGGTCATGGACCCGGCGCAGCGTTGTCGCTTCACATCGCACACGACAGTTTCACTGTCCCCGTTGGGAACTCTCCAGTGCAAAACGCTTCCTCAAAACACAATGTTCCCTTCCACATCCTCACCATGGCGTTCTAATCCCTCATTGAACCCTCGTTCGAACAAGCCGGGCACCCTTTTGAAAGTAGTCGCTCTCAGTACAGCAACGAAACCCAACGACGCCAGGCTGAACAACATCCGTTTCTCAACCCGGCACTTATTCTTCGGTCCCGCATCCCCAGTTTCGACACCCTGAGTACACCGACAGCAACTATACAACCAACAACCTCGAGCACCACAGTTCACCAGAGGGCACCGAACCTTCGCATTCGACGTTCCCCCGAAGCGGAGCAAGAAGCCTATTCACACCACCATCAAGAAGGACGGTTCCTTTCGCTTTGACCAAGCTCCGTTCACAGCGAGTCTTCATTGCATGAGCGCCCTGGTCTGGCCCAATACATACGCACACCACGTCATGCCAGAGCTCACCAAGCTCAACGCTCGCGCATACGATTCCTTTCTTGAGTAGACTTCCCGGAAGATTATCATCGATCGCATTGGTAGTGGTAGCATCTGTACGGATAGGGATGTATTCCGGACTCGGTCGAAGTTTTCAATGAGTAGGCGCTGACATACCACGCGGACAGCTGGATTTTTACTGGGGAGTTCTAGAGTCCTGGAGATTGATTCGACTGCGCGGAAGATTTGAGAGACTTGGTATGGCTGAGCATTCGTCGTTACAGGATGGTATTCTCGCCAGCGAGCTGATAGAACATCATCGAGATTCGCCACGTCATCAGATAAACTGTACATTACACATCTCTCGGGTTTCTGTGAAGCATGTAAAGATAGGGGAAAGGTTGAAGCCCAAGCAGATAGACATCTGTATGCGAAGGAAAGAAACCACCGAAGACGAGAAATCGGGGTGACACTCGATCTCTGAACACCAGACGGTGTGCGAAGAACCTCCATCATTCCTACTGTTTCTTTACTGCAGCAACTGGAGGACAAAGGAGGCGATCGAGCAGCTCTCATACAACACAGGGGCTATAAACGACCATCATCTGAGCTAATTTCCTCTCTACCGTGTCAGGCTCCACGTACCGTAGTCACAGGGTGTGTCTTCCAAGGTCCATCGAAGCCTGAACTGACCTCAAGTTTGTGTACTCTACAGCTTCACGCGACAGAAAACTCACCCCAGATGCCGAAGATGTCGTAATCTGCAACACAGTCGAACTCAACTGCGGTAGCGAAACATGCGGCGAGCGCAAGCTCGAGACCTCCTGCGTCACCGGAGTATTATTGAGCCAGGAATCCACGTTGAGCCGAGCTCACCACCACCCATCTCCAATCCTCGCCATTCATTTCCCGCTCCACCTCGTTTTCCAGCCCTCGCATCTTCCCGCCTCGCTCCCAAAAAACAGAGCTCCGCCATCTCACAGATCCCAGCAGTCGAAGACACCACAGAGTACGATCCCAACGGAACCATGCACACCCTCGACCGAGCACCGCGCCCTTGTTACCATCAAGTGCAAACACCCAGCATCCATTGTGAAGGAGACTGGATGCACCACAGCCTCCACTCACTCCCTACCGCCGCGGTCTCCAAGCACAAAGACACAAGTGTCATCGCACAGATGGAAATCCTCCTCTTGCTGCCATCCGGTTTCTACAACTCTTCAGACACCACATGCACGCTCTTCTTCGACGGGGCCATGGGCGTCGTTGGCGATGCCGCGTTCCTCGAGGAGGTCCTCACGCGCAGCATCCTGCAGTCTGAGTCACCGCTTCGAGCGCAGAGCGTTCCGGGTGTGGGGCTGCTACCTGAGATCTCCGAGTAACGGCGCGGGCAGTCTGTGATTGAGGGTGTTAATATCGATGCGGGTTTGTTTGGCTGTACTTACCGATGCTGGTGGGTTTTAGTCCTTCGATTTAGGAGCGTGAGATGGTGCTGATACGAAGGAAGCTCTGGGTGACTTGAACACGGCTGCTTTTTCTTGAATACAGTATGTTTGGGGCGCCGGTGGACTTTTAGGCTGATGTGGGCTAGAAACTAGGGACTGGAGATGCAACATTCACGAATAAGGAGATGGGGGGGAGATGTTGCGCTTTACTCGATGTCAGCATCTTGATGAGCTTCCCGTGGTACTTGGGCCGCCGCACACATCGCCAACAAGCTATCATTCTTGGCAGAAAATCGTAATAACGTCCTGGCTCTGAAGCCTGCGACGTAAAGAGCTACCCCACATCCTAAGAAGTAGCGTGCACAATGTCCGCCGTGTGGGTTATACATGTTTGAGCCTAGAATTCCTCTACTTGCACACTTGATAGACTCCAGACATGTTTTCAACGAAAGAAGCCAAACAACTTGTAAACTCAAGAAGCACAGTACCACCAAACCCATCAAAGCCATGTATGTGATGTTGTGAAGAAACCTCGCCAGAACGCAGGAAATAGTTGCAGCGCAAAAGGAAATGACCAGCGACCGTATCCCTTTCAGAAACATATTGCAACCTTTCATCAACTGCACTGCAGTGGTTCCATCTGCAGCGACGTCAAGCAAAGGAAAGACCCTCTACCCGATCCCTGATCCACGTGGACTATGCCTCGGGCAGCTGCGATGGTCCAAGCTGGGCTTCCTTGCAGAAAGCATCGTAGCAAGGTACATTTGGAGTATTTGGGGTCCTGTCCTTGTCGGCCATGAGCTTGAGGATGGCGTTTCCTCTCATGGTGCCCCCCTCCGGAATAGCAGGCGCTTCTACGATATTTGCATCTGCAGGCGCGGGCTCGTTGGTCTGCTCAACTATCCTGAATTCACCCGCGTCGGGAGCGGCGGTCTCTGATGCCTCAGGAGCGGGAGTAGAGTCTGAAGAGCTCGGCATCTCCGCCATCACCAGAGCTTTGCTATCGTCTATAGCAGGGCTGACGCTGTCAGAAGCGGACTTTTCGGTGTAGGCTTCTCCGGGTCTATGGGTTGGAGCGTTCGTGGCGTAACCAGTCTCGGTGGCGTAGCCAGTCTCGGCAACGGAGCCAGTCTCGGTGGCGGTTGACGAGAGGGTACAGGGTGGAGACTCAAACGGCGGGGCAGAGGTACAAGTATCGTAGCATCTGAATTTGTCAATGAGAGAATAGGTCCAGAAGCCGTATCTGACTGGGGAGTTTAAAAAGAACAGAAGGAGAACAATGAACTTACCCGCCCCACATCCGAGACACTTCACCGCAAACAGCTATGTAATCGATACATAGCCAAAGGGGAGAGCAGGTGCTGGAAGCGTTCATGCCCGTGGGAGTAGCAACTATCGAAGTCAAGGAAGGTGGAGTGGTGATAGAAGCTACTGCGTCACTATTTGTGGATGACGGGATGTCTTGCATAGAGTCTGGAGTTTGCGTAGGGTAGCCACCATCAACGCCGATAGGTGAGCTGGCGCTAGAGGAACATGGTGGAGCTGTGAAGGTGGGAATGTCCATGGCGCCGCCGGCACATTCAGTCCAACAGCTGTATGCAGGTCAGATGGAGGTCAATCCACAACTGATAGAACCATGTTATTTGCCGTCGCAAGGAAGGATGGACACATACCCGCCGTACTTCATGCCACATTCGTTAACGGCATCGTAGCACTTCCCCAGGCCACAGTCCCGCCTGGCAGGGCCCGACAACACTACACCCGACATAGTGAACGCGACGAAAAGCTCCACTCGCATTGTGACGATGGCAAAATAACGAAAACGGTAGTCACTAAAACGCTGGCTAGCGCTGTATGAGATGAGGTGAGCGTAGGTAGAATATAGACTTGCAATTGGTTACGGTGCTCCAGGCCGTCCAAGAACGGTGATCGGTACAAGAAATGTAAAGAGTGAGATTGTATCGCGGTGATCCAAATGCAATGGACAAGACCAACCTAAGTAGCCGTTGTCACAACATTAAATAGGGAACCTCTCGCTGATGCCTCACACCGGTGTTTGTATGCTCTTACTTCCTTAGCTGAAGGATCGAAAGATCTGCGCCGACTACAACGCGTCGACCCAAGTTCGTTGCTTCTAGTCTGGAACCTACGGTGACAGCCGCACACGATGGTGCCATTACACAAGGTTGTTTGCCATATCTTGAAGATGCGCTTTCTGAATTTAGGCATACGTAGCGAAGGTGGAAATGATGTGCGTAGAGTCAAAAGATACTGCGGCATGATATGGTAACAAGGACAAGGCTGTTTGGTCAGATCCGGCTGCAGTGTTCAGAACTACGAGCAACATTCCAGTGAGTAGATCAGATGTCACTGGGCTCAGCGAAGCTGCTCCAATTTCCGGACACATTCCAGAAGTGGTTCTTGTGCTGTGAGCTAAGACATGGAAGCATTTCCAGGTGTGGTAGGTCATGTTTGGGCGCTCAGCTAAGTTTGATGTAACGTACCATGAAACCCTCTATGCACGCTCTACATTGGGTTGTGAGCAGAGCTTTGCATCTGCCGTGACCGTCGTACCATGTGGCAGCCTGCGAGAAGCATTGAGAAGCGGTGAACATATGGTGAGTAGTGGGACACTGTAATCTTGACACTGTCCACGCCGAGGTCAATCATGTGATCTAATGCATTGACAACAAGGATCTTAACATAAGACAAGAACAGTCTAGAGAAAGGCTGTCACCGCCATGTTGATCAGGCGAAGAGTCACCATGCAAACAGGTATTAGCCGTGCACAACGTCTTGGGTTCCAGCTTTGATCCTTATTGTGGAAGACAGCTTGGGTTGCCAAGAAATGTTGAGAACCAGGGCGTTGTGAGATGCCGGAGATGCTGAAAGGAACCACTCTCCGTATCACAAAAGCCAGTAACGCCAGCTCTTGTAGAAAGTACGACCCCATGTTGGTCACCGAAAATTTGTCGTAGGGAAAAGTAGAACTGTCTTGCAAGACTCCACGGAACCAGTAAGACACACCAACACCATGTCGTACTCACACGGCGGGAACTGATTGCGTGCGGGCTCCCTAGTCTTGAGAAACTGGACGCATGACACCCAGCACAAAACAATTAGACAAGCCATGTGTTCGCTATCGTGTTTCGCGTGCGACCATCGGAAGTAATGACAAGAGGCAATGTCAGAGGAACCGGACCGATTAGGATAGTGTCGGTCGAGTTTCACTGATATGTAGCCAGAAAATCCTGCACTTGACGGAAAGCAATGCTGGTCGGGGTCTCCCCTGAATGGTGAGGACCAGTGGACTGAGCATCGTCTATCTGTCGTCAGGATCGACCGAATATTTGAACGTAGCAGCGTCACCTACTGAAGTAACAATGTGATACTGCCTACTTAGCCGCGCCTGTGTTGGGCATACCGTCTTCACAAGCCGTCTCGGTTGCCTTCACTCCTTGGTCTTTCGTACCAGCTTTCATGGCTGTAGTCTTTCTTCGGGCCGTCAACCTCGTACGTAATGCTGAATGCCTGCAATGTTGCACCGCGAAACTTGAATTCACACCCGCTCTTGTATGTATCTGGATCACACCAATGGTGCCCCTTGGCCATCCACCCGTGGTTCTCATCCGCCGGAGGGTAGAATTCCCACATGTTGAAGAAGGCCCCGGTAGTTTCTCCATCCTCGTCCGCGAACCAGGCTGTGATCTTATCGGTTGCCTCGTTATAGCGGTAGACGTAGCGGCGCGTAGCGGGGAAAGAGAAGCCATTGTCCATCTTGAAGATGCCCTCTTCGATGTAGAGATACTCGGCGGTATAGGTAGGATCGGTAGGATTGCGTGGATGGAAGTGTGCGGTACCCGTGAGTATGCCACCTGGCGTGGTGTTGCGGGTGGCGATCTTTCGACGAAGAGACCACACGCCTTGCATGGCACGAAAGACTGCTGCTGCGACGAATTTAGCGTCTTGGTCTGAGGACTTCAATACAGCAATGATCTCTTGCACGACAACATCAGCCTCTACGTCAGTACCAACACCTTGGTAGCGAGATGGGAAAGCAGGCCCTTTCTGGCCATTGAATCCCTCGTCTACTCGCTTGACGCCGGCTTCTCGTGCAAGCTCTTCGACAAGACCAACGTAGTCAGCCATCCAGAACTGCGGAACTTGTAAAGATCCCTCGAACCGCATCTTATGTCGCATACGCTCTGTTGTGTCGAGCTGATTCAGCGCAGCTCTAGTGGAGGTGTCAAGATCTCGAGGGGATTTGAACCATGTGTCGGCAATGAAGCGCGCCTGCATCTCCATAACACCCCAGTAGGGGCCCTCGTAGAAGCCGACAAACCCGAGTGTGGGAATATCGGAGAGAACAGAACCGCGAGTAACGAGAAAAGGTATGCGTGGGCAAGCGGCATCGGGGGAGAGGAAGCCTTTGGGTGTGTCGTGGATGTAATTGAGGTCGACCTTGTAACCTGTGGCTTCAATAATGCCAACAACGCTGGAGACCTCGCTTGTACTCTGCTCTTGGTTAGCACCGTAGTCTTTGACAATGTAACAGTCGCCAACTCACGCCTGGATGCTCGGACCACGGAGCTTTATGCCGCAGCACGATGTCGAACAAGCCGCCATCCTCCTTCTGCTGAACCTCATCTACCCAGCCTTGTACCGGTATAATCAGTCCACTCCTGACAAACTCAGTGTATGTATCGGTGATACCGCAATAACCGGGGTATTGCGTCTGTTCCGGCGCATACACGAGTGCTGAGCTACCGTATTCCCGCTGGTCGCCACCGATAACAGACCGCATGTAGTCATGTCCCTTCTTTGCTTTCTCAGGAGGAACAGTGGTGATGGAAGCAGATAATTCACCTTCACCGCGGCGCGATAAGTTGTAGAGGACAAGATCGATAGGAAGGAAACTTGGTGCTAGGTTGGCATTGTGCGACGAATCAATGTAGGGATTCTGAGGTAGGTAACGGGGAAGGCAATACAGAGGTCGGTTGATGATGTGATAGATTATGCTTTCCGAATGAGCAGGCTTGCTCTTGCCCGGCGAATTTTTGGCGTTCGAAATCTGTAAGGCAGCTTGAGCTGCAGCTTCTGACCCGCTGATCCCCCCGCCAATGACGGCAATCTTGCCGGGCTGCTGTGAGAGAGAAGGAAGGTCGCGAAACACTGAGGAGTGCTGTACATTGTTGAGGTTCTTGTGAGGTAGGGGAGTGAAGGTTCGACCAGGTTCGTCGAAAAATCCGCTCGCAACGACAAGGTAGTCGAACGTTTGCGTGCTCGATTGATGCGTTACCACATCGTACGTTGAGATTTGCCAGGTTTTCATGTCGTCAAGAATATCGGCGTTGACGACTTTGCGATTCACAAATATGCTTGACCTAAGGCCGAACTTATCCGTGTACTTTTCAAGATACCGACCAACTTGCCATGCCTTTGGAAATATCGGCGGGGTAGCAGGAGATGGAGCTCCAGTGACAGGATCTGAAAGATCCACGGATGACCATGAAAGATCCGGGAAGGCAACGGTGAAGCGGCTCAGGTTCGTCTTCATGTCTGGACTGCACTTGTCACCGTACTCGCCAGGCTGCGCTCTCCACATGCCGCCGACACGGTCTGCGGCTTCGTACACAGTCACAGCGTAGCCACCATGCTGTAGAAACGTCTTCGCCGCCACAAGGCCGGAGGGGCCTGCGCCCACGATGCAGACAGACCTCGTGAACGCCATGGTGCTGGCTGTTGAGTACGATGGTACGCCTTGCCTTGGTCAGTCTAACCCCCAAAGTACTCCAAGGGGAAATTAGACATACAGATGGAGCGATAGAGTGCAGTGGACAGGGTACTATGCGTGTGCAGACGGGTTGGAAGAAGAAGCGTATGGCGTTGAGGAGTTTGGGATGTGGACAGGTGCATGGGTGGGGCGTGGAAAGCGCGCTAGCAGAAGGCCCTCGGTTTTCAGCCAATGAGGAATAGCGTGCAAGTAGAAGGTTGAGATGGAGGGAAAGGAGAACGTGTACATTTCATTCATTCTGTAAGAAGCCCGGAGTTGATCAGGGTGCCTTTCATGGTTTGGAACTGGGTTTTGCCGGTCTGCAGTGGTCAGCTGAGGGCAGAACAATCGCAGGTGGGCATAGCGTACAGAGAGCAGATAACGTATATGGTCCTGCACAAGAAGGGTCAGAAAACAGCGTTCTCAGTATACATGACGTGTGTGTACATACCAGGTCAGTGACGTGACGGTGCTGTTCAAATTCCACCCTGGCGAACTGTCTCATGTCGGCCCTGGTGGCGGCGTCCGGTATGTTGTTGATGCTGCGAACAATGTCGCGCCACAGCGACAAGACCTTCTGTCGTTGTATGAACTAAGTGACAGAATCAGACCTATCTGACTACCAAAGACGGGGCGAAGCTCACATGGTCGAGGCCCAGGGGGCTCTTTCCGCGCGCACCCAGCCGTGAAGGCGGCTTTGCGGCTATTGTTGCATACCTGCGCAACATGCCCTCCTCAACGCCAGAGCGAGACAACAACCACGATGCAGGAGTGGGATAAGACAAGAGGCGGTGATCTGGGACGGTGCAAGATCATGTGCACGATGAGGCTCTGGCTGGCGATGCAAGCTGACGTAAGGAACAAGAACAAGCTAGACTCTGGGTGTCTTAGGCCGCAAACCCAGCCTTGCCAGCCTACCCAGCCTTGCCAGCCTTGCCAGCCTTGCCAGCCCTGTGATGGTTGCCCCACCGGCGCGTCTTCCCTGAAGCTCGACGCGTTCGCCATTGTAGCATCGCCAGTTTCTCCGCAACAGCCACGTGCCCATGGTCGGGCCTTGCACAAGCCGACTCGGTGCAACTGGAGAGCGTCATGTGTTTCGGACAGCGTGACTCGGATGGAGAGGGAGCGCCGCCCGGCACTCGCAGCAAAATGTACAACCCGAAGCTCAAGAGGAGAAGAAGCCACGCCGAAGCAGACCGTGCAGAGTTGCAGGATCGTCGAAAGCTCTTCAAATTCGACTCTACCGTCTCTACCGTCTCGACTCTCGCCAACAACCGGTCCATGTCCCCTGCGAAACTGCTCGGCCCACACCAACCTCCAAAGTTGCACTCTCCACCTACCACCGGCGGCCACAAGGCCTCCTTGCGCCCTCACGAACTTCAGACTCCTCAAAGCCCTCACAAGCCCGCCTCCTTCTCCTCAGAGCGCACGCTGCCTGTCTTGGGCATTCGCGACGACACCCCTCTCGAACACCGCACTTTGCTTATCGAATGCCTCTATGCGTCCGAAGACGTCGATCTTGCTTTTCATCCCGCCCTCCACTTCCAACTCTTGCGGTCGACGCACATGAAGAACGATGAGTTGGCCGTATGCTTCGACCTCATCTCGAAGACGTCACAACAGGACTACAAGGCCTCAAGCCGGGGCTGGCATCCCACCTGCAAAATGGAGGAAATGCAGGACAAGGAGATGATGTACCTCGTCGTACGACAGACAGAGGGCTACATGGGCTTCGAAAAGGTCGACGTGCAGAAGTCGGGCGCACAATACATAGGCGCTATCCTCGGCTTCCTGTCCTTCAAGCTCGAGTCCGAGGACGAGGAGCTGCACAAGATGAGGCCTGTGCTCTACATCTACGAGGTCCATCTCGATGACCGCTTGCGCAGACGAGGTCTTGGAGGACGAATCATGAAGTGGGCAGAGGACCAGGCTCGCTTGGCAAAGATTTCAAAGGCCATGTTGACCGTTTTCACGGCGAACGAGGGCGCAAGAAGAATGTATGAGAGAGAGGGCTATGGGAAGGACGAGAGTAGTCCAGAGGATAGGGTGACGAGGAGGAAGGTCATCAAGGCTGACTACATCATCATGAGTAAGGAGATTGCCTAGTCCTGCAGTCGTCACAGTGCATCTTCGGCGTTGGCGTTAGCGTTAGATACCCACGGTCTGGCAGGAGTTCCTCAGTAGCATGTAGCTTCACAATCACTATACAAGCCAGGGACTTAGGTGTCCACAACACAGCTGCATTGCAAATCCATAGGCTCGTTGCACAGTTGGATCTCGACAGAGCACTGGGTCAAGCCCAGAACGCTATCAGTAGGCCACTCGCAATCGCCGAACCTATTGCACCTGCCAGAGCCGACCTAAACGCTAGCTTGAAAGCTGTTGACACATGGTGCTTCCAGTTACCCCCCGCATTCCCCACCACGGTAGTCTGATCGTCGTCCTTAGATCTCCAGCATGTTGACAAACGTGACATTGCTATCCACAGCAACTGCAAGGCTGTAAAGTATACCGCCAGTGTCATCTCGATTGCTAGCAGGCCAGCTGACCACAATTCCAGTAACAAATCGCATGTTGTCGCAACATCCCTGCTCGCACCTTGAGCACTCACAACCCCGACCATCATCTCGTTCCCAATCTTCGACACATTCATCTCCTTTAACTTGCAGGAGGTTAGCTTTGCATCTGGGGAGACCTTCGATACACCATAGAGCGTCAATGCTGTTATCAAGGCCCATATCGCAGCGACAAGACAGTGCGTCCACCAAGACCTCTTCGTCTTCGTTTCTTCTACAGCCACCACATCCGGCTCTGCAGCTGGGTCTTCCAAGCTAGAAGCATGGGCTGGCTCAGGTGCTGATGGCATAGCGCTGTTCCGATCCAAAAAACTTGCAGCGTTATTTCGCCTCGGTGGCCCATTTGAGCTTGTCAGAGAGGAGGAACCGACTCTAATTTCCCTGTCGTCTTCGTTCAACATCTCGCCGGGCCTGCGACTGTGTTTTGAAGCGGTCGATTCGTGCAGCGGCTGTTCACCACTCCTTGTAGTGTCAGTGGCGGTGTCTGAGGGCCTTCGATGTGTTCCTGATACATCGAAGATCACAGTCTCTGGTAGTGTTCTAGCGTAAATCACGGAGTCGCGTTCCGGAGTGGAAGAAGCTGTTTCCGCCAAATCGATTGGTGATGCTGAATCCTGAGGGTCTCCAGCAGAATGATCCCCCAGCCTTCTCGAGTCTGGGACCCTGTCATCCGCTTTGATAGGATCTAGCTCAGCTGGTTGGATGTAGGCTGGAGGTAGTCTAGAATTCCTCATTCGCAAGGACGCTGACCGCGACACCGAAGCACGATCACCGAAGCTGGTGTAGTGCATCGCGTGAGGGCAGTCTTCCGATGATTCCATGTTTGCAGTGGAAGATGATGCTAAACTCTGGAGGCCTTCGGGGGTTACAAAGTTTCGAGGAAGGGTCTTGGAACCACGCGGGCTGCGGAACCAATTCGACCCTTCACGATTGCGAGATACGTCGAAGTTCTTGCGCAGCTTGAAGAGTCTCTGAGGGGTTGCGGAGATAGCCAGGCTGCTTGAACTCGCACCAGCGCCCAAAGGTTCTTCCGCAGTAGCAAGGAGGATGGAGTCAGCCGGCTCTTTTTGAGCCATTGGAATTTCACGTAGCCTTTGCTTGATCCTCTCAACTTTCGATGCGATCTCTCTGTCCGCTGTATCCATCGAGGATCCAGTGCCTGTCGAACTCCTGGCCATGGCCACAACATGTCCGTGAGACAAAGAAATTCCGCAATCTTCTTGTTCTTGTTGCTGCTTCCCCGTTTCGTGTGAAATCAGAGATCTTGCGGACTTTTTCGAACTTGCAGACCCATCTGTAGGCCGTTCTGAAGCCATGAAGGAATTTGTTTCTTCGTCTTCAACGTGGCTTTCATTTCCGCTTCGGAGGACTTCAAGCTTGTCTTCGCCGAAATCATGGCTTTGGTGTGCGGCTTTGAAGCCTTTTCGGCTATCGGAAGTCATCCCAGCCTCGGATGTTGATGTGGCGTTTTCATCGGTCTCTTGATCTGATGGAGGTCCCGAGATGTTTGCGAGATCCCCCTCTGCCTCCTCTCCAGCCACGCCTCCTGAGCATCTCAAGTACATGGAAGACGTTGTGGGCCGTTGGTCAAATGGGTATACGCTATCCAGGGAAACCGGGCGTTTTGTGCAAACGTTACACGAGAAACATGAACAAAAACACTCTTTTCCGAAATCGAACAAACCGGGCTCGGATCTCAAAGATCGCAAAAGCGACATCGAAGCATTCATATATTTCCCTTTCTCCCCTCTTCTTTCCACATCCTCACAGAACCCCTATCCTCAACCGCCCAACCTCCCAAGCTCACTGCGACGAATATTCAACTTGCTTCTAATTTTCAATACATTGTGGGGCCGCACCCTCTGGTCGAAACCACGTCAGCCACCCAAACCCCAACTCTCGCGGTCCGTGGGGGCAAGCTTACACAACGCACAGGTAAGGCAGTATCCCCTCTTCCTACCGAGATTCCGGGGATTTTCCAAGTGGAGATTGGTGACCCGAGCTCTACCCCGATGTGATGGTCTCCCAAGTATCCGGATTGCCGTTATCGAAGCGGGCTGCGGACAATTTCTTGATCGCTGGATGCTACTACGCAGAGGCCTTCCCATGTTACGTGACTGGGCGGAACCGAAAGTTCGGATGGATCCGGCCGTGCGGTGGGATCTCAGCGGGCGATCGGAAAGGCTGCAGCTCGGTCAGAGGCCCGGGCTGAGCTCTTGCACAGCGTATCGGCATCGCGTGGAGCATTCGAGGTGCTGTTGCGTCTGGGGACTCTTGCTTTTGCGTCGGTAGCGCCTGGTGGCGATATGCTGCTATAGGAATGGAATGAACGTACTCTTTAGAGGAGCGGGGGATATCTACATGGAAAGGAAAGATCATTCAACAAGTGCGCGAAATGAAAAACTGGAAAACGTAAATAGGGAAAAAGAGGTCGTTCTCGCAAAGCAGCTTCTGAGCTATCGCATTCTTTGGCCGTCGAGACCAGAGCCTCAAGATGGAATTTCGGGGGTTCGAAGAGTCCGGACCGTGTATTCAGGGGGTGGTGTGGACCCGTCCAACATTGCGGGTGTACCCAACACTGCATAAAGGGTCCAGTTGCAGATGTGGACAGTCGACCAGAGTCATGCAGATGATGCATCGGCTGGAGACCTACCGAACCTGCGAATTTGTAGACGCTCTAAGAGAAGCCTTTGCAACGAAGGGATGGCGTGGAAGAAGGAACGAATTTTCGATGCTTGGAAAGGGGAAATAGTGAAAGATTTTGATTGAAATAAGACGGAAGAAAAAGCGGACGGAAGAAAGCAGACAGAGCGCAACGTGCGAAAGGAAGCCAACCGTGCTACTCACCGGCACTGCCGTCTTCCCCCTGCCACCACTCGAAGAATCTTGGGGTCAGGAGCATACTCTGCTCGGTGGGACTGGATCCCTCCTCGTCACCACACAACCACTCCAGATACACCGGTGGCAAACCCAGACGCGTACCCTCAGTCCTTACATTGGAGTCAGGGGCCAACACGTACCGCTCGTCGCTGTTGCGGAAGCGGAAGTGCGACTGACCCAGCACACCCACGACCCACTGCATGGATAGTACGCCGTGCAGGAAGGCATGCAGAGGAGGGCAGAGAAGCGTACGTATGAGTTCTTCGGCGGTTGGACCAATCGGAGCAGGTATCTGAGTTGGTACCTCGAATCGACTGAAGTCTATGCTCAAAGCAGGGATGTTGCTGTTAAAGACAAACATTTCCATGGTGGCTTGGACTCTGTCCTCGGTTTCGCTATTCGTCCCGCCAAAGTGAATACCGGCGTTGACCTTCGCAGACTGCTTGTTTGAGTACTGACTATGCTCTAAGCTCGGCATAGCTTGCTCGCGAAGTCGGTATGGCGTAGGTGAACTCGAAGATGTCTGAATAGACAAGTTTTGGAAATGCGCTGTGATGTACCAATCGCAGGAGATATATCGAGGCGAGCGGGACGGCTGGTTGCCGTTGTGACTACTGGACATAATCAGTCGCGTGATAGAGGTATTTGGTGTGACCGTCGAGGTATAGACACACGGACGAGAGTGTGGTCGGTAGTATGTTCGGCAGGTCTAGAGTGCAACGGCAGCCGAAGTAAATAGCAGAGACCGTCTTGCTTGCCTTGTGCACGAGACAACACTGCACCACACACACGATGAACCAACGCCCTGCATCGATTAGCATGGAGTGGTTTGACAACACCAGCATGATGTATATACATACCCAACCCATGCACTGTGCAAAGGCTGAGTTGGTCGATCAGCAGTTAGGGGTATGTTGGCTAGCGTCAAACTTGCAGAATCCGTGTTCACCTTCTGAACAGTGCTATTGTTTGTCACCTCGCCCTTATCCAACATGCGGTGTGATCCATGTGCGCAGCGTTGCTGCCTTTCTTCTACCCTATTGCGCCTGCAGTTGGTGTCTTACCATCTTCCGTCTTTTTGTCTTTTCGAAACCCCGTTCATATTCTAAACTCTCCTCCCGCGATGAAACAGGTCGCGGCGTCGCTCATTCCCTTGTTTCTGACGCTGGTCGCCTTTCCTTTTGCTGGGGCACAGCGAGCGTGCAACAATGCCCCTGAGTTGTGTTCCACGCCGTACGATCAGATCACGCATCTCGGAGCGCATGACTCGCCATTTCTGCGCGATGCTTCGACAGGCTTTTCCTCATTCGGCAACCAGTTCTTCAACAGCACCGTACAGCTTGACGCTGGCGTCCGACTGCTCACAGCTCAGGTCCATGTCGCCTCCAATGCGGACACGCAAGCCCGAGAGTTACACCTCTGCCATACGACATGCGGAATGTTCGATGTCGGACTCTTCAAGGACTGGCTCTGGGAGATTCGCTCATGGATGGACTTGAACCCAAACGAGGTGATCACACTGGTGTTGGTGAATATGGAAGGCATCGATGCCCGAGAGCTTCAGGGAGAGTACTCGAAAGCCGACATCGCGCATTACGGCTATGTTCCTGCGGACATCAGTAAAGCACCTCCGCCATCGAGCGAGTTCAAAAAGACGTGGCCAACGCTCGGAGAGATGCTCGACAAGGGGGAACGACTCGTCACTTTTGTCAACGCAATCAACCCGGACAAGGCCAATGCACCGTATCTCCTCAACGAGTTCGACTTTGTATGGGAAAATGCATACGATGTGCGAGACGCGGTGCAATTTGCTTGCAAGCCTGACCGACCCTCCAACACGACGACGATCCAACAAGAGCGCGACTCTGGCAAGCTGTTCCTGATGAACCACATGCTTTACTGGTCGCAGGCAATGAACATCCAAGTCCCTGACATCCGCAATATCAACGAGACGAACTCATGGGATGGCATAGGTGGCCTTGGCACGCATATGACGCTGTGTGGAGGCCTAGTCGCGCGACAGCCGACGTTTGTGCTTGTCGATTTCTTCAACGTTGGGCCGGCGATCAAGGCAGTGGATAACTTCAATGGGGTGGATGCACCAGTTGGGCGCAGGAATGTGACCACGCAGGTCATTGAAGGCGGCGCAGGCATGAGCTACGTCAGCGGTAGTGAGAAGAAGAAGAAGGGCGATGCGTGGGTCGCGCTGGTCGTGGCCCTGGTTGGCATTGTTGTTTGTATGTGAGCCGAGGAGGTGGCTGTAGACAGTGAAAGAATGGACACGTGAGCGCAGTATCAGAATAGCCGACCACTTGTGATTTGGGGCCTGGCGATTGGAAGCTGAGATGGATACGCGCTGATGAAGGTGTGGGGGCTGCGTGCGGTGCGGAGTTCTCGGGGGTGCCAAGAGTGAAGTTTGCTTTGTTTGCACTTCCGCTGCACTGCACCCGCCGAAAGTTGATGCCGACAACATCATCGACCCCAGTTCAGCACCAGCACCAGCACCAGCACCACGGAAATGGCTCCCCCAAGAGCCTACATCCCCTCTGCAGCCCTTATCCGTGCCCTTACCCGACCGCAGCCAGCGCCATGTCCATTCGCACGAGCCCTCCCGGCCCAGTTCGTACGCGGCAAGAAGTCCAAGGCGGCCAAAGCACGAGAAGCCGAGAGAGCGCAATTGGCGCGACAAGCCAGGAGAGAACGCCACGTGACGGAGACGGAACAGAAGGCTCTGGAGGGGGTCGACAAGGGAAATCAAGGCCAGACAAAGAAAACCCTCAAGGACAGAAAGCTAGCCGCAGCAACAGGACCGCTGGGCGACCTCATCGCGAAGATGAACGATGAAAAGGAGATGGACAAGTTGCTGATGCGCCCCCCGTCAGAAAACATAACCGACAATGACGACGACCTCGACATCGACTTTTACGAGCAGGACATTCACACTGGCGCACGGCGCAAAGTGGATAGATTTGGAACAGTCGCCGTCGGGACAGCTGCAGATAGGAATCGAGAGAAGGAGACGCTTCTGATGATCGAGGAGGAGGAGAAGGACCCAAACTTCGATGATGCCGAGCTGAATAGGCGACTGATGGATGGGCTCATGGCAGACCCAGCTTTTGCCGACCTGACAGAGGAGCTCAAGGAGATCAAGGAAAGCATTTTGACAAAGCAGGAGATCAAGAAGATGGAGGAGCAGGCCGACAAGGATGCACAACCGACAGTCAACGAAATGAACGCATCGATGCGCATGGCCATACACGAAGCCGTCACGGAGCTTCTCAATGACCCAGACATTGGCGACGCCAAGGAAGACCTGCAAGCAGTGCTCGACAAGATGCCCGAGATGATGGACGTTGACGACCCGGAGTACCAGGCACTTATCGACCGGGCCATGTCCAAGGTCAACAGCAACGAAAAGATGCAGGAGAAAATGAAAGCAGGCCACGCAAGTGAAACTGTCGAGGACAAGCAGAATTGGGTCAAGTTTGAGAAGGACATGGAAGACCTTCTCGCACCAGAAGAAGAGGATTACGACGAGCATGGCATGCCGGCAATTGTAGAACCCGAAGAACTACAGAAGGTGATGCTTCAGATGCGCGACATCATGAAGGACCTCAACGTCAGTGGAGACATCAAATCTGAGCTCGACAGGATGGTTGCCGAACCGTTGCCCACCGACGAAGGCGATGAGGTTGACGAGAACGGTTTCAACTTCAATGAAGACACAGACCCCGCGCAGCTCGCGGCTGAGCTTACCAAACTTGCCGCATCCAAACTCGAATCTCCTCCTACTCCTGACTCCGAAGCTGAGGACGAGGAGCATATCCCGCCCGAACTCCAGGCCAAAGTTGACAAGATCATGGAAGACCCGCGACTGATGGAGAAACTCGTGTACATCCAGAAGCTGATCGCCGAGCACACACCGAAGAAAGATCCAAATGATTTGACGCAAATTGACCACGAGCTTGCCCCCGATCCGTACGAACTGGAAGATTCACGCACGGCAACCCTCGCGCAACGCATGGCAGCCGCGCGCGCCGACCCCGAGCATTCGGCCGCTCTACGCCGGCTACGCGTGCGTCTCCAGCCACCGTTCAACATCTCTCCGGCGCTGAAGTCATTTAACCAAGCACTGGAATTTGCATACATTGGCGCCAATGATGATGTACGAAGAGTGTTGTGGCGATCATACCAGAAAGCACGCAGCCTACCCACGTTCCTAGCAAACTTGAGCGATGAGGCGTGGGACATACTGTACTACAGTCAGGCGGTTACTTGGAGCGGGAATCAAAACCGCACAGCGCATCTGAAGATGCTCTTGGCGGACCTTCAAAAGGTTGGCAGGAGTGGACCGCCGACGCATCCGAGTACCCTTGGGCAGCAAGCAGGCGAGACTGTTGAGACGCAGGCGCTGTAAAAGTTGAGACCAGGCAGTGAGTAGCTGAGGTAGCTTGGACAGTGTAATACCAAATGATACCCGACCAGTTTGACTACCTCATTTTCTGGACTTCCGCTTACAATTTGCGAAGAGCGCTTAGTAGTTTTGGATGCTTCGCTCGAGTACTTTGAGGTGGATATTCTTCTGGCACATTCACGCAGTCGAGCCCCCGCCACCCCTGGTCCGCGATGCTTGTGTTATAACAAGCATGTCAAGATGCTTCCAAGCGATGCAACCGGAGCTTTGGCGTACAGCTAGAACTGATAGAACGTTCTCGCTTTTGCAGGGCTGAGGATTCAGCGAGGTCAGGGTTCAATCCGGGAAAAAAAACTTATCTGACGACTAAACAGGGCAAGTCCACGACCGTTTCTTTTTTCTTGTCACAACGTGGCTGACAATCGGCCTAGAAATGGCGGGACCTCGTATTCGGCACCCCGCATGTCACTGCTGCGCTGTGATGTTGCTGGGGCGATGCCCACGGTAGAATCGAATATTGTACAGACTATCAGTAGAGACAAGCCTAGGATCTCGCATCTCATCTTGCGCGACAATGCAATCAGGAACAATCGATCATCTCAGAAATCGTGTCTTTTGCAGTTTCTCGAAAAGAGCGAGTACCAACCATGATTTACACCCACAAAGTCACACAAGAAGTGGCTTGGGCCGGCATCTCCATCGATCCAACACTGCGTCTAGCTGTCAGCCTTACACTTCAATTTCGCATTTTAAGCGAAGGGAGTCCAGCCGCACCCTATGGGGATCAGCGGGCGAATCTAGGTTCGGTGTGCAAGTCTCTTGTCAGTACGGGGTATCCTACCCACCTAACCGTCCTAGCTTCTTCGACACATCGATATGGTTAGCAATGCAGACGTATTCGGAATGCTTAGTGTACCACCGGTTCTCAACACCAAGTAGCCGCGAGGCTTGTATTCAACACTGGCATCCGCGTCGAATGGCCCGGAATGTGCAGTCCAGACCTGTGACCAATATCCTAGACACGTGTCCTAATTTTCTACATGTGCTTGACGCGTTGCGCTTGCGAGCTGGACCATTTGTTGATGGCAACGATAAGGGCCTCATTCCCAGAAGGTCCAGATACAAGCCAAGGTCACTGTAGGTGTCTGAGCCATGACGCTGCTACTATATAAGAATTGATCAGTTCGCTGTAACGAAACCACTCTGCATCCACACCAGACCCAAGAGTACAGCGTCTCTAGGCCAACGCCCTTAGTATACCAAGATGCAGCTTCTCACAGCATGTCTTCGATCCCCATCGCTGAAGAAGACCTTTTAAGCAGACCCAGCTTTTATCTACAATCATTGCCCTCTGGGGCACCACTCTGGCTGCACCCGCCAAGGGCGCTGCTGCTCCTGTGGCTCCCGTGGGTAACAAACCAACAGGTGGCCCAGCCTCAGCGCAGGTCACCGTCCACTCCGGACCGTACACATGCACAGATCCAAACATTGTGCGGTACCTTCCCTCGAGTCATTGTAGCACAGTGTCCTAATACATTATCGACAGCCTCCACCCACAGACGGCAACGCTGGCAAAGCGACCGTAGTCTCCGTCACTGAAAACCAGTGCGTTGCGATCAATATCGTAAGTAATTCTCCTTCCGTGTAGTCTGGAGTGTGAGATGCTGGCTGCATAAGCCCTTCGGCGGTGCGGTGACTGCTACCATGACGGCGGCACCGAAGACTCGGGCTGCTGGATGCTATATTCGGATGTTCACTCAACAAGGGTCCGGTCTCACATTAGCGAACCAGTATCATGGTTTTCCTTTCAACGGCGTGACTGTCGGCAGTAGTATGGGATGTGCCTCGCCTCCTGTGGAGAGTTATGGTGCTCTGCAGCCTGTTTGCGGATAAGGTCGTGAGGAAGCATGATGTGTAGTATACGGGTACGAGATTATGGATTATGGAACACACTTGCTTTTTCTCGGATCCACAAGGTGCGGAAGTGAATGTGCCAGGTGAAGGCTTACAGATCAGCGAACTCTCGAGTTCCTAGCCCGACAGGCGTCGCACGCATAATATCACGGGCAACTCGACGCCAAGCTCGTCGCATAATCTTGACTATTGACACTCATTGATCAGCAACAGATTACATCTTTAGTACAGAGGGCACGAGATGCTCTGCTTACCCTTTCACAACATTGCGAGCCAGGGTGTAGACTCCTCACATAGGGATCTTGATGTGGGTAAAAGTGAGCAGGCGGGCCCAGCGCTTGATGTCGGCGTGCACAAGCTTCGGCTGCAAGTTTACTCCTTTCGATATCAGGCCGTAACTAGAATGATATCTCGCACTTATTCATGCCCAATCACTGGAACCGGAAACCTATGCCAGCATGAGTTGACCATGGACAGCATGTTCTTCGGCCTCGCCTATGATTTGAACAACGAATTTATTTGTAGCGAAATGTTGTGCTGTATGAGAAGGAAGCCGACGGGGTTTGTGCAAGTACCTCATCCTGAGTGACGGTGAGGGTATTGCTGACCTGGTGAAAAGGTTGTCGAGTAACGACATAATTGTTGGAACGATGCAATGAACTTGCAATTAGTAAGAGTTACAGACAGAGCTGATGATGTGTCTTACTATCAGAGAACATGCGTGCTCCTGAAATCCTTGGTATGACTTTGCCCCACGACACAAAGGGAATCCTGCTCTGACCTGCTTCCTCGAAAGGCAGACTTGCTGTAACCTTTCCATGGTGACGGTGGGGTGGAAAAGGGCATAAGAATCTAGAAACTGGTTCGAAACATCAATGGTGTACGAAAAGGCGGCGAGACAGCGGTTGATTTCTGGAATCGACGTCAATGTGTAGGACCACGAACATTCACCACCACCTCAACCAGGCAGAGAGACGCAAAGATTGACGAGGGGGTGAAGTTTTGAGCTTATAGACGCAAGAAAATGACCAGCAACATTGCTTCCATGTCACGCAGTACTGAATAGCCTATCAACTACAGAATGGCTTCGTAGGGTGAAATACAGAGCAATGCCTTGTGGGGGCCCATCCCTTTTGGTCTAGCGTGATATCTGATAAAAAGCTACAGCAGCTCGATCTTCTACCAAGCTCTCATCTTGCAACTTCATCCGTTACCACTACATACTGGTTCCTTCCTCGACTGCAGCTCCACGCTCACTTCAGAGCAACACCCGTCACCATGCGATCCCTCGCAGTCCTCATCATTCTCGCTGCGTTCTTGTACGTTACAAGCGCAGTTACGTACTCCCCTGCAGCTTTCCTGGAGTTCCCAGGTCTACCCGTCTGCGCCCGCGTCTGCAGGGTCATCTTATATACGACCAACATCTGTGCTCCTCCCAACGTCCCAGTATCAAACAATGCCACGAGCATCAGATGTTTCTGCCAGTCAGAGAACCTCCGTAGCCTTTACAACATTCGAGAGATGTGTAACGTTCACTGCGACGACAAGGCAATGCGGAAAATTGAAAATGCGTACAGTTCTTTTTGTGGTCTGTCTCAGATTTCTGTGACTTCCTCCGCAATACCTGCGCCGACTCGTGTTCTGCCACCCTCAACGTCATCAAGTGTTGCTTTGACTACCTGTCGTAGCTCGACGTCAATCTTGCAGCCGACCCAGACCTCTCCACCTGGTGCCGAAGAGCTCCAGGTAGAGCATACCTCTTCTCAGACCTGGTACGTTAATCTCATGTATCCTTCAAAGTACTTTCAGCTCTCGAACATGCGTTCACGTCTGCCCTTGAAGGAACTCAGATAAGTGTAACCCTAACCCACAACAGGATACAAAAAAGCTGGAAGTACGTACTGACAGGCATTCTGGTACTTGTTATCGTGCTTGCTATCGCCGTCTACGCTCTGCTTCGCTTCATCCACTACCGACGACGTCAGCGCCCACTCAGCGAGGCAGAGCGATACGCAGAGTTGGAACGTGCCCTGCAAGAACATCTTGAAGAAAGTTACGGCCCTAGAGCAAGAGGCCAAATCGTTCCCCTGAAGACCATGAGTCCCGACAATAGCATCCAAGGGCGACTCAGCAGACTGCCACTCGGTAGGATGTCACGCAGCAAGACGCCAACCAACAACCCAATCATCAGTCGTCGACAACGTCCACAAACTCACAGCGTCAGCGCCCCCACCCATCTTAGCCGCGACTTGCCACCTACCGCGCATGAGATGTGGACTCCGCAAAGACCTGCCAGTTTCAGGACCACTACAAGTAGCATTGGTCAACGCTCTTTGTCCTCCCCACTTGTACCCGTCTCTCCAGACTTGTTTCGCAACATTCCCTACGCCCAGTCCTTCAGATACTATGCAGAGGAGCAAGCAGAGAGAGAGAGAGATCTTGATATAATCAGAAGCATCAGCTCGGGTAATCTACAACGGGCAGATGGGACTTATGACTGGCATTGAAAGCAGCAAGGGCTTCTTGCATCGCGGTGCGAGTTTATGGTCGATTATACTTCGATTGGAATGACGATGTAGGAAACTCACTCCAATAAGTTAAACAGTTTTCATAGTATGCCTTGCCATCACAGTTGAATTGCAAATAATGTTGAAACCTTCTGATTACGATGGTGAATCTCTTGGTGCTATTTTGCCCTGTCTGTTTTCATCAATAAAGAAGAATGGAATTTCTTGTTGTTCAGTGCCAGTTTTGAAAGTCACTAGCTTTGTGATTCGATTTTGAGAAACTTTGCTCTCCCACAATTTAAGGATCGTAAGGCGGACCGATGGTACCTGTGTATGCTCACAAAGCGGGCATCAAATAATGGCGGCCAAAAAAACTTTTGGACATTCATGCGTGAGCCCAATTGATGGCATGAGCCGAACTTTCTGCCTTCACATTCACCTCTGTTCAACTTTTGCTCCTAACTTGCGACGCTACGCAACCTGCCACGAAACCTGTCAACATCATAAAGTCACATTACAAACAGCTTCGTAGTCAAAGGAAATTCTACACCCACAAGTAAGTGATGATGTATCTCCCTTTCTAATGTCTATCACGTTGCACAGCAACAGACTCGCAAGCCCGATGGTCTGGCTGGAGGTCTTCGCCAATGACCTGTTCAAACTATACCAACCTTTGACAATAGGAACCACATACACGACACCATTACCGACAAGCTCCGAGATACGCGAGTTCTCGCCTTCCTCCAAGCCCGATACGTGGGCACTGGAAGAGCAGAAACCGGCAAGCACGAGTTCGCCTCCAACGTGGCCCGCGACACGCTTAACTCTTTCATCGGTTATTTTCCTTTGCTGAAGTATGCAGCGATTGGACTCGGTCAGACCCAAGAGCAGACACGCGTGCAGCTCCTGGAGCGCATGATTCGGCCTGCGGGCCCGCCGCCAAGAGAAGAATGATTGATTGATTGATTAATAAGTTTAACGTCCTGTGTAAGTCTAAGACTATATAAGACAAGAGCAGTTAAGCTGCTCTAGTAATTTAAGGAGTGTGTTTGTTTAAAGGGATAGTAAATGTGTGTTTGTAATCTAATAGTAAGGGCCTGTGCCCTAAGTTGTTAAGAAGAGCTGTTGCCCTGTTAAATTAGGGTTGTGTAGAACTATCCTCTAAGTAGGTAGTTCTAGCGTTTATTATTTATTGTCTATTGCTAGCTATTGCTATTGCAGTAGACAGTCTTTATATTATTATTGTTATTATTGTTGTTGTTTGTTTGTCTATTACTATTGCTAGTAGTAGACTGCTAGGGGTGTTTAAGCTGTTGCTTAGTTAATTTTGTAGGATAGCTAGGGATATAGACCTGCTACTTTACTAAGGCAGTAGGTATCTATAGGCCTAAGGAGAGAGCTGTTGCTTTATTAATATAGTGTTTGTATTAGAGGTAGGTTTAAGCTATTACTTAGTTAATTTTAGTTAATTTTGTCTAGGTATAGGAGGTTAGTATAGCTAGTTATAATAGGGGTGTATTTATAATAAAGTAATAGCTGTGTAGTAATTACTAGGCAGGCAATAGCTATAGCTAGAAGTTCTCTGTTTATTATGCCTTTAACTAGTCTAAATCTTTAAGCATACAGGCTATTATAGAGATTTTATCTTAACTAAGACTAGATAACTACTCTGTTTAGCTTATAATAGCTAGCATACCTGTTCTAGCGCCTGCACTATAAAACAGACGCTAGAAATAGATGTTAGGAAGGCATGTTTGTAATATTGGGATAAAAAATTAATAGAAATTGACCTTTCTCTAACTATGAAAAGTTGGTGTTCAGTGGCCAAGAGAAGAAGATGTGGGAAGTGAGCAGATGATGCAAAAGCTGGGGAGCAAGAGGCTGGAGGAGGAGGGGTTCGGATTGAAGCATGTGGTAGCCAAAGAGAAGAAGGCGAAGGAGGTTGCAGTGTGGGCCCAGAAGTGAAATCTTTCAAGTATGAAGGCGTGAAGGGAGCTGGTGAATTTCTGTCTGTTAAAAACTTCCTTCTCAGCAAGCTGAAGACCTCTCTTTCTGACTTTCGAGGTCAAGACCTGGACAAATCGATGCGCAAGTGCCTTGCGGTGTAGGCGAATTCCGTGCACTCGTTCTCGTTGCAGAATCCTGTCTTGTGACCAGATATAATGTCATTTCACTTCTCTTACTCAGGTCCCCGTACTTGCGTGAACGTTGTCATTGACTGCCGAACTATCATGACAGCGAACATGTGATTAAGATGAGAAGAGAGCTGATCACACGATATGGCTTGAACATGACAGAACAGAGTGTGGGGGCAACCTAAATCGCGTTCATGATTACAAAGGATGTTACGAAGATTGCATTGTCCTGAAATTAATTAAGTACATTGTATCTAACCTGACTATTGTTAGACAAAAGCATTAAGACTATGCATTGTTGTTAAAACAAAGCAGGCTAGTAGCTTTCTAATTAAGGTAGTCTGCACGCTCTACAGGAATAGACTATGCAGGCTGGGATATTGTACTTTCCTAAGGAAACATCGGGGATGTTAGTTATGCGTGCAAGGAGAACTAATCAAATCACTAGCGTACTTTTGATAGAACCACGGATATTTCGAGCTTGATGATAGATAGCCAAACATTGCACTCGGCAAGACGTAAAAGCGATGTTTTTTCAGTGACAGATGTGTTGTTGCCAAAAAAAAACATACAACAGAGGGTATTCGCTAGTGGTCACCCACCTAACTACTAATCCGCCGGTACGTTGCTTAAATAGGGCTGAGCGAACGGGAAGCCTTGTTTTCAACGTCCTATGGTCGTATGTGAAAGACTAGCTGCCAACTGTAAAATATATTTGTATTATATCAAGCCAATGCATATACATGCAGCTTTTGTTGTTGTCTCGCGCCCCAGCCTGCAGCCAAACGTGTTTTTTCCACTGCGTCTTCTGTCGTAGACCAAGATTTCATGATTACAAAGGATGTCTTAAAAGTTGCATTGTCCTGAAATCGATTAAGTATATTGTATCCAACCTAACTACTATTAGACAAAAGCATTATAACTGTGTTTTATTATTAAAAACAAACTATGCTAGGTTAATAGCTTTCTAATTAAGGTAGTCTGTAGACTCTACAGGAATAGACTATGCAGGCTGGGATATTGTACTTTTTTAAGGAAACATCGAGGATGTTAGTTATGCGTGCATTTGTGTTCTTACTCAGTATGCTGGAGATGAGAGTTGGACGCCAGAGAAGGAGAAGAAGCTGGTCCGCAGACTCGACAAGAAGCTTATCTCATTGCTGGTGATCACATATGGCCTGCAGTATTACGAAAAGGCCATATTATCACAGACTGCGTTGTTTGGCCTACGTGACGATCTCAGGCTCACCACGGGCAATCGCTATTCCTTCTCTCCCGCCGTTTCTTACCTTAGCTTCATTGGCGGCAGCTACCCGGCCATTTTGATGTCTCAAAGGTGACCTCTTAACTCGTTGCTCCTCACAACGCCAGCAGTTTCTATTATAGGCACCATCAAACTCACCGCACCTTACTTAGCTTACAAGATTTCGGGCATCCGAACTTGACTCATTGTATTAGGCCAATGCGGTACCATGACCGCTTCTTTCCTGCTTTGGCGGTTACCGCGCGGCGAGAAAGGCGGTCTCCTGTTCGGCTGCTACATCCTTGCAGGTTTCGGCGGAGGATATGCTGTTCTCGTGGGTCTCCAGATCGCCAATACTGCAGGTTACACAAGCGATCGGTGACCTCCTCGGGTATCTTTATGGGCTACTGTCTGGGTAGGAGAACGTGGGCCTGAATCCATTGTTCAAGCCGCCAACAGCATTTCCAGGGAACGTCCTTGGTCCATTTCTCTTCAAGCCGGAAGATGCCCCCGCATACGGCCCGGGTTTCGTTCCCGTACTCGCCACTGCAGTTGCCGCCGCTGCTCTTGCAACTGTTTATCGCTACGTCTGCATATGGGAAAATAGACGCCGTGACAAATCTGGGACCATGGAAGGCTTCGACAACGGTTACAATGGTGACCTTACAGACATAAACCCGCGATTCAGATACCTACACGCTGTAGCGTACGAACGCTTGTCAAGTAGCTGCGCATTGCTAGTTAGTTCAAAGATGAAACCACCAGAGCATGTGGTTTGCTATGTGCTGCGTGCATCAGTGCTGAGGCATTCCAAATAGTCAGTACGCTTTTACTTTCAATGTCAACTCGCGGAAAGATTTGTAGCATACTCAGTCTGTCCCCAGTCGCGAGCCTCGTTGTGCACGTGCATAAATCCATCCCCCGCGGTAAATATTACTGCTTTCAAACGAGAAACACTTGCAGGCACCTTGAGTCTCCATTGTAAATCAGCCGTCAAGGATATCTGTCTTGCGACCCGATTATTCGCATGCGTCATTCTCCCAAGAGGTCGTAGCGTCTACGTATACTTCCCAATGTCGTTCCCTCGTAGAGATCCAGCTCGTACATCGTGACCGGCAACACTATAGCCTCACGATCGCATAACTTCGATGATTTAGTCTGACAATTCGAGTATGCGGGTGTGGCGTACTCAAGGTTTCAGCGGCTCTTTGCGGCGATCCTCGGTCGTTCGGTACTTTGACGTTGTGACACACGCAACGTTGAGAGATTACCGGAATAAAGCGCAGTCTTCGATGGAAAGTAGATTTTTTTTCTTGATGGGGAAATTTTCGGGGAGGGAGACAAGAAGGTTTCGGTAGCTTGAACACTACATGAGCAGTCTGTAGGGTTCAGGGAACTCGGCAGGCTAAGTTTTCCGACTTTGGAGGAAAATTTGACCTCTTGTAGACCCTCATTACAGCTGGAACGTAATCCTGGCTGAGTGCCTTGCCCATCTTTGTTTCGAACCTAGGCTTTTCAATGACGTATTTTGGGGGGGCGCATCTTTGAGGAGATTACTGCTGAGAAGATGTATCGACCACACCAGAAAAGTTCCATCGCGGATACAACCGCTTGAGCTTCATTTTGAATCTATCAGAAAGCCCCAAGACTCCGTGCTGATATGTGCGATAGCTGTTAAAGAAGGCCGAGACCTGTTTAGACGTTTTCTACCGCTACCCTTTCATCCACTGCCGCATATCCTCTCCATTCTACGAACGAACCGGATCTCTGATCATCACCGTGTTTGTGTCTTTGCCTTCACCTCCATACTTCTGCAGGTCGAACACTTCTTCGTGCCTTGGTGTGAACCCGCATCTGGCATACAACGGCCGGCCCATGACCGAAGATTCCAAGAAACAGGGTAGTTGGGCGGCATCTGCCTGAGAGGTGCCCCACTTGACGAGTTGCGCCCCGGCACCACGGCGGTGGTGTGCTGGATCTGTAATGAGGATATGCAGGACTGCAGAGGTCAGCGAAGAGTCATGCCAAGAGTACATCATGTCACACTTACAATAGAACGGCTTGGTTCCCATGAACTCCCTCCTCACTCTGTTCAGATACCAGATAAAGTCGATCATCGCGTGCTTGCCCTCCTCATCCGCTCCAGGCACTGGTAGCTGGGACTGAATTTCTTCTTCTTTGCGTTCCTTCTGGTTGATGCGCCATTTGGCGCCTGCAATCATCTGCCCGTCAAGCTCAGTGTCGATGACCTTGAGATAAGTAACGTCCTTCTCCTCGCGAAATGACCTGATGTGCTTGTCGACGGCCTTGTTGATGTATGTTTCTGAGGGTGGGTGTTCGACCATGAACGCTGTCATGCCGCCGCCGGTGCCGAAGGCGGCAATCTGAATTCGAACGAACTCTGGAAGGTCGGATTCAGTGCAAGGATGGAGCTCAAGGACCATGTTGGCGACTGTAGCTGGCAGCTTTGTGAGTTCTTACGATTGTGCTTTGCCTTAAAGTTATGTTTTGTGTTTTGTGGGTGCCTTGAGTCTTAAGTCGATCTTGAGGCTGACTTGCCTCGTTTCCACCTTCCTTCATCGGCGTAGATCTGTCCGTATCCCTACATTTTGAGTCGCCCGACGCCCTTCCGACGCCCTTTCACGAGATGCAAAGACTCAATACCATCTTAGCCTTCGCAATGCGCCCCTTTGATACCTAGGTTACATCGTAGGATATCTCCCGTCGCATGTTCGTCGGACTGCGGGGTAACATCCAGACATCGCAGAGCCGCTGCTGCCCCGCCACAACAGCCTCGCTCAGGTATGTGTGGCTAGTGCGACATCAACAACTACTCCTAGACAGTCGCGGACCGTCGTGACAATTTTAAGATCCAAAACTGAGGCCGGGACCATGTTTGACATCTCTTGAGTGTATCAGCGCACAATCTGTCGTGAGAAGCCAAGTTGCATGTTTCAGTAACATGCATGACCGCATCTGGAACATCCAGACAAGCTCACTAAGCCGCCGGCTGATCAGCGCATTGCCGTTGCTCACTGACCAAGGCACGGGGATCAGAAGACCGTGCGCTCGAACACCTTAGCCTCATCGATGAAACGTATAGTGGTTTAACACATCTCGAAACGAGTTGCTGAAACCGGTCACAGAAGAGTAACACTCCCTCATGACAGAACTCCATGATCAGAATGAAGACCCATCACGAACAGGCTTGTGTGTCCGAATTGAATGGGCGATTCGATTGTGTGAGAAATCGTTCTAGCATAGTGTAGAGAAGAAATAATGACCATAGTACAGATGAATCTGTACTGTGATGATGGCCACGGAGCGTACGGATTTCCTCTTCACCGCATCCGAACCGATCACAACGGTCTTGGTGCACACCGCATCATAAAAAAATGCCAAACCCCTCGTATCTCCTTCAAAATGCCAAAAGAGCCGCTTCGGAAAGAACTGAATACGCCAAGCATTCGGATGCACTGTCTTGGTGAGCGGTCGCTACCTGAAAAGCGGAAGTCCTCCTTACAGATCAGTAGCTCGTGTCTCAAATCTACTGGGACGGCCCTTCAACGACTGTCAGATACAGCCTTATTTGGTAGTGCCTTCCTAGTCCCTCACCCCTCTTGTCGAGAACAAGCTTGTTTTGCATGGGACTGCCTGCCAAATGGTTGCTAGATGCCAACGCTGCTGTCAGTGAGTGATATTGTAGGACTGTGCATGACGTCTATGGCACCCCAAAATGGCCCCAGTATCGAAACATGACAGATCAGTGTGAGGTCGGTCACCTCCATGATTTGTCTTGAGCTCTATGCCTCGGTTGGCAAGATCACCATATGTACTGCGTTCATATAAGAACACACCCAGTACCTGCAGATTCTGTCAATATATCCAACTACTCATTCTCAACATTCACTCTCCGGACTGGTTCCCTGCACTCCGTCAATTACAATTCTTAATCACCTAATTCTCCAAATCGAAACTCTAGACAGCTGTCACCATGAAGTCCTTCGCACCTCTACTCGTCCTCGCTCCTTTCGCTTCAGCAGCTCTCACATCCATGACGCAGAACGATGTCACCAACGGCAGCGGCTGTAAGGCTATGACTGTTCTGTTTGCTCGCGGTACCACCGAGCTTGGTAATATGGGTACCGTCGCGGGTCCTCCATTTGTCTCCGCAATTGCCAAGATGATGGGTGGAGCACAAAACCTTGCTGTTCAGGGTATCGAGTATCCCGCAGACATCCCCGGCTTTCTCGCCGGTGGTGATAAAGCTGGAAGCAAGTTAATGGCAACCATGGTCGGCAAAGTCATGGCGGCATGCCCTAAAACTGCGCTTGTCATGGCAGGTTACTCGTAAGCCATGTCTTTGATGCTTTCGCCAGCTCCGAAGCTAACAAATGCTAGTCAAGGAGGACAGCTCGTTCACAACGCAGCTACTATGTTGCCAGCAGATCAAGCGGCCTTCGTCAAGAGCGCGGTCATCTTTGGCGACCCAAACAACGGCGATGCCGTTGGCAGTGTTGGCGCTGCCAACACCAAGGTCATCTGCCACAACGGTGACTTGATTTGTGCCGGCCAGAGCGTCATCCTCGCACCCCACTTGACGTATGGTCGCGATGCACGTACTGCCGCTGCCTTTGTCATGTCCACCGCCGGAGCTGCTGCGGGAAAATCAGCTGCGGCCGCCGCAAAGGTTGTCGCTGGCAGTGTTGCTAAGAGCTTCTCTGCCTAGCTTGAACAAGCTGGAGACTGGGGCAGGGAGCCGTGAGAACGTGTATATACATAGTGGAAAAGCGCTGCAGGCCAGCTTCGATACCCTTCACAACCATTAATTTCTAACATATGCATGTCATCATTTGCATTGCAACTTCAAATGACGAGCAACTTGATGAATAGGGCGTGAATGCGGCATCTGAAAGCATGGACGAATGCTCGTATGTTCACAAGCTGCAGCGTCAGCTACTGTGATAATTATAATCCCAGGGAATATCTGTGACTCTTCTGGTATGGACATAGCTGTTTACTGTAAGCGTTTTGCAAGAGCACATTTTCAGACTTCAATGTACTTGGACTTTCATCTGCGCTAGACCGAAGTGGGTTAGTTAACTGGGGGCCATTGCATCTCACTGCAGCGTCGTCTCTTCCTGCTAACTTTCCAATGACCATGCCTACCTTCAAGCTATCCCGAAGGTTCTTCAACTTGCAAGTCAAAAGTGATGGTGGTCACGACAAGCAGGCTGCGCCCTCGCTGACCGCTCGATCTCCATCGACCCACGAAACCACAACAGCTCAGCAGCAGCCACATGGACAAGAAGTACGAAGAACCGGATCTATCAAGTTCAAGCAAAGCAACGGTTTCCTCTCCCTGCCAGGCGAAGTCCGGAACCTCATCTACTCGTACGCCATCTTCCCCAGTCTCGAAACCATCACCATCTTCCACCACGCCGACACATTCCTCACTCTCCCCGTCTTTCGCGTCTCGCGCCAGGTGCGCCAAGAAGCGGTTTCCTATTTGTGCACCGAGCATACTGTCTATCTCTCCGGCCTGAACGTCGCAAACGACTTCTTCAGCGCCGTGGGCGAGAATGGCTTGAGGAGCTTGCGCCACGTCACTGTCCGCTCCGCAGATACTTGGCATCAGGACTCATCGAAGGCGAGTGCGATTAAGTCTGTGTTTTTGGGTTACATGAAACTGGCTACGGATCTCCGACGTTTTGTGTTCGTCGTTGGACAGTTTCCGTTGTCGAGGGAAGACGAGGTACATTTGACGTCTGCGCATTCGTCGGGCGCCAAATTCATTTGCGCTGTCAAAGATGTGGTCAATGGGATCGAAGGCATTGGTAGTAAGGCGACGTCATATAACAGAGTAGATTGGACTGGTGAGGGAGTGGACGAAGGACACAGAGTTGAGCGCCTGGGTACGGAGCATGACAGCGACGGGGTGCATAGAAATGTGTTCCGCTTGTACAAGGCAAACGGGATCGTGGGGGAGGTAGTTGAACTCGAGCTACCCAGTTGCCCATCTGCATCTTCACATCTGGTCGAGGTTGGACATGTCGAAGCCCATTGAGCACAATTCTACTACGTTCAGGCGCTTGTGTATTTGATTCTTCAATTAGCCAACTACAGAACTGTAGGGACAGGTGCTTGTACTTGCATGTCACAATCAAGACCTCGGGACCATCAATCGATCCACATCCGCGGCGTATTTTCCGCTCACCCCAACAAATGTGATCTGGTTTGCGCCTTGCTTCAAATCAACGTTCAAGACACTGCTGCCAGGATCACCTCCTCCATGGGGCAAGAACGCAAGCCTCTGCGTTTTACCATTTACAGTGACATCGGCGGTCCTCTGGCTCTTATCCCCGTTCAGATGCTTGACTCTGATACTCGTTTTCCCCGCCACGTCCGACTGGACATTGCTGAACACCACCGTACCGCCATCAGACCCACCGATGTAGCCCGCTGCCTTGCCGCCGGAGCACGTCGAGCACGTGATGACACGCGCATTCTTGCTGAGAGTAGCAGACTCCCCTTCGTACGTGGTTTCGGCGGGCCCGGAAGACGACGCGCCAGTGCTGGGGTTCAAGATCCAGTTTACCGAGTTCTTGAGCGTGGCTGTGGTGCCGGAGATTGTGAGCGGCAGCCAGACATACGTGCTGCGCATGAGGTTGCTGCTGACCCACCGATCGCCCATGTACACGAAATTGTCGCCTATGGGTAGAACGAAGGTGGTTTGGGAGCTGTACGTGTTGGAGCCGCTGTCGGCGAACTTTGCCCATGCTGACCAGGGCCCAGCAAGAGATTTCGCGGTTGCATAGTAATTATCGTTTGGGTTCCAGCCGGTGAGCTGGGAGGCGAACATGAAATATACGCCGTTTTTTTTGATAACAGCGGGGGCCTCGTACTTCTCGGCGAAGGTATATGTGTTAGACTGCACGGTCAGGTAATCCGAGGAGAGGGCGTTGATGCGAAGTCCATTCTGGCGCTATGCAAGCGTAAGTCTATGCCCGGAAAGATCTGGGAAGCCTGCAGGTCACTCACATCTTCGGTCAATAGGTATGCCTTGTCATCATCATCTACGAAAACACCAGAGTCTCGGCTCTGGTGACCCAACGGTTGCTCACTGCGCAGGTACGTATATTTGCCGCATACAGTGTTGCTGGTGGCTACGCCAATCTTCGCTTCTTTGTAGTCGCCACTGTCGATGTGCATCCACATGACATACTTCTTAGTTGATTTGTTGTAGATGACTTTAGGGCGCTCGATGACGCGATTTGGTCCTGTGTCGCCTGATGCAGTCTGTGAGAGCAGAGCCCCTTCATATTTCCACTCAACGAGATTGGTGGAGGAGTAGCAGTTGACGTTGATGAACGAGTTGCCATTGGTCTTGTCTTCACCAACCCTGGTGATGCATCAGCATGTAGTCACAGTACAAGTAAGAACGGAGTCAGCATACCAGTACCACTTGTCCCCATCTTTGAGGATGCCGCCGCCGTGAGCTTGAATGTGCTGACCTGTGTTTGTCTGTATGCCACATGAGTTGACTGTATCTAGACAAGACCGTAGGCACTTACTGCGGTCCAAGTGGCCCCAGGAACGATCTGCAGCGAAGCGCTGGCCGCAGAGGCGAGTAGACCGATAACCGAAAGGGTGATCGAAAGCATGGTGGGAGGTCCTCGATATCAAGTTCAAGCGGAGTGTGTCCACATTACAAGTACTTGATTGATTGATTGATCTCATTTAACGTTCTGCGGTACAAGTACTTGGGTCGCTTGGTCGGGCCTTATAAATAAGCACTTCGGAATCAGCGGGACATCGCACCCCCGTCGTATGTGGAGATACTGGCACTTGGTCCAGCACTCCATTGATGGAAACAAACTTGTCGTGTCATAAGTACCATCGCGGAGTAAGCGCCACGGTGGGTATATTAGCTCGGCGTTGTCTGTGGATCGAATTGCGGGGAGCACCAGCGTTCAGCAGCGGCGTTGCTTATTCGAGGTTCCTTGATCTCCACGCGGGCTTTGTCCCGACGCCCGATGGTGTCATGTTTTTCCTGTTTCGAGTTGAGCTGAACAAACCTTGTGGTGTGGAGCTCGTATACGGTAAGGGTCGGATCAGGAAATGCATCCGCTGACATCCGACTACCAATACCATGTCAAGAGAATGTGCACAAGGTTCGATTACCTATTGGGCACTCAAAGTCGCATAGGAAGCTTGACAAAGGGACGCCGAGATTGGAGTGGTCTAAGCAATGCAGCCTGCAGCCTGTCTATAATCTCCTAATTTACCTTTGCCGATGTCAGTGTGGCTCCTGATCTACAGGTGTAACGTTGCATCCTTTCGCTACCTAATTATTCGCGTGCGCTAAAACGGTGGACGGCAAATGAAAGAACAGTCCGTAGTCAGCATTCGCCATACTCGCGCTGTCATGTTGCGCTGACAAAGGTTTGCGCCGAGAAGCTGCCCATTCTGCGCAGGTTGAGACCAGAGTCAGAAGGTGAGCGCTCGTGTTGGTCCCCTGCCATTTCCCTCGCTGCAGACGTCGCGGCGGCCTGCTGGATATTTTCTTGAGACCTGCAGATGATCGAGGAGAGAAGAGGTGCATGGAGAGGCTTGGTGTCTCGTTGAGCATGATGTCTCTCGCTCTTGGCACAGCAGGCAGTCGCGAATGATGGAGGAGGCCGTGTAGAGAGCTGTCACCACGAGCCCCGCCTTCTCCTGAGAGCATTCCGGACTGTCGGTCGCCCACGTAGACACTTCCTCTATGCTCAGAGAACTTTGAGGTACTTCTAGAAGCTATTCATGAGGCTCTCAAGCTTATCTGGTATGTTGCAACCGAGTGTTGCTGTTGCTGTAGGGGTGCTGTCGGTGGAGTCGTCCGCGGGGCTGGCAGCGAAACTCAACACCGAAGAGCCATCACCTACCCGCTCGCTGCAGTCTCACCCCCACCGCCACACCGCCGCCAGCACATCCTCTTTACCCACATCCTCCGCTATGCCTTCACGAGTGAGGTGATTGTAATCGTCCTCGGCGTCACCGGCAGCCGTGTGATGTTGCCGTCGTGGGCGAACTTCGTGCTTCCTTTGCCTCCTCGTCCTGACCGCTCGCGACTTCAGATGCTCTTCTACTTTGCCCTGAAGCATCCAAAAAGTTATCCTCAGCTCCGCCAGAGCATGTACGGTCCCAATTGAGCTTGTTGCTACCATTGCCCTCTTTGACGGTCAGGTATGGACCTCCGAGCAGCCGGCAGGAGCACCGCGCCCGTTGCACGACCTTCGAGAAGAGGCACCGCCTCTTTCAGATACCACTGCAATTATTCCTGGTCTCTCGGTGTACCCTGGAGCTTCTGTGCGGTTTGCGCTGACTTGGCTGGCAAAGCATATCAAGCGCAGCAGCGGCGACCCCACCTTGGCAGCACAAGATGCACGACAGCTTCGAAATTTTGCTCCTGTCACGAATCCAAATCTCCGAGATGATTCCATACGGGCGCCTCAATGCCCTGGCGCCTACATAACGGAAGGGTTTTCTTTGCGTTATAAGTCGCTTCTCCTCGATGTCGAGTCTGTGTTTGCGAGAATTGATTCGCAGTGCGCCTTGATGCTCGTCCAAAAGTGGCACAGTGGTACATCTCTTTGTTATCTCCTTGCACAAAGGACAGCCGCAAGCCGGTCATTCGCCATTGTTGTCTCAAAAGATCCATCCCTTACGCCCTTAGAGTGTCCCAAACTTCTGCTCGGCCACCTTGTTTCTCCCAAGCTTCGACAGCATTCTCCCGTTACATGTGTCTGGTCTCGCTCGGCTTCACACGATTTGGCCTTGAGAGCGAGCCATCATCAGCCCACCTGGTGCGTTTACCAAAGATGATCAGCGTCGTTACAGGGAAAAGAAGGGTGCGGAAGGGCGGTCGTTGCGGTTCGAAGGTACCTGTCAGACCAGCAAAAACAGCAACGGACTTGAGACCTGCTTCGGCAGATAAAGCAAATCCGTCTTCGTTCTCCAGGAAATACAGCGATGGAAATGCGAGCGATGAACAAGGCCGATCCAAGCGCGAGATGTTCGCACAGAAGAGATGAGCTGCACTTTGAGAGCGAATCCCCCTTGCCTGGTGCAGATCCTCCATGCGTTCGCATCTGGACAAACATATTGGACGATGAGACAAGATGAGACGATCTCAGGGGCTGCTCGCGGCGGAACATCACTCGAAAGACTAGAAAAGATCTCAACATTGGGAATAGACAATCCGGACTTTAGAAATACTGTCTTTCGCCCTCCAAGTCGTTTGGGAACTTACGCTAAAACATGCGCTGGTATTCCTCTACAATGCCTGGGCGCAAGCTCGCTCTGAGCCATTATGCTGCTCTTAGAGCAGAATGGAGCCGTGCTTCAAAGAGCAGCCCAGGCTTGTTATAGAGCAGCAAGAACACACCTTGCGCTAGTCTCTTAGTTCTTGGTCACTCGCAAGCCATTGTGGGCATCATCTTTCAAGCCTACAAGACCCTCGAAGTGCTTGGCATCGTAGACACTCGGTTAGGCCCACCATGTTGAAGCTACAACAGAGCGGTGCTAGGCTTCTTCTAAGCAAAAGAGATTTTAATCTCTCCTCCCCTAGAAGAGACGCCTTGCCTTTGCGCCAGCTCCAGTCATCGAAGTCTTGTTGAAGCTGGACGAGGAACACGAATGGCTGCTGATGTTAGGGGCAGATACGAGCTAGCGTTATGCTGTCGCCTCAGCACCTTAACAACCTCTTACGTTGTCATATATATCCTTGTGTGCTAACTCCTAGCTGTTATCAGCAGTCAATTCACGTGAGGTGGGCGGAGTGTGAGGCATTAAAGTGTTGTTCTAAGTTTGTCTACAGCTAGTCTAGTCTGGCAGAACGCAACTTGATGCTGAACACCCCCTTCTAAATTGGTATCCTAATTCTTGTTCTGTTTACTTCGTGTGTCTATTGCGATTTGCGGTCAGGGAAGGCGGGAAGGAGTTGCTGTCTAAGAGAACAAACGCTGTGGTGGGACGGGTAATTAAGTGGTCTGCAATCAACGTCAGCTTAACCCAGCAGCATTGACAAGATACCTGGACTGGATAGCATAATTTTAGTCTCCCCTAGACCTGGTCCCAGCAGTACCCGGTGTGATCTGCCGCGCTGTGCTCCCCCTAAAAAAAAACCTTGGCGCCTGCTATGGCACCGTGTGCCTACGATGGGGGCGTGCGCTCCAAAACAGCAACAAAAATTGTCAAAGAGTTGCTCTAGTAATCCACAACAAATAGCGATGTGCACGAGCTGTCCATCGGTTTCTCCGCAGGCAGGGTGGGAGGGACCTGTCGAAGGGAGGCTCGCACAGCCAGATCGAGACCGGAGGATTCGAGGATGTGCGAACAGTCCTCATGACAGAAATTTGCACATGTTTTGGAACGAGGTTCGAGGTCCAGGACAAATTATGTGCGTAACAGATGCCGGGTTGGTGTCGTGGCTCAGTGGAGCTTCTGGTCCGAAGACAGACCATCAACACCGTGGCAGCCTGTTGGCGTTATGAGAAAAGACGCACCGACATATAAACTGCGTTTCACAGTGCACACTTAAAGAAGACATAAATAGACAAAGCTTGCTAACCAAGAGTACTGACAAAGATTTCGTTACGTTGTTGAACAGCACGCATTCAGATTGTTTACAAAGCACAAGGGATATTAGGTGTGGGATTCAATTTAGCTCAAAGCTGGCGTAAGGAACCATTGTGCTCAGTTCTAACAAGAAGAGAACTGCTGACAACCCCTCAGCCCTATCTTTAGCTCGAACTCTGAGCTCAAAGGCTATCAAGTACGCTCTCACTGAACTGATGCTCGCAGCCGCCGCCGTCGTTGTTGACTCTGTCGACTATAGAACATCCTAACCCGGAACCTTTAACCCCTACGTACATGCGTCTTAAGGTTAAGCCCCACCACGCTTGAACCAGTCGTCTACTCCGCTTGTGTAGGACGTCCTCCCTTAGGTCTGAAAGTACGCCTTTAAGTTGAGATTGCCATTATTGTATTCTCCCTTGTCACTGCCCCTCCTAACCTTCTCCGCTCCACGAACAGCGTCTGTTCCTATTCCTCTAGCTTGTCCTGCTCGTTCATCTCCTCGAGTCTCGCGAGGTCAGCCTCCAGCTCGCGGCGTAGCTGCGCCCGGTGCTCTGCGCCCCTTCTGGCAGCCACAGCAGGTTCTTGCACCTGGATGGCCGTCTCGTAGCTACGACTGTTCATCATCTCCAGCCACTCGCGTTGTTGCTGGGCGACGACAGCGAGGGCTGCGCGGTATTCTCGTTGCTGCTGCTGCGCAGCGCGAGCAAGTTGCCAGTCGGCAACAATGCGCAAGACGTAGAGCAGAACTTGGACCCAGATAAAGGCGGCGGCGAGGAAGATGGCGACCTCCCACCGGGCGAAAGCGGAAACTGTGGTGCTGGCAGGCATTGTTGAAGTTTTTCGACGGTGTTTGAAGGCGGAAACGGGGTAGGTGAACAGCGTGAAGGACGCCGAAAGGATTTGTGTATAGAGTTGACTTGATGATGAATTCTGATAGAGACAAAGTGATTTAGAGTGGCAGATAAGTTCACAGGAAGGGACTTGAAAGCAATCAAGAGTTTGCACGGGGTAAGAGATTTATCACTACATAGCTTTGACCTTCACCTCAACTCAAAAAACCCAGCCTTTTCACTGATGAGCATTAGAAATGGATCGGAACACAAAAACATAGGAAAATAGTGAAAGACACACCTTAGTGATATACCCGCAGGCTTGTTTCACAATCAGCTTGCACGACCATGTGTAGACGTGCATAATGATGGTGACTCCATAACCTACGCTAGACATCAGAAGGGTTAGTCAGACACATCGCAAAGATTGAACACGACATACATCAATTGGAGAGTGCACAGGGAGTGTCATCAAAGAGCCAGTCTGAGAAGGATCGCAGCCGCCCGGCTCATCATGAGCATAAGCTACGAGCGGGGCGGTCGCCAGCGCTCACCATGCAGGCTGTGGCCAACTTTGCCTCAATTTCAGTCAACACAATGATCAAACCGAAATATTTGGGGCTCTCAAGCCCACTTACTGTATCGAAAGTGCAGCAAAGCCGCCACCTGGTCTCCGTGGCGACAACCTTCAGGAATCTAGGCGGCAAGACGACGTCAAGTATTCGCTGATCAAGGTTTTTTGTTGTCCGGAGATCCGCTGGAGAAATGACAGGCGAACCTGGAAGAATAAGAATATAGGTAGGTTTGAGAAAAGGAGAAGCTGTGGTAGCAACTGGGCTTTTGTAATTCTATAATAGCACGCTACGGTAGTCGGCAATCAAATCGCCGAAGGAGCTATGACTGGGGTGGGTAGGCGCGGTGAGTCGAATTGGCATATGCGGCAGGGGCGATTAGGCAAGAGATTGTCAGGCTGACTCCATGCGCAGCTCACAACAACACGTATTCGAGGCTACTATTAGGTTACAATGAACGCATTTAACAGATTCTCCTGAGACCAGCCCCCACAGCATATGTGCAACCGCCATATCAGACCCTACTCAGGTTGTTATTAGAAAGTCGACCAGACCATGGTCAAAACGACCTTGCATCCGTCATCCGTGAAAGTTGTCGACAGTGTTCCATGAGCCCATTGCCCTAGATTCGGTAATTCAAGACCTACTTCCTTCTTGCCTTTTGCAATTGCTCTCATTATCTTCACGATTTCCACACCCCTCCTGGTCTGCGTGTCCTGGCCGGTCCCAATGCTGGTTGACATTGTGCTGAAAGCCCAGGTTGCATGTCTAGACAAGACCGATCAGCAACGACCTCAGCTTCTATCCTTTGCAGAACGATACCTGGGTAGGATTATTCTCCGTAATCTGGTTGAACCACGCTTCTCCAGGCGTGAGTGAGAGGTTCGTGCCAGGCAACAGCGCGGAGAAAGAGGGCGAGCACGTCATTCCAGTCGCCCCAGTGTCCTTCGTCCATCGCGAAGTTGACTGCTTAGACTATGCTCGTGACAATAGGGTCAATCTGGAGAGGATTGCGCAGCTCTTCACCCATGTGTTGGTCAACCCAGACAAGGGTTCAGGATCTCCTTCTTCTCGCACTGCCTGCGAATCATCCTGAGGGGCCTGAACATAACGAGACGGTGTGGAGTTTGCAACAAGTTAATGACTGTTACTTTTCGTCTCAAAAACACACTTGCTCCAGGCGGAGGGATGACAGTCCGGGTCCGGTGGGCAAAGACGGGCACGTTGGTGCCCGGCATTTTTACCGGGAGAGCACCGCCGGATAAGACCTGGCCAGAAGGCGTCCCAAAGACAAGATTGTGCTAAACAAATGGCCTTACACCACTTGCTTGACCACTATGTACCACTTTTTGATCAATTGGGCACCAATAGCTGCCAGGTATGACGCCAATCTTGAACCCAGCGGACTGCGGACAATGGAGCCATCAGGGGCGATGTGAGAAGAGCCTGTGGCGTGGCCAATGGTATCCGGGGAGGCAAATGATGATACAGGTATGATCAGAGATCTTGTGTTGTGTAATGTATTTCCGAGAGAGCTTCGAGGTGGGGCCGGACTCGGGGCTTGAGAGTGCTGAAGGTTGCAGGCGTTCGGGAAGTGGCCACAAAGGCTCTGGATAGGATAATGTGCCTTGAATTGCTGCATGTAGTTTAAGTAATCTGTTTCTAGAGCTGAACCTGAATATGAAGCCGATACGTTTGCGACCTCAGCTTTCGGTGTGGTAGGAGGATGATTGGTAGACATAGTAGGATAGGATTGAGCAGCAAGGAGCAAGATCTTGCTGTTGAACTGAACTGTGGCGGGGAAAGATGTGAGAGGCTAATTCCTAGTCAAGGTTTCGGGACAAAATTTATGCACGAGTTGGTGGCTTGACCAGCAAGCTTAGACACACGTGACGCACACATTCACTGGACCTCCCAGACGCTTCAAAAAGCTTTTTGGAAGCCACTTTCAGTCGATCAGGAGCAGGTACAAGGTCATCAGCCGCTCAGCTATCTAAATTTGTTATAAATTCATGATTCCAGCAGCCTGCGAGTATTCGGACCATACCTGGCCCCTATGCCCATGGCCTGCATATATTCTATTCACCAAGCATAGCCGCCTGTCTCGCCGAGATGACTTATCTGGCCCCAATGATTCTGCTGCCGAGCTGTTTGAACAGCACTAATACCAAAACCACTGACAATGCAGAGAATTTCCTTGCCTTCGTGAACCTGTTTAAAAAATGCTCTTGATTGATTGATGCATGACACGGTGCAAGCCGGAAGTTCAACATGTAACGACATCGAAGACATCTAGTCAACTGCGTCTTATTGTTGCCTTGTTGGTTTAACAGGAGCATCAGGTAGGATTAGCCTCGAGTATGGTTTTGAGATCATCAGTCACTCAATTCACTGTGGTCGCCGCAGATTTGCAGAAAAAGAAGCTTCGTTGCAGCAGATCGTCGAGAGAGTTCCCAGCTTGCCTCGTTGGCAACGAAGAAATTGCCACGGATAGGCCTGATATTCTCGACTCTTGACGCGCCACCTGCTTCTATCCCCAAATATCAGAAGGGATTCTTTCTTGTCACTTATTACAGCATTGTAGGCCGCCGCGCGTCCTTCTGGAAGGCTTCGGCGCCAGCACTTCAGCGCCTTCTCCAGATGTGCGAAAAATGGACGCTGACAACACCGACAAACGACTTACAGCTCTCTCCGGCCGCCACTCAATGCTTTCCCCTCCCCTTGTCCATCTCAATCTGCGCCACCTTCTCGATGTGCTCCTCCTTGAGCGTGTGCCGAACTGGTAGCAGCGATGGCAGCGATAGTAGCGAAGGTTCCGACAAGCATACCGGGACGGAGGAAGGGCCAGTGGCGGAGAACATTCAGGCGCCTACAAGGAGATTGTTATGATCAGCGGCGCATCCCACATGGGAACAAGCGGATACACACAGCTCAATAGCCTTTTCGGCACCCTCTTGACCCCACCTTAAGACTACAGCGAGTCTCTTCTTCTCACCTTTGGCGAGCTCAGTCCGTTCGACGGGCACAGCCCAGATAGCTTTGCAGAAGTTGAAGATTTTGACATTTTTGGTGGACATTTTGGGTGTGTATTTGGGTTTTTATGATTTAATTTGTGTGTGAAAAGGGTAAAAGTATGAATCTGGGTTGATTTCAACGAGCAGACCTCGCACCAAATCTTGATCAAGGTGAGCGGGAGTCTGGCTGGAGAGAATTGAGACCGCGAGAACGACAGCATGAAGACATCGCCACAGAAGGGTCAAATTGACTATTATAAATGAACGTTTCCAGAAACGAAAGGTCACGGAGTAAAATAAAACATTGATATAAGAGGACGCACCAAGAGCACATCACTCCACCAGACTAAGTAATTTCACCCCTGACGTTTGCGCTGGAGCTTATAGAGCAACTTTGCTTGATCTTGACTGCTAGGTCCCAGATGCTTAAGTTCAATCAGGAAAAACCGTGGCGCAATCGCATAATATGCTTCATCCCAAGTCTCGCACAACTCTTCGAGCATATTTTGAAAGGGCCACATTGACGAGATGCTTCGACGTGAGAAGACGCGGTCGCACGTTTTTCAGCGTCTGTACTGAGTTGGAGCTCTGCAGAACGTTCGTTCAAGCTTTGGTCTCGACCATTTGCCCTCATCATGAGTTCTTCAATCATCCTGCACTTGCCACATACCAAGCAACAGCAGAATCTCTTCGACAAGTTGCAGTAAATATATTGCCTTTGGGATTGGGGAAACACAAAGGATCGTCATGAATGGACTGCAAATTTCAGCGTCACCAAAATAAGCAGAGAAGAAAATGATACTCCCGTTTATGTAGACACTCCTATTCTACTGTGTAGTGAGAGAGCGCATGAACACATGGAAGCATACAGGGTATTTAATTCTGTGCTTAGCACGGATGCTAAACTGGTCACGAGCAAGCTCGGCAGCAAGAAAAGATAGCTATTTTACCGGTTCCACCGTCTAAGGGAGCCGCAAAGAAGACGGAGAAGCTTTGAGGGGGCGAAGAGGCTTCTTTATACTTGCAGGCAGCAGCGCTTGGATTATGAGTTAGCTCGCTGCCCGGTGCATGTTCGGGAGCAGCTGGCAGCCCATCACCTGTGCTCAAAGAAACGGTGACATCGAAAGAGGCAAAAGTACTATACCCGTTTGAATAGAGCTACTCCTAGCTACTTTCACGTTCCTACTCGAACTTGGTACTTTCGTCACAGTCCTTTGCAGATCACTGTCTATACGTTCCACCACTTCTTCAATACCACTACGTACTACCCAAGCTTACGCTCACAACCAGCAACAATGGCATCGCCTACCAACCCTCTCCTACCGCTGGATGTGTTGCTTCCTGCGCTTATCCCACGCGTTCCTGCCCGTCTCCAAGTTTCGGTCCGCCGTTCCAACGAACACTACCAAGTCATCGACGACAAGATTCAAAAACTCGCTCCTCAAAATACCAAGGGTAACATCACGGCTTGACTCGGCCAGCACGAAGCTTCGGTACATAAGGCAAAGTTTCGCATGGCACTCAACCTGCGGGACCTAGAAGAGCACATCCGTTCTTGCTCAGAAACGAGCATCAAGGGTGAAGTCGACATGCCGAGGATGCAGTATAGCTTCCTTCACCATGTCCTTCACGATGTACGCCCGTATATTAAGTCTTGTTCTTTGATCCGTATACTGGATATCCTGACTAGTTCTCACGGATGGACCATTTACAGATGACAAATGATCGACAATGTTTGCGAGCTACTACGCTTCGAGTGTGGCATTTTCTATTGAGGTCAGCGGATCTCCCAAATTTGAGATACCCGTATGAGCGAAAATTTGACTAGCCTTGGCTCAGTGATCTCTAGGAATAGGTTACGGCCTATCCATAGCTTCCATAATAATTATAATCAATTTAATGAAATCCTTTCACTTGACCATTTGCACGTGCTATGCGCGAGCGGTATTAACAGCGAATCTCTCATAAATGCAATCCCGACGCAGCTTAGGACGTGCACGCCTAAATTCATCAGTGAAAAAAGCCTTAGCGGTGTTTGCAGCGCCTGCTCTGTATATCAGGCTCCGTGTGTCACATTTTCCCCCTACTACCACCACCACCATCCTTTCTACCTCTCAGTCCTCCCGACATTTAATTACAGCTCCACCGTTATATCGATCAGAATGTTCCCTTACATTCATGTTCATCCTTTCGATAACTTCGGAACATTGCAACACTCGTTTGACAGTGTCCGGCAGCGAGCCGATGCACTGCACGTCGAAAACGTCGCTCTCAGGTCCCAAGTTCAGGTTCTCAGTGGACGTATCTCCTCTCTTGAGACCGAGAATACACAATTACGCTCCATGGTTACCGGCATTCCGCCGCCTCCGCCCGCCTCAGACGTGTACACGACCGAAATTGAAAACGTGATACAGCTGCCTGTAGCCCTCAAGAGCTTGGCGATCATGCAGAACCACTTCCGCTACCAAGGCACCCTAAGGCAATGGTAATTTGCTACACTCCAATTACGATGATGTAACCACTGACCATTCGTCCCAGTTCAACTCTAGGCTGCAACCGATACGCCTTCGATCAGACATGCTTCCGAGAAGGCCACATCGCTTGGTGTCGCACCCACAACCGCATCATCACCCGCACGTACACTTCTTGCTCGGTAAGGTTAGAAGCACGCGGTGACTGCTCGCCACTCTACTGGGGTAAGTCCCGCAATAGAACTAAACAACTGTGGCTGACTGGTTGGCAGAACCCAGCAGTAACTGGGAAGAGATTGTAGCTTGCGCCTTCCGAGACGGCAAGATTGGCCGCAAGGATTTGCCGACTGATGTCCTTGATCGACTTCTGTACCCTCAAATCCACCCAATCTCGCAGCGCACTGGTCCACCAATCCACCCCCCACAGGCTCGTTACTTGCATGACAACTTTTCTTACACGATGTTCAGGAAGCGTTGAGTATACAGCAAAACTTTTGGTTTCGGTGAGGTAGTAAGGTGGACGACGAGTATACTTTCAGCAAGAAAAACTGGTCTGAAGAAACCGTCAGAGGCACTCAACGGCTCTTAGTGTCGCAGGTAGTTACGTGTGAGCCATAGCTAGGATAGCATAAATTGACTCGAAATTCATTTACGGATCCTCCCATGCGAAGAACTTGAGATCTGAGTGTGAATTCCTTCAGCATCTAGCGTCTGCAAGCTCAAATCTTGAATGACCCTACAGGAGCTTGCAACCTTCGATGACCAATTCGAGTCAAGCAAAAAATATTCGATGGCTTGAGCGTAAATCTGAGCCGCACAATTTCAAAGACTCCCATCCTGGCATGCTGCCGTAGCCCGGCGCATACCCAAAATTTGGAATCGAGTAGTAAACTCGGCATCCAATCTGGTGGATCCCCGTATGTGCTCGATGGCAAGCGATTGCGGTTTGTAATGCGGCTTGACCTTGCTCCCGACAGATGTGCCCGTCTGAGCAATCATCTCGACTCAAAAAGACCACCCTTCCGGCTATTCAGCAACGTCAATGATCATTGCCATTGTGAAGTGGCCCTCTTGATGCCTTCTGACGAATCTATCGCAAGTCTTGAGGCGCTAAGCGAGATTGAGCGAGGCCGCTTCATCCCAGCACAGGAGTTTGGGCACACTCACATATGTAGATCAACCCCCACTCTACCTCTTCCTCTCCGCCGCAGACACTCTCCGACTCAAGTCCAATTACTCGCAGGCTCCTTCCCACAGAACCTACCAACAACAACGATGGATACGCGCCAGCTTGTTCAGGAGCTCGATGCGCTGCGCGGCAACTTTGCAAAATACAGAGTTGAGATGGCCCTCCATATCGACAGTCTCGAGCGTCGGCTCAATGCCGCAGAGAGCGCCCTCCCACATTCGGGCAGACCCAAAGCCGCATCGCAATGTCCACCTCTTCGCAGCACGCTCTCGCCAGCACCTGCATCTAACCACGGTCACAGCTCTACCATGCCCGGATTCACTGAGCATCGTCGCCATCCCCACGCTCCGCTTCCTATCATTACTGCGCCGGCGCCTTCGTCTCATCTTCGTGCACCAGCGTTCCCAACCTCCCCGTACGTGCACCAACAGCAGCCGTCCCAAACGGGATTCGCTCCAGTCAACACAGGAAGCAGCGAGAACGCAACCTTTCTGCCATTCGTCTTGGAGAAGATTGCTGCGTCATCACAGAAGAAGAGTCGGGGAGACAACCGCACTTGGTAGGTCGCTTTTCGCCCTTGCGTTGACTCCTGACTAACCACTCTGCAGCGCTTGCGGTCGCCCAACGTTCGATGTCAAGTGCTTCCGCGACCATCACTTTGGCTGGTGTCTTTCCCACCAGCGTCCAATCATGCACGGACTCCAGAACTGTAGTGGCAGAGATTACCGAAACTGTCAGCCTGTATACTGGGGTAAGAATTGTCTGCACCCATCCAGTAGTGTAGGTCCGGCGGCTGACAACAAGTAGAGAAGCATGCAGATTGGGAGCTGCTGGTTAAGACTTCCTTCGATGGCGGTCATCTGGGTACCAAAAAGGTGAAGAACCTGTACGTTGTTCTCTTTCCCGAGGAGCTATACCCAGGAAAGTATCAGGATGGATGTTTTATGGGATGATATTATATCGACTGGAAATCGGACTGCTGTCACGACCAGGAGGAACTTGGAAGTCTGGAGAAGGTGGGGTCCGAGCGCGATCGGATGGCTTCTCAATCTTCTCCACCACTTTTCAACGTCCACGACATCTGATACCAGCAACCTTGACCTCCTTCACATTGCATGGTGCAGTACGCCAACCTTCAGAGCTGTCTTGGCTGCGATGGTGAGCTTAAGGGGCTCATCGCGCCTCGGTGAGAGCGATCTGAAACAGGTGATGTCATCACGATCTAGGACGGTCCCTCACCAATTCGGTCTCAACGGCAGGAATGGCGGATGAGCGAGTGCACAAAGAAGAAAAGCCCGCTTGCAGTTGAATCAAAGGGTAGTTCCGCGCATCCCCATGTTCCTCAGCAATTGCGCAGCACGATGAATCGATCTCGTTATGAGGCGTGAAGCGAAGCTATTACCTAGCGCTTTGGTTTCAGCGTTGTGGACTTGCGCACCACGTCTCAAGACTTACTAGCTGATACATAACATCTGTTTACAGAGTCAAACACTGTTTTGCCACGCCGAAAAAGGTCAATACAATGCTATCCAGGTCTCCGCCCATCTTCCTCTCTCTAACACTGTGTCTTTTCATTTGTTTCTTAGCACCTGCAGGCATCGTGTGCAGGCACCGTGTCCGATCGGCGGTCATCTCAATACTTTAATACCGGCGATCCTATCTACATCACCTCCTGACTATCTTTAGATGATTGCGAAAGATCTGGAGTAGCGAGCATTGATAGAAGACCTGCTGGCAGGCTCCTGCGCATCCCTCGCACGTACTGTACCATGTCTACCACAGTCAGCGACGTGGACGAAGTCCGGTATCAGCATCATTTGAAGCATCGAGGCTCAGCCAATCAACGGATATTTTGGGGTATATGGTCATGTATAGCCGTGTTTGTGCTGTTCCGGCTCACCTGGAGGTTATTGACGTGGTGGAGATGTAGGTTGTATGTCAATACTTCATACTCCCATGGCAAGTTGCAGCCCGAACTGATACTGCACAGGTCCCGCGCTCACCATTTCATGCCACTATCCCCGAAGGAAGCGTCACTTTTCAGACGTGGGCTATCATTTGTTCATGCGGTAGCTCTACTGCCAGTTCCACAGGTAACTCGGCGGATTCTTATTATTCTTTCCACAGGGCGGGTCATCTCGGTACTCCTGTACATGAGTGTTGTCGTGTCACTACTCCTATCCGTCGATGCACCTGCGTCGACTCTCCACTTCGCAGATGATGTCGCTTTCAGAGCCGCTTGGATCACCATTACACAAGTGCCGCTGGTATTTTTTCTGTCAACTAAGCGTGGACCTATCAACATTCTAGCCGGTATCCCTTACGACAAGATCAACTGGCTTCACAAGTGGGTTGGTCGGTTCATCTTCATCTCTGCCACTACCCACGTCATCATCATGAAGTCGTCCATATCGGTAGTGGACATTCTGCTTTCGCACAACAAAGGTGTGACCGTTGTGCGTTACGGAATCGCCTCGTATTTCCTGCTTATTTGGACAGCAGTAAGCAGTATCCTACCTATACGGAGATGGAGCTATCGGGCATTTTACATCAATCACTGGATCTCGACACTAGCCTTCTTAATGGTCGTCCTTCAACATGTACCGAAATACGCCACAACACCAATTTACATGGCTTTCGGATTTGTTGCACTTGATAAAATATCGATTTTCGTGTCGATTCTCTGGATCAATGTCTCCGTGCGACCACTCCAACCTCGATTGGCCAAATTTCGACGAGCTCCAGGTCGAGCGAGGCTGGTAAAGGGCTATCCAGTTGAGATGCTTGAACCACACAATCTTAGTGCGCCAACCGATGTCAAGGAGTCAACGACGATGATCCGTGTTTGCAATGTGCCAATATCCTGGCGCCCAGGGCAGCATGTCAGGCTGTACCTTCCAGCACTTGGCGCCTTTGAGGTGCATCCTTTCACACCAGCAAACTGCTCAAGCATAGCAGTACCGCCGCCTTTACCACCAAGAGGAAGTCAAGATATAGAGAGAAGACGGTCTGCTTCTTCCACATCATCGAACCGATCGAGCGACATGTCTTTAATGATTCGTGCGCATTCAGGTCTGACTCGACGTCTCAAGGAATTCCATACAGAATGGCTGAGACTTCCTTGCCCGAACGCAACCGTATCAGCTATGGCTACCTCACTGACTGCCTACGTGGATGGACCATACGGTAATCCACCAGTCTGGGAGAATTTTGAGAACCTCGTGCTGATTGCCACGTCGACCGGCGTCTCATTTGCGTTATCCATCATGGACTACCTCGAGCAGCTATGCTTCTCGGACGTATCGAAATTGAGGACTCAGCGCATTCGATTCATTTGGATTGTACGACACATGGATCCACAGTTCGAAGCCTCAGTGGCGGAGTTGTTGAGGCGGTACAGTACGATGATGCGAGATTCAGGCGTTCAGATTGAGACAGACTTCTACGTTACTTGCTCACAATCCGAAATCAAATCAAGCATGGCCGAGATCGATCAATTCGCGCATCTGCGTCCACGGCTTTCCAGATACGGGTCAGGAGATCGCATGCTCACCATACGCAATCCGGACGAGATCTACGATGAGTGGGAAGAAGAAGAACGACAGTGGGCAGAGATGGAAGCGCTCGAGGAGCTGCAGATGAAAGAAATCGACCCATTTGTGGATACGTATGATGCTAGCTCCATTTACAGCAAAGACGGAGATAGAGCTGGCCCTTACGAGGGCGACGGCTATGCTGCCTCTGAGACGAGCACTCTGCTCGATGGTGGCAATGATGAGCAGAGCGGGCGGCCAAGCAACACCTTCTCGGAAGTCCGGCTAACTTTCGACGAGACGGCAGTGCTCGACGTAACGCGACCGCTCTCTTCTCCTCTGCAGTCGCCATCACTGCCGCGCCGAAAGCCTTCACAGAAGACGTGTCAATGTGCGCTTGTGCAATATCAGCGCCGAAAGCTTCGAGACCCCGCGAAATCGTCTTTTGATAGCACTTCCTACGGAGTACGGCCAGACATAGCTCGCATCATCAGCGGTGTTGTAGAAAGCGATCAGCATGACAAGTTGATGGTCGCAGTTTGCGCGAACAATTCAGTGTCAAGGCAAGCAAACAAAGCAGTGTCGCAAGCAAAGTTTGCGTTCGCACGTGGGCAAAGAGCGACCGACGTCGAAGTCTTTACCGAGGGATTTAGCTAATAGTACGACTTTCCCTATTGCAAATAACGAATCCAACGATGTTGTTCAGCCGAATGAAGCAGGCTTGCGCCTTGGCCACCTTTTGCATTCGTACTGTCTCGCACTCCAAACAATTCTTCCAACCTCCACAAGCATCACAGAAACTGCCCGGTATGCGAACCGTCTTCACTTTGTCTCCATGTTGTGACTCGAGCTGACCAAATCATCTACCTGCAGTCATCAGATCGACTCTTCACGACACAAACACATACGTCCCTCTGCCTTGCCAGCATCTATGCCTTTCGAACCCTCCGCAAAGACGCCTTTGTACGGACTCGACTACCTCTAGATTCTCTGTTTCTGCCGCATACACACGTGCTCCACACCGCATGCACTCCAAAATGGACAAACTCGACGTTCTTCTCCCTTATGACAGCACCTCGGATGCTGTCATGGCTCTCATAGTGTTACTGATCGTATGCAGTGTCTGCATGACTACGTTTGAGGCGACCTTGGTGTGATTGGCGTGGTTGATGGGCTCCTTCATGAGCTGAAGCCATTATAATGAGATAAGGATGAGACGAGGTCAGGAAATTGCAGGATTGGAGCACAGCACGTCATCAGAGAGGAGGGATTTTGTATGAAAAAGGAGAGCCGACTGTCTCCGAGACAGTAAATTGTATTGCAATTACTGCTACGTGACTTGTTGTGCCGACGTTAGAAGTCACCAGCGAGATCGAATGTCCAGAAGTCAGGAAATTTCCAACCGCTGAGATCCAAGTTCATGTCTTCCAAAGGGTTGAAAGGTCCATTCAGCGCGTCCATGCTCTTGTCCGCATCCATGCTTCCGGTCATTCCTGGAAATGGCATGGTTCCTGCCATGGTACCTGCCGCCAATCCGCCTAGACTCATACTCCTCGATGTCACGCTTGGGGTACGAGCATCACTGGGGCTGCTGTTACTCATTGTATTTCGCAGAGTTGTCGCAAGACTGTTCAATGGATCTCTCTGCATCGCTAGAACCCTGAACGCCAAAGCCATGAACCTATCCAAGGCTTTCTTGCACCGCTCATGTAAGTCATCAGTGGCAGTGGTGATGTGCGCGATGGACGTTACATGTGGAGGTGGCGGCGGGTTGAGGGGAGGCAGCATCCCGACCGCAGCAGATAGAAGCCAGTACTCCATGTATCCGGTGCCGAGGCGCATCACTTTCTTCTCAAAAATCTCGAGAGTGCGCCCCAGGATCTCGATCGAGGCTGTTATCAGTGCGCGGGGAAGGGCCTCGCGTGGCAGTACTGGAAGATTTATATTCGGACCTGGGGGCTCGAAGCCACCTTTATCGAAGACTGGTGCAACCTTTGCGTCGGCAATGTGACGGACGGGATCCGCAAAGTGAGTCTCTTGCGCTGCTGGTGGAGGGATTGAGGCCCTCATTCTGTATCGTGCGCAGTTACAATTGGCAATCTGGGATATTTCCATACCGACGCGGATTGCGTCGTTGCGAAAGTGGTTGAGGGATAGTTTGCCATTCACGTTGAGCTCGTCGTGAGTTGCTATGATGGAGCTTGCTGCCTCCACGCTGACGGTGAACGAATACATGAAGCGTTTATTCAAAAATGCCCTCTTCGCGTACGACTTATGAAGGATGAGTAGGTATTGGCGAAGCTGTAGACCGAGAAGTGCGGAGGGTATCAAGGCACGAGTGTCTACCCAAGTGGGTAGTTCGGCAAGAATTGATGTAAATTGCTCATCGTAGTGAAGTACATCTTCATACTGCAGCTGGTTTGAAGGATCGTTCAGCAGTTTCGTCAGGTGAATGCGTAGAGGTAGTGACTTCAGAGCAACAATGCAGTAAGAAGTTGTCGTGAACTGTTCTATGGGTCTGCTCATGGGCATATCTTTCGTCTCCAGAGAAAACGCCTCGTCGGGGAGATTTGAGGGTGCTGGTGTGTCGAAATACAAACTCGTCAATGACGACTGCAGACCATTGTCAAGTGATGACTGGATTTCGAGTTCAGCAATAGTATACCATAATCGCTTCTTCATCTCCTTCTCGTACTCAGATATTCGTCCAGTGGCCAGTAGGGAAGGATCTCGGTGCATTCCTGACGCCAGAGCCAATCGGACAACGTCACCTGCAACAAGCCAATCCTGCTTGAGTTTGACACAGTTGGCCCTCTTGGCTAGCAGTGACAAGCACTGTAGCTGGAAGAAGGGCAGAGTAAGGCGTTTTCGAGGCTGTCTGTTGAGCCACATCTCGCATGTCTCGATGAGACTAGATGCTGAGTCCCTGTCTGAGGTGCTGTCGCCGACAAAAACATCGTCTTTGACCGTCAGACATTTAGTAGCTGCAACGACAAGGATGAGAATCGTAGCGAAGCCAGCTTGCTTGTCATCACCTGGCCGTCGTTCCCAGAAGATGTTGTATTCCTGCCAGAAGGTGGGCTCGTGCAAGATTCGGTAGGTCGTCTCCCATGTTTGGAAATAAAGTACGGCCTGAGCATCCACTTCGTGCTTCGGTGGCAGAAGTGCGAATATCTCCTCGTCGGTGCCGTAGGTTCGTGCGATCTTCTCTTTCGCAAGCACCTTTCTGTAGCTCCGAAAGCTCTTAAAATCCGTCTTGACTCGTGTCATGGAGTTGTCCACTATCAAAGTCTCACGTGTGAAAGCTTGTAGATCGCGATACTGTACATGGTAAGCAAGATAGCTCAGGGTGGTTGAAGAGGAAGCATGTACAATACCTGTGAAATCATACTCATCACACTTGTCGAGCCGTGAAATTGCGTCTTGAAGCCCTTGCCTCGGAACATCATCTCCTCGGCAATCTCAGGCTCCTTGGCGGGTAAGTGTGTCAATTGCGACAGATTCTTGTTGACGACCGTCGCTGTAAGCTTTTTCTCCAACATCTCAATCCTGCGCTCCTGCACCCGCAGTTTCCAGCGCAAATTGTTTGAGGGGCTGTCTTTGACATGGTCCTCGGTGGACTCAGTATCTTGTATTGCAAACATCGTATTGGACGCATCGGCAGTCAGTGGCTGACCGTTCCGCACATGTGCTTCTTCGAGTAAGCGCGGGTCGTATGAGCACTGATCGGCTCTCCCAGTCTTCTGGCAACGCCCGCAGACTGGATACACACGGTCGCATTTCATCTTGCGATTGCGGCAAGAATAGCAGGAAAGCACCTTGCGCTTCTTGCTTGTCCGCTTTTCGGCTGATTCATCCTGCTCCGGCGAGTCGCCACGCGACTCGAGTTCCGCGCTTTTAGCAGACATCGTGAAGGTACACGTGATCGCACACGGTCTAGAAAGGTACTGTGATGTTAGCTTGGTATTTTCTTGCGTCGAGTGGGAGGTCGGAGGAAGCGGAGATGGGAAAGGAGATGAGAAGGCGCGGCGCGGGGATGCGTTCTTTAAGTTGTGGACTTCGGCCCGGACATTGGGGGCGTTACGGCAAAAGTCCGAAAAGGATTGCGAATACGGTACCGTTTGATGGCTTGCCTTACTTGAACAACGAATCAGTTGCTCACAACCATCCCTAGTAGAAAGAGCTACTCGAGCTCATAGTTTATATCCTACGGCTGAGCTTTACTCTCATACGCGACTTCCTGAGAAAAATCCACACACACCCCGCTTGTACGTTGATCTTATCGAGTACTTCAACATCAGAGATCTCGAAGCTGAACTCAACCTGTTCTTTCTTTCGTCTTCTTAGACCACGCAGCAAAGATCTTTCTAGTAGCCAATTTCGAATCTACGGCTTCCTCTCTTTATACAGAGGACCACGATCGTTGTATGCGATTATCGGACATGGTTCGAGTTTCTCTGGACCTCTATTGAGGTGATATTAATGTGTTTTGATCGATGTTATGTAAGCTCGTTTCAGACCTGGCGTATTTGGTTGTTCATGACAATTCGATGCCCCATGCCGGTGCCCTTGTTGGGTGAGGCTAAGGGCTCGACTCCGTTTGCCTGTAGTCGACGTATTTACCCGGCTTGAGTTGCCTCTGTGTGGGTCAACAGCGTGAATACGACTGATCTCGCGCTTTTCAATAGGATGCTTGATTGAATTGTGGAGGAGACATCCAGTGAGGCGACGCGTCGTTATCACTCGAGAAATCGCACCTTGCCATTTCAAGGCTTCCCTACCGTAGCGCAGAAACGAGGCGTCATCTTTTTCTTCTGTTCCCCATGCCTCGACATCGAAACAACAGCAACATATTTACAACTTGCTGCTCTTGAGTGCACAGTATCTGGGTTCAAGATGCAGACACATGTTGCTAGAATACCTTTAGTCTTCTGCCAATATCTGAAGAATCGCGTTCCCAACACACCATCAACGAGAGGAGTTCCTAGTTCGTCCCGTCCTTGACAATCTGACCTTATCCAGACGTCGCACGTTGCATGTACCCCAGCTTGTAAGCAGCCACAATGACGTTGTCCCGAACCCTAGATGTCAGGCAAATGCCAGGTTATAATGGGAGCTCGTTCGAATATGTCCTGTCTTCCTTGAAACACTAAACGGCCACTTTTTAATCTGCTCGACCAGCACAGTGCTTAGACGGTCGCAAGTAAAACAATTACACCATGGGTTGTGGCCAATCATTCGTCGCTGTCTCCATGAGCGGGAACAACACGAACTGCACAAACTGTACAAACTGCAGTAACTGCACCGATTGTACAGGTATGTCGAATTTCATCGTTACTTCCGGGCTTCGTCGATGACATCACTTGCACCCACTCCTGAATTTCCCACTCTTTGTCTGTCGTATTTCTGTCGCGCCTAGAATTGTGGTGTGAAGAGCCTTGTCTAGAGGCATGTTGCTGAGTTGTCAGACTGCACTTCATGCTTGAGCTGCACAATGTGTGACATCTGCGAGCAATGCGACAGCTACACGAGCAATCGAGGTAGCTACAAACGTCGCAGCTGCACAAATTGCGACGGCTGCGACAGATGCCAAAACCGTACGGACTGCACAGGCACACCATGTTCTCTTTTCTATTACCAATACATATCCCCATCAGTGATCCGATGTCAATACTCTGCTCTGATCTCAAAGTCTTGGAATTCTTCTGGTCATCATACACTCCCCCATCGCAATCATGTCAGAATGTAAGCTTCGCATAAAACATCTGTAGAGCTCGACAGTTATAAAAGTCAGTCCTTTTCGCACCGCGGTTGCACTGACGTCAAGCAGGCTGCACAAATTGCCAGAACTGCACATCCTGCGCCGACTGCACCAACGAGAGGAACAGCACGAACTGTACCGGCTGCACAGGCGGCCGAAATAACACGAATTGTGTCGACTGCGTTAACTGCCAGAACTGCACCGATTGCAGCGGATTGAAAGATGCTAAGAACCAGACGGATGTGCATAAAAAGTCGGATAGCAAGGCAATGGAGGATGCAGGGGAGGCACCGCCGGAGTATAGTGAGAAATGAACGTTGTGATGAAGACAACTTGTTCGTTCGCATCTTTGGGGTAAAGGATAGCCTGCCTCATGTCATTGCGTGAATTCGAGCTGGAAAAGCAGATTTGATTTTCACAGCCTAACTGTCCTCCTTGTCGTCATCTTCGCAGCGCGTTGTCGCCTCACTGCTGTCAACGGGCGGCTTCGGCGTCCGCAAGCCTAGAGTTTCCATCTTTCCTACTTCCCCTCGTCGTGACTCTCGCCATCAAACTCGGCTCATCCCTCTCTTTCTCCATCTGGGCTTGCCATTGCGCCTCCGCTTGTGCAGCGTTGCGCTTCACGCGCGCAGTATTCCAGCGCATGTAGTAACAGCAGACAGGGAAAAGGAGGGTATCGATGGCGACCCAGGCGAACAGGATGCCGAAGTTGAGACCTACGCGTGGGTTCAGGTCGAAGAGGGTCGAACGTGTGAGTTCCACAACTAATTAGAGTAAGTCACCGCACTGTGGATTGGCAAAGGGCAAGACAGCAACTTACTGTTGTGCATCGGCCAAGCGTAGCCCCAGCGATAGAAGCTTGGCGCCAGATCGAGCGAGTAGAAGCCTGTAGCTACATTGCTGATAACCCAGAAGATCAGCCACAGTGCCGTCCAAGGTGTACCAAGGAGCATTGCCATGTTCTCGCTCGCTAGTCCAAACGCTATCATGCCAATCCAGTTCCCCATCCAATACACCACGAAAGTCGCGTGTCCGTAGCTGTTGGCATTATTGGCTGGCAAGACATGACTGGCAGGTTGATTGCTCATCGGCATGAGAAAGGCAAGGCTGACAAAAGAGTAGACAAGCGAGAGGAAGAAGTACGACAAAACGGTAGCGATGTAGCGCCACGCGACCAGGTGGCGGAAGAGCAGCGGTGGGTGGCCTTTAGGCGTGAGGTACTTCATGTGAATCGGAAGGAAGAAGGTGAAGCTGAAAAAAGAGATGATGATCAGGTAGATTAGGCCGATACTGACTGCGGGTGTGGCAACGGGAGGGCCGAAAGGACGCAGGTCGTAGGTTGTGAAGTCGATGCCAGGTGACAGGGCTTGCGGCGACATGTCGATACGTAGAGTCTGTAGATCCACCTGGAGGTGAGGCACCCAAAAGCTACCGAAACTATGAACAACTCGTTTCTGCAAAGCAGTCAGGCTAGGGACGATGTAGGAAGACGTCGTGGTTTGGTCACGCGCTGAGTTGTAGATGATCTGACAGGCTCCTGAGGGATCATAGCTTGCGTTGCCTTGTCTGATGGCGTGGTCAAGGACTGCAGTCGCGTTCGGATTGATGATCACCGCAGCCCATGCTCGGAAGTCGTATACGCTTTCGCGGACTTTGAGTGGGTCAAAGTCAAAGTCCCCGGCCGATCGCAGAGTGTATGAAGGGACGATACCGCCCTCGTCCAGCATATCGGTGACTGTGCGAGTCACGAAAGGTCCTACCAACGGCGTGGTGTCAGTATAAGGTGCAACCTGGCTGTCGAAGTCCACCACAAAGATCTCCAGGTGCTTGACGTTGTCATTTTGGCGAAATAGAGCGCCCCAGAAGAGACACAGGAAGGCCATGATGGCGACCGCTAGAACAAGATCTGTGTGCTGGTAAGTATACTCGTCAATAGAAAGGGTCTCTGTAACCCACTTGTTCGGAGCCATAGTCTGAGCACATGTAATCGCACGCCCGCCTACTACATCAGTTCGTGTACTTCCAGGTTTGCGGCTGTCTCACCATTTGCCAATTCCAGAAGCCAACTGGGTCTTGCGAAGCATCCTTGCGACTGCGTCTGGACCGTTGTGTACTGATTTTGGTTAAAGCCGGGGTGACGCCGCGAGAGTGCTGTGTGTCGACTTTCTCTATAGCCAAAGCATCATCGGCAATCCCTTCCTGGACAGGCCTTTCTGCTTCGCTCTCTGAATCTGTACTACCGCTGTCGCTGTTGTACAGCCACTGCTCATGATGGTAGTGTGGCGCAATCTGGCAGCCAAGTGTGGGCTCAGACATGTCGGCTGGAGCAGTGCCAGAACGTGCTGTTGTTGATGATCTGGAAGAAGCAGCTCTAAGAGGCGAACCAAAGGACGAATCTTGCATCCTTGGGTCCTTCTCCTTTTGAGGAGCATGCATTTTGCTGACTGAGAATGTAATACGGGAAGTGGTAACGGGAAGGAAGGGCGATTGGTTGGACACCGCAAGACTGGTCATGCATGGAATGTGAATGCTAAGCTTTACACGGCATGGGAACGATCGGACTTAAGAACAATCGAGTGGAGCTGTATGATCTGCTCCAAGGATGTGGAAGAAAATACTGATCGCACGAGATTGCTATGACACAGCACGCGTGCACAGAGCTGTCTTTCATCGGATGACATCAGAAGATGCATGGTGTCACGTAGATGGTCAGGATGTGAGTACGGAGAGGTGTGTCTACGATACATGTACGACAGACAGGGTGTTGGCGTTGTGAATTGCGTGTGAATAACTGAGGTGGGTCTGATTACGTCAGCCTGCGAAACATCGAGATGGCGACTTCGCGTTCACTACGTGGAATACCGATGACTTCGACTCTCACAATGGCGTGTCGTAGCAGCGGTTGGTCGCTGTCGCTGCGACTACGCAAGTTGTGACTAGCTGTGCATTTGAATACGCGCTCTTCGAACCGCTTAACATGTCCGTGAGAGGCCCACGAGGAGGCCACGGCCGGGGTCGCGGTAGAGGCCGGGGAAGCACCATGATTGTACGAATATGTCACTGCCTTGCCTGTACGGTCCGTAGCTGACACGCGGAAGTGGGAGTGGGAGACATATCGACCCACTCCCGATGTATACGATAACATATGGCACATCCGGCAGGCCCCAGCCACAGTAGCCCCTCAGCCTCCGAACGATTGCCCGATACCAGACGCACGCAGTCGCATTCTCGAGCGACGGCAGTCAGAAGACGGCTTCGGGCGCAATTTCTACTTTGTCGAGATCACCTACCTGGGCGGCCAAGAGCCTACATCGACGTGGGTGCAGAGCAGCGACAACAGCGAAAGGGGTGGCACCGAGGTTGAGAGAGTTGATGTGAGTCGCATACTGCAGTATGTGTCGCCGAGAGAATTGGAACGGTTCGAGAACGAGCAGTTCAAGATCGAGGCTGAGGCCCAGGCTGTCGCAGACAGGGAAGAAGAGGCCGAACAGATCCAGAAAAGGATGAAGAAGAATGCACGCGCGGCCATGTCAGGGCGAGGAAGAGGCAACCATACAGTAGACGGGCTGGGCATAGACCCTGACTTGCAGTCAACAGCTACCATCAAGGGCCGACCGCGAGGGAGAGGACGGAGTAGGCGAAGAGGAAGAGGTAGCAGCGTCTTGAGTGGTTTACAACGTGAACTGCCACAAGACGCGATTGTCGATAGCCAGCCCAGTCAGACATCCGATCAAAGGGCAAAAATGCCATTCCCGGAAATTGCAGAGACGGATGTTGAGTCGAACGAACTCGACTCCGACATCGGGCTCAAAACGACATCGCCAAGTTTGATGCGCTCTGCACTCGTCGCCAACAGCGCTCTTTCGCTCTCACCAGTATTGCCGAATAAACCTGCTCCCTCAGCTGCGCTACAGCAAGGTCGTCCCGAGGTTCCAAATCGTGGAAGCTCGAACATAACTTCTGAAGACGGCACAGACGGCTTTATGCCGAGTGCAGCTACGCAACTTCAATTCGAGGGCGGCTCCAGCGACATTGCAATCGCGCTATCAGAGTCGGTGAGTTCGGACGACGAAGACGCTCATCGAAGCAAACGACGGAAGACGGAAAGCGTAGCATCACACCAAGAACTCATGTTTCCGCCCTCATCACCCCACCAGCCATCAGACTCGGCAAGTGAAGACGATTCTATACCTCTAGATCCACCATCGACCGTCAAAGCGCCCAGAAACATGGACGTCGATGATATTCAGGCTACGTCTACGGCCGCACTGCCCCTTACCCATCCTGAAGAGATCGTCAACACGCCTTCCAGCTCTGGAGATGAAGATGCAGAAGAATACGTCGTCGAATCCATCATCGAACACTACTACGATGAGGGGCGGAAGTACTACCTCGTCAAGTGGGAAGGCTACGAGGACAGTTACGAATGGCTGTCCGAAAAAGACCTCGAGGGTGCAGCAGAGGTGGTCAATGAGTACAATGAGAAATTTAGAAGAAGAAAAGGAAAGTCAAAAGTCGAGTAAACATTGTGCTTTCACCTGGCGCAACCAGTAAGCAGATTGCACTGTGTAGTCGTTCACCTGCAAGCCTGATCATTGAGAGCCAATAGTGCGTCAAAGAAGGGGGGGAAACTCGAATCCAGTTTAGCTGCGATCTGGCAGGCGGGGTTGCGCTTGCCGATATTTCCAAATGATCCGTTACACGGCTGTGTCATGTGAGGTGGTTACACGAGTTCCTCCACTTTGCTCCGCACCTATAACATACCCCATCTTTCCCTTCTTTGCCCATCCCACCCTAGCGAAGTGTAGACCGTCATCTGCCAGAATCGCGATAGCAGCGCTCATCCCTTTTAGTTCGTTTTCTGGCTTGCATCCGTCCCGAGTCTGGGATAGTCGACTATTTGTGTACAACGCTTGCAAGCGTCGGTGCCTGTTCTCTCTCAAGCTAACGCTTCTGGAACCCCACGCTCAACCTGAGTTTGAACCTAGACTCGCTGCCGTCTTCTGCTTCCAGCTCCTCGACCAAGATATCCTCCGAGTTAAGTCGGCCCTCCTCCCCAATGAGCAGTAGGTAAGCCAATGCGGCGCACTTCGGTTTCATAGGCGCTCCGATGACCAGGGGTAGCGGCGTGCAGGTCGACCTTGGCGTTGCTGACGCAGTGCATGGTGAAAGACGAGTTGCGAGGCGAACCTGTCAAACCATGGGATCTGCAGCACGTACGTCGTACTCACAGCGGCTGAGACAGGCTTGGGGACGCGGTGATGGACGGTGAGCGTCAGAGCTCTTAGATTGGGTAGGAGCTTGACGATCTGCGAGGGGACTATGAAGGCGGGCCATTGTGTGAGCACTCGCATGAGGGGCTGCCGGAAGGTCGGACCACGGAATGTGTTGACTTGTTTAGTCCGGAGCGTGAGGTTGGCGACGTTGGAGAACCAGACTCGCTGGCAGCTGGTGTGGTTGAGGCAGCTGTTTGGATCCCAGAAGAGACTTCATTTGCCCTTTGTGAGTAGTTGCTTCAGACCTTCCTTCAGGATGGCACTGTTGCAGAGAAGCCACTGGGGTAGGCCAGCTCGAGAGTCGTCGCCTGGTACTCTGCTGCTGTAGCACAGCTCGAAGGAATCCAAGCTGGCCGCGTTGTTCTTGGACAATCTAATGCGAGGTGTCTGCTCCCACAGCTCATCGTAGATTATGTCGCGAATCTGCTGGGGTATTCCCATGAAGGAGAGCGAGACATTAATCTTCAACACTTTGCCCCTGTAGATCCCGGGGCTACTGGATGAAGACGCCTCCACTGCGAACGCAGGCGTGACGGTGTCAGGGTATTACTTGGTAATAATCTTCATGAGAAACGCCGTAAGGTAAACGAGTAGCGGAGAGTAGATGAAAGTATGTTGGGCTGTTTGTTGTGCACAAGCACTGAAGCGTTTAGCGCACCTTTAACTTCACTTCACCAAGAGCGTCTGCAAACTTGCAGCTCCAGTCGTGCAGGGTCACGCTCGGGGTGCATTCGTAGACGTACTGACATGTTCTCAACTTCATCTCACCCACCACTCTCCCCGCCCACCATCTCTTTCCCAGAACCACCATCCTCACCCACCACTCCAAGCACCCAGCACCGCAAAACAGCACGCTGCCCACCCACATACCGGCGCTACACCAACCTAATACGATTAAAAAAAACCGTGCTACTATCATCTCACTCGACTGTATTAAACGCAGACGTAGCAGTTTAAGTAGATACCGTAGAAGACAGGGGCAGCATAGGGAGGGGGTGAGAGAGAAGGTAAGCAAAGTTAAGATTCCTTATTTCCTACTATCCACCTCTTCTCTAGCACTACTAATCTCACACACCACTCTCCAAGTACCTACCACCACAAAACAGCACGCTGCCGAACTACGTAACACCAGCTAGGGTGTTGTAGCTAACTAATCCCGCAAAAGATGCTGCTACTACTGTTATTGTTATCTCGCGCTATCAGCGGATGTGACGTTCCCTACAGCTACGCTAGACGGCAGGGGCAGCGTGGGGGGAAGAGAGAGAGAGAGGGAGAGAGGGAGAGAGAGAGAGAGAGAGAGAGAGAGAGAGAGAGAGAGAGAGAGAGAAAGAGAGAGAGAGAGAGAGAGAGAGAATTACTACTATCTACCTCTTCTCCAGCACCGCCAACCTCCTCCCAATGCTGCCAAAGCACACACAGCTGCAGAACAGCACGCTGCCAACCCACGTGACGACGGCTAGGGTATTGTAACTAATCAATCCCACAAAAAGATGCTGCTGCTGCTGTTGTTGTTGTTGTTGTTGTCGTCTCGCGCTATCAGCGGATGTGACGTTCCCCACAGCTATGCCAGAAGGCGAGGGCAGCGCGGTGGGGTTGGACAGAAAAATGAGCGAGGTCAGCACCGAGGTGACGATGAGCGAGAAGGAGAGGCCGGGCTTGCTGCGGTCGAGAATGTACCACAGGGCGGGGTTGACGAGGGCGAGGGTGAGGGTGAGCTGCAGGGTGGATTGCCAGGGGAGGCGGCGCTGGAAGGAAAGGCCAATTAGTATGTTGGGTGGTGAGTGTAGTATGTAGTGGGAGGGGGGGCTTACAATGGCGAAAGCGACGCCTAGGAAGGCGGCAACGCTGCGGACTACGTCGTGGATTTGCTCGCTGATGGGCGGGTCTGCTTCCTTGTCGTCTTGCGCTTTCTCATCGGGGTCGTCCGAGGCGTGGTGACGGCTCCATAGCAGGTCCATGTACGGCAGCAGACTGCCCAGGGCGACTCCTGCGCAGCCCCAGATGGAGACGTAGACCCAGCTCTCGCGATTGACGCCGGCCACATGCACGGCAGCGAGCTGTCTCGTGTCGTGCAGATGGCTGACGATCAGGCCGTAGAGGATGCCGAACATGAACAGCGCTGCGAGCTTGAAGAAGAGGATGGCGTACTTGGCTACACCGCCGCGCGCCCGCCGCGTTGAACTGCTCCGCCGCCGCTCGGCCTGCAGCTTGCCGTTCCCAGACGCTCGACGCGCCTTCTCTTTCATGCTGAGCGCGGCCTCTGCACCGCTTGTGCCGTCATAGAGGCCCCCATTCCAGCCCATGGCTGCGTGGCCCGGGGTCTCGGCACCCGTCCCCCACGGCGTGTCGGCGACGCTCTGGGCGCCGTTTGTGCTTGCGCCGATGTCGTCGTAGATGCCGAAGAGCGTGCTGCTGTTCATGTTGAGGAAGCTCTTGTTCTGTCGCGGCAGCCGCGCGCTCCCGGTGCCGTCGTTGGGCGAATCCGGCGCATCGTCGGTGCGCGAGTGGTATGTGCCGAGGAGGCGGGCGTTCAGCTGGGCGAGGAAGTCAGAGCTGCGGCTGTTCTGCAGGTTGGAGGCAGGCGGCGAGGACGCGTGGGTGGGGCTTTCCGGTGTGTCGCGGTGGGAGCGCGAGTCGAGGTTCCGCCGCGGGATGGGGCGGTGTATGTGTGGTGGCTGTGCTGCTTGCTCTGCCATGGTCGCGGAGGTCCGACTCTTGAACAGACCAAAACCAAACAGCGGCGAAATTCACCAACTACACAACATGCGGCTGCCTACCATAGACTGTGTGTGTGAAGGAGAGAAGGAGAGAAGGAGAGAAGGAGAGAAGAAGAGAAGGAGAGAGGAACAGAAGAAAAGAAGAAAAGAAGAAAAGAAGAAAAGAAAAGAAAAGAGGAAGAGAGGACGAGAAGAAGAGAAGAGGAGAGGGGATCCGGTCACGCCGCCGAGCTCGCTCCTCGCGTCTCCGCACTTGCAATGAAGAGATGGGGACTGTTTCTGGCAGGGAAGGTCGCTCGAAAGGTCGCCTGCAGGGTCATCAGTGCACATGCACAGGCGCTGAGGTCGAGCAGAGCTTGGCCCGCACTGGTGGACCGGCGCTCGCAAACCTACCTCGTTCTCGTATAGGCAATCTGCCTGTTGGAGCAGCACGGCTGGGCTGAATCAATCAAGAGCAGTGGGTTCGTTCGTGTTTGTCGGTGCAAGGAGGGGAATGCGCCGTTTCGGTCGGCTGAGCTGGGGACTGACGTTGATCGTCCACACGGGTCTGTCTGTCACATGTGGCTTTCACGTGAAAGCCGGCGACCTTCTCCGCACCATTGCCTGCATATCGAGACCTCAACAGACACGCCTGCACAACCGCAACCGCTTGTAGGGATGCATGGTACATGTTCTCATTAGATCTGGCTTTTCCGCCTGCTCCTCCGGATCCACGGCTGACACACGAGCGCCGTGGCTCTCCAGCGGACGCTGGCCTCGTCGTACTGTGGCACCAAGCCGCTATCTAGACCTCAGCTGCAAGGGCCTTTTCCCTCTATGCTCACATGTTGCGACCGACGCCTGCCTGAAATGCTCAACAACGCAATGCACAGAATGCTGCCAGCGGTGGTTGGCTCGCACGTCGTTTCATCGTCTCCGCTTCCTCCACTTCCTCTACTTCCTCCACTTGTCCCCTCCACCAAAGCGCCTTCTGTCACGCGCACGCTTAATCGACGATAGGCTCGAGAATGTTACCGCTGTGACGTGTTAGCAAATCATGCTCCTCTTCAACAGAAACCATGCAATACGTACGCAACAATGTTGGCCCAACCAATAAGGCGCCAGTGCTTCTCGATACGTCGGGACAGCGCAACCTTCTCGCCGATCTCCGTGCAGGCGGGCGATGTGAGGGTCAGACGGGCGGCATCAGCCTTGACGGCGACCACCTTGGCACCCGTGGCCGTGGAGCCGATGTTGACCATGAGGACTTCGTGCTTGGCCAGCTTGGCCACCTTGGCCTGCTTGCCGTCGGCTGTCTTGACACCGAGCAGTCTTCGTAGGAGGAAGTAGTTGACCTCGATCTCCGTGTAGATGTTGGGCAGGTGTCCACGGAGACCCAGGACGAAGCCGACCAGGCGATCGGCACGGCAGAGAGTGGGGTCGACGCGGGTACCGACACCAATGAGACCGCCGGGCACGGCGAACTTCAGGTCGTTGTGCTCGGCGAACAAGGAGACGACCCTCGAGAAGATGGGCTTGCACTGGATCTTGCCCTGGCTGTCCTTGGACACGATGCCAGGCCTGATCTCGACCTCGTCGCCCAGCTTCAAGACACCGGTGAGGATGGAGCCACCGGCAACACCGCCCTTGAGCTCGTCAATCTCGGCACCGGGCTTGTTGACGTCGAAGGAGCGGATGACAATCATGTGGGGCTTTGTGGTGAAGTCGCGGACGGGGACGGGGATCTTGGAGATGAGCTGCTCGCACACGGCGTCGATGTTGAACTTGAGCTGGGCCGAGATGGGGATGACGGGCGAGCCGTCGGCGACGGTGCCGCGGATGAACTTGAGGATGGAGTCGTAGTGGGAGGCGGCGCTGTCTTCGCGCATCAGGTCGACCTTGTTCTGCAGGATGATGATGTGGTTGAGCTTCATGATCTCGATGGCGGCCAGGTGCTCGCTGGTCTGGGGCTGGGGGCAGGTTTCGTTGCCGGCAATCAGCAGCAGGGCGGCGTCCATGACGGCGGCGCCCGACAGCATGGTGCTCATGAGGATGTCGTGGCCGGGGCAGTCGACAAACGAGACGTGGCGCTTGAGGCGGTAGGTGCCCTCGCAGCCCTCGCGCTCGCAGGGCGGGTCGACCTCCTTCTCGCTCTTGTAGGAGCGGTAGCATGTGGGGCGCGGGCACTCGGCGTTGTCGCACTGGTAGATCTTGGCGTTGGCGTACCCGAGCTTGATGGTGATGTTGCGCTCGAGCTCGTTCTTGAAGCGGACCGTCTGCACGCCCGAGATGGCCTTGACGACCGTCGACTTGCCGTGGGCGACGTGGCCAATGGTGCCGATGTTGATGGTGGCCTGGCGCGAGATGATTTCGGGCGACAGCGGGCTGAGGGTGGAGAAGTCGACTGTGCTTGGTTCGGGCTGTTCGCTGGGGGATGTTAGTCATGCTGTGCTGTGCTGTGCTTTGCTGTGCTTTGCTTTGCTGTGCTGTGCTGTGCTGTGCTGTGCTGTGCTGTGCTGTGTGTCCTGCTTCTCGTGCCCACGCCCACGCTCGAGCTCACGCTTCACGGGGATCGAGCTCACGCTTCACGGGATCGAGTGCATGGGGCGCGCTTACGGCAGCTCTGGGCGCTCGACCGGTGCCGGCGCCTCTCTCGCCTTCTTCATGGCCGACTTGGGCTTGGTCTCCTCCACCTCGTCCTGCTCCGACTCGCTCTCGACATCGTTGACGTCGTTGACGTCGCGGTGCTCGTGCTCCGACTCGGAATCCATGCTGGGCGGGCTTCTCGTGCGTGCAGTCGGGGCAGTGAAGGGGCGACCGAGTCCTGCAGATGCGGCGTCCGGGTGCGTGGAGATTGAGGGTGAGAGTGGATCGTGGGTCGAGGATCGTGGTTTGCACTGCGAGGCGGCGGCGGCGGCGGCGTGCAGCGCTTTTCCCACACCACGAGGCGAAAATGCCGTTGACTCAGCCGTCCGTCGCGGGGCACTGCGCCCAGTGCTCCGTGCGCCTCGCTCTCCCCGGAGCCTCACGTTGTTCCGGCCGGGCCTGCCATAAAACTTTCGCTGCCCCCGGCCCGCCCTTTGCCCTCCATATTGAACAACGCAAAATTCAACACACCTACTATAAAGCATTTTCTTTGGAGAGACCCGCCGCCCACCGGTGGTGCGAGGTTTCCATGAGCACGAAAACCGTCTGTAGAGTGGAGAGCAGCAATTTGGCCGATCTTGGGTGCGGTTTCCTCCGCTTTCGAGCACATGGGGGAGAGCGCAATGATTGACCGTACATTCCCTTTCCTTCAGCCTGCCTGGCCTGGCCTGGCCTGGCCTGGTCTGCTATCGACTGTGTCACCGTCCTCATCTCATCGACGTGGCTCCACGTAGATGGCAGCACGCCGCTTCCTTCCTTCGCGTACCGCAACTAAATATCGTCGAGACCGCGTCTCCATGTCTCGGCGACATTGTACTTGCGGCAGATCAACCCAATGGTTCTTATAGACGTCTAGGACACTACTCCCCGTTCCAAACGCGTTTCGATGGGCCATACATGCTTTGTTGGCCGTGTATTGTGATGATTCACGTCGAGCCTACCACCATTCGTTGTGAAAGGGAAGTCGTCAAAACCCAAGGCAAGACTGCCTTAGCTGTGATTGGCCAAATGCAGCTCTTCACCCTCCTCCACTCACAGTGCTGCACGTCTCTTCATGCCATGTGTGCTGCACAATGCCACCCTTTATCGCATGAAACAGCATATTGACCTGCCACAAGAACCTCCCATACATTCCCCCCAAACCAAACACACCACCACCATGCCACAAATCGACACCCTCCGTCGCTGTGCCTTCAAAGCCCCCCAAAACGACAAATACCAGTGCCAGAAAGCCGGTGACAAGTACCAGCTCCACGTCGACCGGTGGTACTGCAAATTCCACGACCGCCACGTACAAGACAGGTGCCAGGTCCTGATTGAGTGGGCAGGAAAGGGCGCCCAATGCGAGCAGCTGGGTGTTTGGAACGAAGAGCAGGGTAAGAAGTTGTGTGATTGGCACGGCGCGCAGAGTAGAAAAGTCTTGATGGAGGAGGAGGAGGTTGGGACGATGAAGGAGCATGTTGAGGTGATTGATACAGACACGGAGGATTGTTTGGGACAGGCGGAGTCAGTGCTCTTGTCGTTGTCACCGCCTACGCTTGTACAATCAGGTTGCGAACCGCATGTTGAGGACGCATTCATGAGCCTTGAGTTGGGAGAGCAGCCATCTGCGCCAACTGTAGCCAAAGAGAATCTAGTCGACACCGACCCTGATCCAACGGCGTTGGAAAGCAAAGGATCTCAGATCACCACAAACAAAGACGATAGAAACCCACCCACTGAGCCTTCTTCCAACAATGACAACACCGTCGACACACACCATACCTCGACTCCCACACCTCCACTCCACCGTCCCAATCTCGCACCCACATCCGCAACCCCAACCCCAACCCACAATCCCAACACCCCCCCCTACGCAGCCTACATCCACGTAATCCACTCCCTAACAACAACCACCCCGCCCCGCCGCTTACACACGCGCACCGACTCGCTCGACCCTCTGCAGAGCCTCGAGCCAGCGACACCGACGCGCGCGCCCGCGTTGTACGTGCAGTGCTGCGTGTGTCTGGAGAAGCACAGCGAGGAGGTTATGCGGCGGGTAGCGGCGTGTCAGCATCAGTACCGGGAGCTGTGTTTGCGGAAGGTGAGGAGTGGTGCTGGGGGGAGACGGTATAATTGCAGGGGGTGTGGGGAGTGGATGGATCGTGTACGGAGGAGCCCTCAACCGCACGAGTGACGCCATGAGGTCTGAGTGCCCATGGATAGCTCTTTTCCCTTGCTATAATATAATATCGTGTCTGTCTGTCTGTCTGTCTGTCTGTCTGTCTGTCTGTCTGTCTGTCTGTCTGTCTGTCTGTCTGTCTGTCTGTCTGTCTGTCTGTCTGTCCGTCTGTCTTTCTGTCTGTCTGTCTGTCTGTCTGTCTGTCTGTCCGTCTGTCTTTCTGTCTATCTGTCTGTCTGTCTATCTGTCTTTCTGTCTGTCTGTCTTTCTGTCTATCTGTCCTACGGTGTGCAACCCCGCTCCTTCGTCTCCGCCCCCCAATGTCCCCCCCTCCCAAACCGCGCTCCCGTAAACCCCAACCTGCACAACCCTTTGTCCAAAATCTCCTCCCGATGCCCCTCCATCTCCTCCAGATCCCAATTCACACTCACCACACACCCCCGCAGCCACTCCGCGCGCGGCGTAGCAAGGAACAGACTCAGCCCACCGCTCAACATCGGATCGTCGCGCGCGAATTCAAGGTACTGCCGCGGCGGCATGTCCGTGGCCACCAGGCCGGGGAAGATGCTGAAGCAGCGCACCTGCGCTTGCTCGGCGTGCAGGAACTCCATTACCTTTGTGGAGGCGAGCTTGCTGGGTACGTAGGATGAGAAGTCGGGGTACAGGCCGCCTAGGGTGCCGGTGGAGAGGGTGATGACTGTGCCTTGGGGCTGTGTGGATTGGGCCAGGAAGTGGTGGATGTTGAGGTGCGGAGCTTTGACGTTGACTTCAAAGTCGTGCCACCACTTCGACGGCGCGTCCTGTCCGAGCCGCGCTTGCGTGAGGGATCCCGCGTTGTTGATCAGCACGTCCATGGTTCCGAGCTCTTTCGCTGCTGCTTGCCATAGTTGCTTCACCTCGTCCTCTTGCGTCATGTCCGCTTGCACTACCACCACCTTTGTCCTGCCCTGGCTGATTTCTCCAAGCTCGGATTCCAGCTCTTTCAACGCTTCGAGCCTTCGGCCTGTGATCACAATCCCTTTGGCTCCGGCTGTGGTCCATGCTTGTGCAATTGCGCGCCCAATGCCCCCCGAAGCGCCCGTGACGAGGACTGTCTTGCCGGCTGCCGAGAGGGATGGGTTGCTGGGTTCAAGCAGAGGGTACATGGAGCGGTGCACACCGTTTGTCAGTTGTGCAGGCCATGTTATGGCGTCGTAGTCGATTTCTTCGGTCATGGTGGTGTGGCTCTGTCTGGGATCGTCCAAGTAGCAGTGTCTAGGCAAGATCATGCCAGATCGAACCAGAGGACTACAACGCCTTATTCGAGATACGGGAGCTGCCTCACTTTACTGCTCCTAACCGACATCTTGGGGGCTCGTAAACTTTTGTGGACCTATGCGGCACAGTCGTCTAGGGACGGAGCAGCGATGCTAGAACGGGAAGTGATCCATATCTTGAGCAGCTGCATTTTTTACTGTCATTCAGACAAGCAGGTTTATCCCAAAATAATTCGAATGTGTCTGTTCACCATTGTATCGCGCGGTGGGAGACGTGTATCGCCGTTGATGTGGTCGTGGAAGCGAGGAGATCCGACCAGGGTCGCTTGCAACCTCACCAACAAATCCAATGCCGAGGCTGCATCAGATAAGGTCAAAAAATGTCGCAGTCTCCGTGCAAATCGAGCGGACGTTGGCCGCGGAGTAGAGATGATGCGGGTCGTAGCTTGCATCATCATCATCATAATCCTTGAATTTGATACCACTCGGGGCACGATCTCCGAATATGTGGGTCATGAAGCGCAGGCGGCATGGCGGCGGTTGTGGGACACGGGAGGAACGTGCCGTGGGCATTCGCCGGTCTAGCTTCGCCTCGCATAAAGACTATGAGGCAAAGAGAGAGTCATGGATGTAATGACCAGCAGTATGGTAATTCAAGATGCTTTGTCGATAGTCGAGAGTGTGAGAAGTGAAAACCAAAGGACGAAGAACATGCCATCCACAGTGCGATCAGTGTTGCCCCTTGAAGTGAACGAGGTTGATCCACACAGCTGATACCGAAGGATCGCGACTGTCGACATGCCTTGAAAACGTTAGACAGGACTGTGCAGTGGAAAATAACCAACCTTAGTCTGAGGCCTAGGAAACAGCACTGCCATCCACTTCCACCTTTGTGAACAGATCGACCCATAGGTGGTGCATTCCAACAGTGTTTTTCCCAAAAGCCATCTGCACCACCTTTCCCTGTGTACTTCAACGACATGACGACAACTAGCTCAGGCATCACGCCTGCCATGGCACCACCACACGGCCTGCAGTCGAATTTCGTCGACCCTCCTACCATGATGTCCATCGCCATCGCCGGCACTGCCATCATCCATCTCTTCACCATACCCTTCGTCTTCGCACGCGCATACGTCAATGCCTTCGTCACGAAGAAATTGCACATCGAGGACTACCTCTGCTACTTGTCGTACACTGGCTGCATCGCCTATACTGCTGCAATTGTTCGTGCCGAATCTGTTGGTATGGCGCGACACATGTGGGACATGCCGCTTTCCGCCTTCACGAACATCTTGTACATCTGTAATATCGTCTTTGTATGCTATACCGCAACTGGTGGTTTGGCGAAGACAATGGTCTTCCTGCAGTTGAAGAAAATCTTCACCACCGGAGCGTATGACGCCGTGTTCTGGGTCATTGTTGTCTCTTTGGTGGCCAACGCCATCTTCTATACCGCCATGTTGTTTTTGTACATCTTTACTTGTTGGCCTCGGGAGAAGATCTGGAACTCGACGGTAAAAGGACATTGTCTCGACAGTAACAAGCTGAACATAGCAATGGGGACGCTGAATGTCATCAGCGACATGGAGGCTTTCGCAGTACCACTCTGGGCCATCTGGCATCTCAGTATGGAGTTGAAGCGGAAGATCGGCGTGTTTGCGATTTTCGGTGTAGGCGCAGTGTAGGTGTCCGCAGTCATCCACCCGTTCGAGTTGTTGCTGATTATGCATGCAGGGCAGTTGTAATTGGCGCTGTCGGCTTGTACTACCGAATCGTTCTGTTGGAGCAACCAGACTTTAGCTGGCTCTTAACACAAGCTGGTCTGATATGGTGAGTAGAATGTGTACTGTAGCGTCCTCTCGGAATGACGGCTAATAACTCCTAGTATGGCTGAGCTTGCTATCGTCATCATTGTAGGCTGCTGTCCATATGTTCCGCGTTTCCTTCACATTATAAGACTGCGAGGAGCTGAGAACAGCAACACGGCTGAGAAACGTTCTTCGATACCGTGGAAGCCGACTGCAAGACTGAACACCTTCGACAAATATCTGACAACCAGATCTGGTATGACGAAGTTAGAGCCCACAAACTCCGAAGAGTGTGTGGAGATGCACCAATACAAAGACATTGCATTGCAAAAGCCAGGCTGCATTGCAAAAGGTAGCGCGAATGTTAGGTAGGGATAGGAGCTTTGAGTTGCACTCGCTGGCACTCAGCTTTTGGTGTATGTAATGCGATAAGATTAGCGTGGTGACGTCATCGCACTGCAGTGTTCGAGCAAGCACACATACAAAACGCTCAGGGGAAAACTCGTTCATGTATCACATTTTGCTGTTGAATGCGAAGGTTATCTGATCGGAGCCGCAAAGACTTACAGCTGCACGGGGTAGTCCGTCGATTCGATCTTTGAGGGATACTCAAGACCGCCCTGCTTCCTAACTTCGTCCATGACCTCCATGATCAAGATACTCTCAGCAAGGTTCTCGAACTTCCCCTCCTTCCTGCCCTCAAGCACTGCCTCGGCAGCCTCATCAGCTTCCCAAAACATACCCTGACCCTCGCCTTCTGGTTGCAGTGCGCCACCGAATCCATTGTACCAGTTGCTGCCCTTGCCGGGCCCTGGAATTGGCCAATCTTTCTCCTCAACAGTACCGTCGCTGAGGATGACCTTGGTCTTTGTCGGACGGAAAGAGGGAGGGAAGACTTGGATCTCGCCCTTGGGGCCTTGGACGCGTACACACGGTGTGTCTTCGTTCTGGCCAGGACTTGTGGCGACGCGAAGGGATGTTGTAGCAACAGCGTGTGCGTCACCACCTTCTTCCTTCGATCGTGGGAAGTTGAGGATCATCGTGCTGTGCTCGTCTGCCTTTCCTGTGGCCTCGTAGTTCTTGACAAAGGCAAGCAGCTTGGGTGGCTGGCGTGTCTTCTCAGGCTGAGTGTGGTACAGTGTCTGGAACACCCATGTCAACGCGTAGATTCCGAGATCTAGTAGCGCTCCGCCAGCGAGTTCTGGGTTGACCATGCGGTTCTTGCCATCAGCAAAGTTGCTCTCGGGATCCAGGGCCATGCTGTTGTCTGAGATGACGCGCGCAACAGGCCCAATGCGGCCAGATGTAATCTGCTCGCGGACATAGATGGAAAGGGGGAAGTAGCGTGTCCATACAGCCTCCATCAGGAAGAGGTTCTTCTCCTTTGCGATTTCGACCAGCTTGCGTGCCTGTGGGGCATTGACAGTAAATGCTTTCTCGCACAGAACGTGCTTGCCTGCTTCAAGGCAGAGCCTGGCATTCTGGTAGTGATGCGAGTGTGGCGTGGCGACGTAGACGATGTCGATGTTGGGATCCTTGACGAATTCTTCATAGGAGCCGTAAGCCTTCGCGTCCGAGGGAGAGCCAGTCTCCTTCAAGAAGTCTTCGGCGCGCGATTTCGAGGATGAAGAAGCGGCAGCAACAACAGTGTGCTTCACGGACTTGACACCACGGGTTGTCGGGTCGACCAGCAGATCCTTAGTGCTGTGCGCATCAGTAGAGCTCATGGTGGGGTGAATCGCGGGGTACTTACAACGTGAGAGCAATGCCCCCAGTCGCGAGGATGCCCCAACGGATGGTCTTTGGATTTGACATGCTTTCAATTGATACTTGTGTATATGTTGAGTATGAATGGGTGCGCGATAAACGAAGTAAGAGTAGCAGGGCGGATAATATAGCTATGCAGGCTGCTGCACAGCTCAAACGTCACGACCGGCAACCTTGCCGCTATCGTAAACCCGCGTTAACCCCACTCTTGCCCCTATCCACACAAGCTCTGCAGATGCCGACCTATTGTTGAAGGCAGACGGCCCGTCCATTGTGATGAACGCACGTTGTCAATTGGTGGCGCTAGTATCCAGAGCAAGATGAAGAGCGAAGTTTGCGGAGGACATACTGCTGTGATTGGGTCGACTCTTGCAATTACCGCATTGGGACACGGCAACAGCCCTGGCTTGGAGATCTCTCGATCCGCAAAGCGGTGTTGAAGGGGTAGAAGCTGTCGTATCTCCACCGTCGGTCTTCTGCCGCCCATCAATACTGTTCAAACTTTAGCACGACCGGATATATCTCTCGTAGAAGCACGTTGAGATACATGGATATTTTGCCGTCAAGACTGTAGATGCGTGGTCGAGACTTGTTATTTTGATATGCTGAAGAGCTCAGGCTACAACGACGCCTCAATCTCATCAAGCCCAGACACTTGGTTGACGACCCATTTCCTCTTTTCCTCGTCAGTGTACCGGGGGTACGGCCTCCTGCAGTCTGCGCTCGACTCTGGATATCCTCTCTTATGTGCGACCACGTACTTGGTGCCGTTGATGCCACTCTTCCCAAAACCCCATTCGGTGACTGACAACTTGACTTGGAGAGCGGAGGCCTCAGCATGCTTGCCAGATTGGTAGAGGTCGAACATGTGTACACAAGTCTGGCTGTTGTTAGGGCTGGCAATATCAAACCCAGATACATTGTTCTCACCCTGGGGTACAAGTTTGCAACGCCGGTGATTGTGCCCACACCACCCACGCTCAAGGCTGGAATCAACCAGTCGCTCTGTCCAGCCAATGCAACGAACTCTGACTTGTTGAAAGAAGCGGATATCCTTGCAACCTTAGCAATACCGCCACATGTGAGCTTGACAGCTACGATATTGCGGTGCTTGCCTAGGATGTCTAGCATCTCAGAGTTGATGTCTAGGCCAGCTACGACACCTGGGAAATTGTAGAGGACGATAGGGATGGGGCTTGTATCCGCCAGCTCTTGGAAGAAAGCAACAATTGCGTCCTGGTTCATCGCGAAGTGGAAGTATGAGGGCACGAGCGCAAGGAATGCGCTTGCACCTGCATCCTTCGCCTCAATAGTCTGCTGTATCGCATCGCGTGTTGAGCCTGCTACGCCGCCGAGTGTGATGGGCAGGTCGCCGCGACCTAGTCTTTGTGCTGTCTTGCGTGCCTGCTGGACTAGTTGTATCTTCTCGGCAGACGAGAGTGTCGCTGCTTCACCATTTGTGCCTGCAATGACGATGCCGTGGAGACCATTGGAGATCAGGAACTCGAAGTGCTTCTCTTGAACATCCCAGTCGATATCTTGCCTCTCGTCACTCTTAAACCAGGTCAATGACGGGACATGGATACCAGGTGGGAATGAGTATTCCTGGGCGAGGCCGTTGCCATTGGAAAGAGTCTCGTTTGAAGGCATGTCGTATGAAGGCCCAATGATATTCTGAAAGTAGATTGAAAGAAAGCAACGCCAGCAAACAGCGAAGAGCGCTCATTATGACCATTATTATTCCGACACGCGTTCCGACACCCACTACAAGTTCCGGTAGCGTCCCCACGCGTGGGACGGTCGTGTAAAAGCACGCGATGCTGGTACTCAAGATACCACAGGATTTCTGAGACGATACGATTGGGCGCGAGAGGGCGTCGGCATACATCGCTTGCACTTTACCCGGAAGATACACTAGCTTGGCCCTCCCATCTTAGCGTAAGCGACTGCCGACGCCTCCGCATTATCGTCTCGCAACCCCATCAGTGCATCTGGAGTTCTCCAGCAGAGTCTCCATACGCAATTGCCGGGAGTCTGTTTCTGTGCACTAGCTCACGACGTCGCGTGGCGGCTAAGCTTGTCTCAAATGACCGTGGCCTGATCAGTCTCGATCAGATTCCAATATCCTTTTGCTCGGATGCATGTCCCAGTGAACGACCAGGTTATTTTGTGGGGAAGCGAGCTGCAACCCGGGGCCGGCTTTATCTAGAGCACTTAAAGAGACACTCATACCCCGGATTGGAGATCAGCATCGTCTCCATACACAACCTCTACTAAGCATCCTCTGATCTGCTGTCAACATGGGAGGTTTTGCAAGAGCTCCAGAGGATAGGCCTACGCCTCCAGAAGTGGTACGTTCGTAGATTATCAAATCGATGGATTATCCAAGATCTTGTGCTGAGTCCAGAGACAGTACAACTGGAGAGTGTACATGGCAGCTCTGGTCATCTCTATGGGTGTCCTGGCCTACGGATATGATTCTGCGTTCATCGGAACCACGATAACCCACGAGAGCTTCAAACGGGATTTTGGTCTCGACAACATGTCAACGTCAGAAAAAAACGAAGTCACAAGCAACATCACATCTATCTGTATGTGTCGAGCGTTTCCTGTGTCAATGAAATGGCACACTAACACGCTTGCAGACTCTGCAGGAGGTCTCGTCGGAGCCCTTCTCATGTACCCTTCACTCGAACTCCTCGGTCGTCGCATGACAGTCATTATCTCAGACACGATATTCATCATTGGTGCGGTTCTTTGTACTGTTCCCACCCACCAAATCGGCCTTGTATATGCTGGGCGCTTCTTCACTGGAATGGGTGTCGGTGGCATCGCTGCCGTCTCTCCAATCTACATTGCTGAAATCTCGCCTCCAGCCATTCGCGGCCGCCTGACGGGATTTTTCGAGTCGTTCTATCAGACAGGTGCTGTCATTGGCTTCTGGATCAACTACGGAATTGTGCACAACATGGACAGGTCAAAGTCCGTCGCGTGGCGAGTACCCATGGCTGTGCAGCTTATCCCCGCTGGGCTTCTGGCCCTGATGATTCCGCTACTGAAGGAGTCACCAACGTGGCTGCTAAAGCGTGGGCGCAAAGCAGAGGCTCTGAAAGTATACAGCTTCTTCCGGAATCTACCTGAGGATCACGAGTACATCGCGCAAGATGTAAAATTCGTCGAAGCTGAGATCGCCAAAGAGCGTGCAGCACTCGTTGGAGATCAGCAACATGCTACTTTCCTCCAGGTCATCAAGGCGGCTGCCAAAGAAGCATCTCAACCGGGCATGCGCAACCGCTTCCTCTTGGTGTTCCTTATGTTTATGTGGCAAGCTTGGAGCGGTGCGGCAGGTAAGTCTACGAATCACAAGCTATTGGTCCAATTCCTAATATTTTCCAGCAATCAACTACTATTCTCCAACAATATTCACCTCGATCGGTCTGTCTGACGTTACCCTCTGGACTGGCGTATACGGTATCATCAAAGCCGGCGGCTCCATCATCTTCTTCACGTGGTTTATCGACATGTTCGGTCGTAAATGGCCTTGGATCATCTCCTCGTTGATCTGCGCATTCTGCCAATACTACTTGGCCATTTACATAAACCTTGGCGAACCGAAGGTCGGCCAGCCCATGTCACCCTCGACCATCGCCGGGGGCAAAGCAGCAACGGCTATGATTATGATATTTGGAGCAGCTTGGTCGTAAGTGATCTCAACAACACGTAAAACGGACACAATAACTAATGAAATCCTAGATTTGGAGCCAACGGATTGCCATGGATCATCTCTGCAGAGATATTCCCGACCACATTGCGCTCCGTCTCTGGGCCTTTCGCGGCGGCGAGTGTGTGGATATGGACCCTGATCGTTACCAAGAGCCTACCCCAGATGTACACCAGCATGGGCTGGGGCGTCTACGTCTTCTTTGCTACTTGCTTGGTCTGTGCGAGCATCTATGCTTGGTTCTTCATCCATGATACCAAAGGACTGCGCATGGATGATATGGACAAGCTATTTGGTTTTGAAAGAGGGGAACAGCGCGTCGTTCCTACACCCGACAGCAAGATGGACGATGAGAGCGAGCATAATGAGAAGGTTGCAGCGGTACATATTGATCACTCAAGAGTTTAAAGACAACATCTCATAGGAGAGCTTTGACCGCCACCGCATACAGCACTCATGAGGTCCGCCCCTCAACGATATACGGCTCAGTATTTTGAATTATATATTTCATCTGAATACAATGGGAGTGTAATGTGCTACGCAAGACAGTTTGTGATGTAGCAGTTCTTGTCTCGAGCATCAAGCGGATTTGGCAACACCAGTACGTTTTAGGTCGTGCTTGAATCTATCATTCTGACCAGGACATAGGTCAAATATCAAACTTTTGCCGCAGCCACCAGTTATCTGATTCCCACGATTGTACGTCAACCAGATACGCTACGTTGCTTATCTTTGCAACGTGCCGTACGGGCCCTCTCCTGATTCCTTACCAGCAAATCGATGTAACCGAAAGGCACAGAGTGGCCATCACCCCTAACAGTGCGAATCTGCCCACGGAAACCGGCAGGCCAGATCCCAGCAAAAAGCTTTCTCCCCATCAGATTCACACTCTACCGACGTGGCTTGCCACGGCCGTACATCTGAGAGATTCGGCAATTCGATACACTGCTGGCCCGCGCCGCTGACGTATTGCTATATTCTGCTCGGTTTTAACCCAGGAGATACACGATTGAACACTGTCAACTTTTTTGGCTCCGTGTCTGCTCAAGGACAGAGATTGCAGTCATACTAGACTTTGGAAAGTGGTTGGCAAACAAATGAATCAGCATAGACAAGGCACGTCACTTGGAACGCTTCCAAAGTGAGAATGTGCTAGATGGGGTTTACTGGATGCTTGCAGGACGGTTGACAGATGTCGATGCACGAAGAGTACTTCAACACTTTATATCAGGAAATCAACCGAGCACTCATGTCCGCCATGGATCACTTCAAACGTCGATGACAAATTCATAGTAATAGCTTGTGTTTCCTAGATCACGATCCAGCATTCAACATCCAGGATCAGCGACTTGAGCGAACGAGGTAGTTGGCCATGGCACCGGTTATGGGCGGACGACTAGTTGCTGGGTCGATCAGGAAAAAACAAAGAAAAGATTATTAATGCTATTGTCCATCTGCCAGTGATGACTAAAACGCTTCAACATTGGTAATGGACCATCCATGAACGAACGATAGACAACAAGCAGCCCTAGCTAAGAAAGAAGCTCAACGCCAACACTAAATTTAAGCTTAAACGACCCCTGCTACCCCACCGCATCACCCAAAATTTAACTCGCGACATCCCACCTCGGTCGCGCAGTCGCCCTCGCGCCCACCTGCACGCCAACGCACACCCAATCACCACATTCACACATTCACACATCCGCACACGCCTCGCACCCACCACAATGAAGCTCCTAACGCTCAACTTCCTCACCTGCGCCGTCAAAACATGCAAAACGCAAGCCTCCAGTTTCCCCCTGCACCCGCGCGACGCGGAGCTAGAGATCCAAGAATCCGACATCAACCTGCCGTTCCTGAAGAACATCCTGCCGCGGCTGATGTGGGAGGAGTTGAGGACGATATGTAAAGAGGTACATTTATTCCCCAATACCTTCTTCCCTCTCCCCTCTTCCCTCTCCCCTCTCCCACTCCCTCTCCCACTCCCTCTCCCACTCCCTCTCCCACTCCCTCTCCCACTCCCTCTCCCACTCCCAATCCCCCATATCTTCCTTGCACAACCACCAGAAAAGCACAAAAGCGGCACTTCTAACACGCACACAGCTCGGGCTTCCCGACCTCCCCCCCACACCGCCGACGCCTGCCGATCTGGTCGATTCGACTTCTGCGGCTGCAGAGACTACAGTAGCGCCCGCGGCGCCCGGCGCACGCGTAGACGAAGAGCCCAGCCAGACGGCGCGGGACCTGCACCGCGTGCTGCTGGAGACGTGCATCCAGGAGGGCAAGCTGGTGTGCGGGTGCTGCGAGCACGAGTACGCGGTCAAGGAGGGGGTTGCGAATTTCCTGCTGCCGGGGCATTTGGTGTGAGGATGTGGGAGGTGGGTGGGATGGGGATTATGGAGGGGTGGGAGGATGAAGGGGGGGTTTTCTTCGGCTGGCATCGACATGGCGTGCTGTGTCGGTTGCTGGCGTGCAAATGCAAGGTTGGCTCGAGAGTCACCCCCCTCGTAGTCCGCGTCATCTAGTGGAAGAGGGTAGTCGCAGACGGCAGAGGTGTTGGAGGACGCGTGGGAAAAAGTTTTGATACCCGTTCGTTGGAGCATTTTGCATGGCTGGAGTTTGGTTCACGTTTTGCATGGAAGAGATTGAGAAGGGGAAGTAGACGTATGATATCATGGTATCTAACCCATCATGCGCCCGAACGCCTGCACTTTTGCTCACTGACCGTCACCTGAACACACACATTCTCTGCCGTGAGAACATCCTACAGATCCAGGGCGCGGTTGATCTGCACCTTCTTGTCCTCGCCCGCGCTCACAATGCCAACCTCCTTGTCCCACCTGACGCTAAATACCTTGACGCCCTCGCCGTGGCTCTTCGCCGGCCCGCTCTGTCCCTGCCGGTTGATTGTGTAGACACTCTCGCCCGTCATGCCCTCGCCAACCTGGCCGCCAGTGGTAACGTTCCTCAAATCCCAGATCTGGCAGGTGCCGTCGTGGGAGCCGGAAACAAGATTGTACTCTGAGTTGGGATCTGTGTCGAGCGACACGATGCCGTTCTTGTGGCCGCGCAGTGTCATGACGCTGACTTGTGTGGCGGACACGCGCGGGTCAATGAGGGTGATGTGGCGCGCTGCAGTTCCGGTTGCGAGGAGGTTGCGGGCGGGGACTGCGCAGAGAGAGAGGAGCGCGTGGCCCGTCGTGCGTGTGTCGACGCAGGACTGCGTGGGGAAGTCCCACGTCTTGAGTGTGTGGTCGTGCGAGGCCGAGTAGGCGACTGTGGCGTCGTCGGGTTTGAAGATGACGCTGGAGACGGGCGAGGCGTGGCCGGTGAAAGTGGCTAGCGCTCCGCGAGCAGGGACTGTGCGGTCGGGTTTGGAGAGCTTCTGGCGCTTATTGGAGGCGGCGGTCGAGCTGGGGAGGAGGTTGGAGGGCGCGGCTGGGTTTTCCCTTGCGTTGCTGGAGAACAGGGAGAGGGTGGAGTCGGACGAGGCGGACAAGATGCGGCTCGAGGGTGCGTGGACGGCAAGATCCTCGACGGCCCAGTTGTGGCTGAACAGCTCGAGGCTCGTGGTGATGGTGCGCGCATTGTCGTCGTACTTGTAGACGCGCACGGTGTTGTCCAGACCTGCAGCGACAAACTTCTTGTCCGACAACCACTTGGCCGACTTCAAGCTGGTGATCCTGCCGCCGTTGTTGGGTGCTTCCGATGTCGCCAACACGTCGCCCGAGGTGTTCCAGACTCGCACCAGGCCGTCGTAACTGGCGCTGAGGATCCTCTCCTGTCCACCCTGCACGCCTCCACCCGACCATGTGCCTGCGGGCGAGGAGCGTGACAGGACATCTACAGCAGAAACCCAGTCGTCGTGCTCGAAGCTCGTGACGTTCAGCGGGGGGACCAGCGCTCTTGTGTACTCTACGTCCAGTGTTGTTTCTGCGTTGATGCCGTTCTTGGTGAGGAACTCGTCGATCGAGGTGCGCAGGAACTGGCCATTGATCAGGATATCGAAGGGAATGCGGTTTGCGTCGCGGTGCAGCAAATCGTTGACGAGGGTGGAAAGCTGGTGTCGGCTCAGAGCTGTGAGTACGTCAGCAGTGCACAGCAGCATCTAACAGACATGACATCATTTCTTGATTTCTTAATCTCTTGCATGCCGTCTCTTCTGCGCGGCTGTGCGCTCATGGATGGAAGGAAGGACTAAACTCACATGTCTGCACCAGCAAAACCGTCGGCTCCTCGGCAATCTGAAGGCCAGGGTCGCGGGTGCTGAGGCGGATCTGCACTTTTGTTTCTGCTGCGGTCGACTCCATGGCGTGCTTTGTTGTGTGTTTTGCTGTTGCCGTCGCCGTCGCCTGCAAGCTCTGGGAAATTTTGGCCAGGGCAACTTTTCTAGAGGCTAGAGAGACGCTAGCGCGGGGAGGGAAGCACCAGTCGGCATTCCAGAAACCTCCGCCTCAGCTTTGCCTCGGATTCTGGCATAGACAGTCGTTCAGAGCATGCAATGTCGTGGATATCGTGTCTAAGCAGTCGCAGCCTATCTAATGCATACTCGTCCTCCTGATCTCCGCAATGGCCCTGCGCCGGAGATCGCTCGGTGCGAAGAGCGCCTCGATCAGGCCTACAACTTCCTCTGCCGTCATCTCCAGTTTCAGTTCGCTCTCGTTCCAGAGATACTTGATGTCTGCTAGGCTGCCAGCCAGAATCTCACCCAAATATTGCAGTCTGAACCAGTTCTGCACATAAAGGCTTGCTGTGTCCCTCGTTTCTCCCTTCTCGTCTTGAGTCTGGAAGTGCTGATTGAGTGTCGCCAGCGACATGCAGTAGCTGTGCAGCTTCCTCGACTCGTCTTCTGCGATGTCCGACATGTCCATGACGTCGTTGATGAACTTTGTAAATGCTGTGCTGACCAGCGATCCAAGCGACTGGACAAGCACCCTTTGCGACACTATGTTCTGCCACTGTCGCTTGACGTCGCCGATGCGGTCAATGGTCGTTGCAATAGCATCATCGCACACCGTCGCAAAGGGAACGTTGGTGCACCCCTGGAAGCCTTGTGCGCCCTCGAGATGATCCTTGATGATCTGTCGCTGCGACTCCATCTCTCGTCCGTACACTCGCCGGCTGAAGCCGTCTAGTGTCTTGACGTCTGCCTCGATCTTCGGTATCAACCGAACCGAAGGTCGCAGCAATCGTGGCAGACTCGACGCACGATCCTTCTCTGCATGCTCTTGGGCAAATGCTCGCAAGCAATCCGACAGACGCTCGCAGTCGTTGTAGACGAGCATGTTACCTGCGATGTCGGTAGAGTAGTGTACAGAAGCAGTAGCTCGGTACATCGCAAGTAACAAGCTGGGTATAGCGAACAGCCCTCCACTAGCAGGCGAGATCGCAGACTTGACAAGAGCTGGGGAATTGAGAGCTTCCACGTCTACAACGACTTGTCGTACCATCTCAATGATCGAGTCAGGGATTGCTGTCACAGTGTACGTCTCTCTCAATGTGACGTGCTGCTCTGTAGGCGGCTTCTGCTGTGACGACTGTCCATCCGCCTTGTGCTGAGGGGATTTCCTGTGAGCCTGCGGTGAGGGTGCTGATTTGGTATCTTCGTCGTCGCCCCAATCATTTCCCCAATCTTCTGCTTCCTCGTCATCTGCTGGCTTTTCTTCTTTTGCTTTGCTCTCCGACCCTGCAGCCTCGTCAAGTTCGTCCTCGTCTATACCCCATGCGCTCATGTCTTCTTCCTCCACGTCTTGCGGTGTAGTGTCTGTCCCCTTTTTGACTTCGTCATCGTCCCCCCAATCGGCGCCCCAGCCGTTGTCCTGCTCATCTTGCGCAGCATGCAAGGCATCGCCTTTCGAGATGACTTGCGTTTCCACCTTCTCCACAGTTTTCTTGATCTTGACTTCCTTCGGGAACAGCTTTTGCACCCTTGCAATTGCATTCTCTTTCTGCTTCGCCAGCCAGATTTCAGCTGACCGGTCAACCCACTCTGTCAGACGGCTTTGCCCAGTCCAACCGAGTTCGTCGAGATACTCAACAAGACCCAAGACATAAGATAGATTTTCCTGGAACTCGGGCACTCCATCTGTGGACGTTGGAACCGCGGGCAGAAGATAGTGGGCGATCAAGCGTGACGTGATGATGGGCACCAACTTCGATGAAAGCGGTACAGCGATAGAAGGTGGCAGGCGTGTACTTAGGTACTCCGCAATTGTGTGAATGTCTTCCAGGGTGACCTTGACACTTCCATCATTGACGGGACCTGCAAGCTGTACATCATCACCATGGATCTCGAAGCTACTGACGACTTGGTCTCGACCAATAGCCAGGCGCTGCGAGAGAATGGCTTTGTCAAAATCGCGGCTGAAGCGAGTAACAAACTCATCCAGAAGACCTAACTTCGCAAGCTGCTCAACAACCGCCGTGACGGTGATAGTTGTCTCTCGTTCGATCGAATCTTTTAATGACACCTTGTTGTTAGAAGCATCAACAACGAGGAGTGCATTCCACGACTCTGAGACACTCTCCTTTATGGCGTTCCTCATCTGCGCTTCCTTGGTCTTCAGTACTCCCACCACCCTCGCAGTTCCAAACGGTCCTAGATTTTTGAATGCGCCATCCACGTCTTCTAGCCGCTCGATAGCATACATGACATGCCCCCGCACAGCAGCATTTTGTGCCGAGTCCAACAATGTTGTGATGTCCCTTAGCTGTTCGATAACGCGCGACAGGCTCTCGTTGTATGCGATCTCGGTATGGAGCAGGCTGACCTTGCTCGCCGCGTCTTGAATGTGTGCCGTGTTGGTCTTTCCTTCTTCTGCATGTTGCACTATTTCCTTGGCGGTGTCCTGAGAGCGTTTGATGTCGTCTTGTAGCTTGCGCGCTTGAGATATCCATCCGTCGACGTCAGAGGCAGCTTCGCGGGAAACTTTGCGAACTTCATTCTGGGACCCGGTCAGCTTTCGCTAACATGTGATGTCATCTGTGCATACTTTGGCGTCTTCTCTTGCCTTTCCAATCTTCTCTAGCAGCTTAGGCAGTGCGCTCGACGGTACTGCCGCAGATGCCACATCTCCATCCTGAGGAAAAGACCCGTGTTCAGCAGACTGGAGAATCGCGTCGCCGAGTTGCTCGTCCGATACAGTCGAAGACATGTCGTGTGCTCATTCGCTGGTCATGTCGAGATGGGAGGAATGACGTGCGCCGTTCTTTCCCTGCGCGACACGATCACACAGTCGATGTTGGCAACCATGACGTCCGTGCGCGGAGCTTCACTTCACATGGAGGGGCAAAGCGTTGTGGAACTCCTACCCCGCCATATACGAATTTCCGCATAAAGTTTGCTCTTTGCTAGAGTAGAAGCACCTGGACCGGCACGTACGCATCCGTTTTCGAGAGCTGGCAGGCATTCCTTGGTAGGTGGATCATGGGATTCTTTGAGCAAGATGAAGCTAACAAACCGGGCAGTCGCTCTCTTTGCCGACCAAACAACATTCTGCGTTACAGCTATCAACAGTTCCTCTCCTTTGCTCTTCTCAGCTCAATGTAAGTCTGGTCCCATACCCTACGATCAACGTTCCCGGCTCTATATCCAACACTTCATTTGGATCTTTTTCTTCAACGGCGTTCCTTTGCCACCGAGGTGTTGCTCAGGCCGACACGATTCTTCTCTCGCCGTTTGTATAGCCACCTTTGTAAAAGACAGTGTTCCTCGTACTTTCACGCCCGACCCGATTGTTGGCTGACGCAACAATGGTAGCACTAATTCGGCGTTGCATCAAGGGGCGCCCACTCAAAAGCAGCCGTGTATTACGACCACTTCGCCTGAACTTCTAGGCTTCCTTGAAAATATCAAGAATCTGCCTTACGTAGAGATGAGACCAATGTCGCAGAAATCGCACTTCAAGAAGATCCAAAACTTCAAAGCTGATTACGCAGACGCCGAGTTTACCCAGTATGAGTCGCAGCGAACAGGCCTACGAGTGACGGTGGTCGACCGAAAAGGTCCTAAAGTCTATGGCTATTTCGCTGTCGCCACAGAGATTCATGATGACTCAGGGTCTCGTAAGTGCACCATGCCGAAAGTCAAACATTGCTGACGATGTGTAGCGCACACACTTGAACACCTGATCTTCATGGGAGGGCGGAAATATCCGTACAAGGGCCTGCTGGACAAACTCTCGACCCGATCCTACTCAGACACCAATGCCTGGACGGATGTCTCCGAGACCGTTTACACGCTTTCCTCGGCAGGCTGGGAGAGCTTTGCGCAAATCCTTCCTGTCTACTTGGACCATCTGATACTGCCTACTAACACAGATGCTGGATGCTACACTGAGGTGCATCATGTTGATGGCAAGGGTGAAGATGCAGGGTACGTAGGTTCTCTGCTCGCTTCGTCCAGTTCACTGACTCAAGAAGCGTCGTTTATGCTGAAATGCAAGCACGACAAAACCTGCAAGGCGATATGATGGATCTCCGCATGCGTCGTCTATTGTATCCGGAGGATGACGGCTTCCGCGCAGAAACAGGCGGACTGATGGAAAACCTACGCGTACTAACTGCTGAACGCATCCGCGAGTTCCACCGAGAGATGTACCAGCCAAAGAACATGCGACTGATTCTCATTGGTGAGGTAGATCATAACAACCTCCTCGACGTTTTGGATGGATTTGAGGATGATATTGTCGATTCTGTACCCTCGTACGACGCACCCTTCAAGCGTCCCTGGGTCGAGTCCAAGCGCACGCCGCCGCTCAGCAAGACGATAGTGGACACGCTCGAGTTTCCGGAAGAAGACGAGTCTACTGGAGAGGTCCAGGTTGCCTTCCTTGGCCCTCCATCGACTGATGACCTGGCTGAGACAGCTGTCAATACCTTACTCACATACCTTGCAGGGTCGTCTGTGTCTGTGCTGGTCAACACTTTGGTGGAGAAGGAGCATCTCGCAAGTGAGGTTTACTATTTCATGAAGGACCACTACGACTCGATCATCTGGTTCACACTGAGCGCAGTGGAGACAGACCAACTTGAAGCAGCTGAAAAGCGTTTCTTCGAAGTCCTTAGGGAGCACGTAGATGGTCCTCTTGACATGAGCTACCTGCGAGACTGCCTCCATCGCTTCAAGCGACAGGCTCGCTTTACTTCCGAGGTCAGCAACGAGGACTGGAACACTCCCATTGTCAAGGACCACATCTTTGGAAACCGCGATGGCTCCGATCTGAAGATTACAATGGGGGATCTCAAGGTGTTCGACGAGCTCGATGGGTGGAGCGAAGATCAATGGCGCTCTTTTACCAAGAAGTGGATATCGGATGCCCACCACGTTACTTTGTTCGGCAAGCCTTCAGCATCTTTGAACGAGAAGATGAAAGCTGAAGAAGTCGCACGAGTCAAAGCGCAGCAAGAGAAGCTTGGTGAAGAAGGTCTCAAGAAGCTGGCAGAGAAGCTAAAGGAGGCTCAGGATCAGAACAACAAGCCTATTCCAGAGGAACTGATTGCAAGCTTCAAGGTGCCCAGCACTGATTCGATCCACTTCTTTGAAACTACCTCAGCACGCTCAGGACTTGCGAAAAAGTTGGGTACGGCCGACACCAAGATTCAGCAGATCATTGATCGGGACGAGAGCGGGCTGCCGCTTTTCGTCCACTTCGAGCACATTCCGACTTCTTTTGTGCATTTTGGCCTGGCTCTAGGGACGTCTAGTCTGCCCACGGAGTTGAAGCCTCTGCTCGGTATCTATCTTACCAACTTCTTCGCCACACCTGTCGTAAAAGACGGCAAGCGTATCGAGTTTGAGGAGGTCATCACCAAACTTGAGCAAGACACCATCGAGTACACTCTAGGAAGAGCCACTGATATTGGCAATTCTGAGATGCTTCACATTCACTTCGTTGCAGAAGAAGAGAAGTTCGAGACTGTTGTCCAATGGCTCAAGACACTGCTCGTAGACTCAGTGTTTGACGTTGAGAGGATCAAGGCTACTGTCATCAAGATGCTGGCGAACGTGCCAGACGAAAAGCGTGATGGCAACGGCATGGCACTTGCCATCGACAAGATGATCCACTACGACACTACCTCTTCGGTCCGCGCTACAACTACCCTCGTCAAGGCCTTGTACCTGAAGCGTACCCTGAAGCTGCTCAACACCGACCCTCAACAGGTCGTCGACAAGCTTGAGGCCCTGCGAAAGCATCTCCTCACCTTCTCAAACATGCGCCTAATTGTTACAGCGAACCTCGAGACCCTCAAAAACCCGGTTTCCACCTTCAAACATCTCACAAGCGCCATCAAGCCAGGCTCGAATCCTACCGTCAACCCTATCGATGATCGCAACAAGCTCCTCTCTGACATCGGTCGCAACCCGGGCGGTGCGCACTACATTGTCACCATGCCCATCGACACATCCTACGGCATCTTCACCTCCAAGGGTCCTAAGGGGTACACGGCTCCGCAACTACCACCACTCCTGGTCACTCTCGCAATTCTCGAGGCTGTTGAGGGACCGATGTGGGTCGCCATCCGTGGTACGGGTCTTGCTTACGGCACATCGTTCTACCGCGATGTAGAGACTGGAAAGTTGAAGTTTGTGGTGTACAACAGCCCGAATGTATTCAAGGCATTCGACGCAGCAAAGACACTGATTCTGGAGCTTGCAGATGGCACAAAATCTTTTGACAAGATGTCGCTCGAGGGTGCTATTTCGACCATCGTCAGGGGCTTTGTAGACGAGCGGGATACTATGGTTGAAGCAGCCAAGAGCTCGTTCATTGATCTTGTCGTACGCGGCGTCGACAAGGAGTGGCAGGACTGGGTCCTCCGCGAAGTGCGCAAGATCACCGAGGAGGATGTCAAGCGCACCTTGAAGGAGGTTGTCTCGGCTATCTTCGAGCCCGAGAAGGTTGACGTCGTTGTCACATGTGGCGGCATCCTGACTGAGGTGAGTGGAACATGGCACTTTTGAAATCACAATCGCTAACGAGGTGCAGAACCTGCAAAAAGAATTTGAAAAGGCAGGCTTCAAGCCTCAGACTAAGACCCTTGCTGATTTCTACGAATCGTACGGTCTCGAAGGTGACGAGGAGGATGACGACGACGATGACGAGGAGGACAGCGACGAAGGCTCAGACGACGAGAGTGGTGATGAGATGGAAGAGTAGGGCCAGTTGCTATGGTCCAAGTTCAATTCACGTACAAACAAAGGAGGCGGGCGTCAAAGGTCTACGTGCTGTGCCTGTGTTGATAGAGTGAGGCTCTGCGAATACATGCTCCAAATCGACCTCCGATTTTATTGTGATACTGGCCTCAAGACGATAAACTGTAGGGCAACAAGTGAGCTCTGGCCAGAACACATACGACATGGAAGCCGTCTCCATGCTGTTGACCCAAGACATTGCCATGAGCCTGCAAGATTGTGATCATTTTGTCGTTCTCCACAAATCCATCCGTCTCAAACATGCCAATTTTCCTCGGGATGGATCAGCAGCATCGCAGTGGAAGCCTCACGCACCGTGAATAGCAACAAAGCAACAGCAAACACGCCTCAACAGCCGTTCTGCACACGCGTCGCAAGATGACATGACGGGCAGAGTTCCAGGCTGCACGAGAAAATCGGACTGCCACCGGCCAAGCCGATGTCTTGCGCAAGCAGCTCCACAGCACGTCACCACCCATGATCTGCGACAGGGAGTTTGAGCATGGTGAAACAGAATGCCTGGCGATCGCCCATGGCCCAGCAAACAATGTCAGGGACGGGGGACTCGGTGTCCTTGGGCGCATTATTGCGGCTCGCTAGGAAACGCTGCGCGACCGTTCAGCCTGCACCAGGCCCTGCCCAGCACGTCGAGGAGGCGCTAGCGCGGGCTCCAGACGACTACACGCGTGTGACGACGCGCTGCACCAGCGTGCAGGCTTTGCTTGGGGAAACGTGCTAGCAGGTTCTGAATCGTGCTATCGGTAGAACAAGCGGTGCGGGATTTCCGATGGCGTGGCGTAAGCGGTTTTGCTCTCGTGGAGGCGAAGTGCGCAGCAGAGCCGCAACGGCACTAAGCAACTGCGTGGCTGTGGCTGGGCGCGGGCTAAAAATACTCGGAGGCTGGCCTGTCTGCCAAGCGTCTGCCAATCACAGCCGCGGATGCAGGCGTTGACAGCTCGCGTGGTTGGGTCACCCCTGCGCACGGCTGGGAAGCGGGTTCCTTGCAGCTGGGAGCCTGGATTTTGTGTGGATGCACACGACATGGCGACGGGGGGCGGAGGTTGGTCATGGCTGGGAGAGCCCCGGCGGCGTACGTATGCTTGTGCTGTGGGACGGGGTTGTAACGGGACTGGGTTGCTAAGGGACTGGCTTGTTTGTTGGGAGGGGAGCGGGCTCAGGAGATGGACGGATGGACCGAAGGCGAGATGAGAGATATAAGACACTGCTGTCGTCCCACCGTTCTTGTTGATCTCATCACCCAACGCAAACAATCAATCCATCCCCTCGCTCCAATTCTCTCTACAACATAGTCTAATACCACCACCTCAAACCAACCAACCAACCAACCAACCACCACACATATCAAAATGCAGTTCTCCATCGTCCTCGCTGCCCTCGCTGCCACCGCCTCGGCCCAGTACGCCGCCAACAGCACATCCACCTCTGCCTCGGGCACAGGCGCCGTCTCCGTGCAGCCCAGCGGCACCGGCGGCAGCACGCCCAAGCCGACCGGCAGCACTACGCCCTTTACGGGCGGCGCGAGCCAGCTGACGGGCTCAGCGCTGGGGCTGATTGTCGCCGGCGGCGTCGCGCTGATGTTGTAAACGACCTCCTTTCTTTGGCTCTGAGCCTCTGAGCCGAGGACCGCTTGTATGCACACGCCATTTGGCGCTCTTTCAAACCCACACTATTCGACACACCTTTCGTCTTTGAATATATACCTTGGCCTTTGTGGATCTTTGAACCTCGGGAATTTCTATCTTAATCGGCGTACTCGGGACCCTGCCCGTTCGGTATCGAATCAGCGCGCGGCATAGCACAGCCCATTGGCATTGGCATTTGCATTTGCATTGCATTACAAACCCCACACAAACAAGACACAGACAGTCATTCAGACCTTGTCAGGCGAGATGGTCGTGCATCCACAATCATCTGATGCGCGAGGGAAAGCAGCAAAAACAACAAATCAATAGAAAAACAATTAATATCACGCTTCACTATCACTTTACCTATTTGTCGTGCAGCTTTCTCTCTCTCTCTCTCTCTCTCTCTCCCTTCCACCCCAGCAGTCAGCAGTCAGCAGTTAGCAGCAAGAATCCCACCACCATCCACCTAACAACACAAGTCCCACGACCCATCCACCATAGATCCAACAAGCCACATCACTGCATCAGCCGACACCAGGCAGCTTTTCCGCCCGTCGATAGATCTCGCAATACACCACGCCTTGTACGCTTGCGGTGCTGGTTCAACGTCTTGTGGTGTGGCATTGCATAGTATTATTCCGCAGGCTCGGTATAGGTAGCAAATGATGTACACAACTGGCACTAGATAGAGAGGAATACTTTACTGTTGTGGTGTATACTGTTATATTGTGTTGTATATAATTAGGCTATATAACGCTACTCTTTACCTTGCTAGTTAAAGTTTTAGTAGTATATTATTTCTTATACTGTTTTAGTATAGTATAGTATATATTATTAGGTAGCTAGGTATATGTATTAGATAAATATACACAACTAGCACTAAATAGAGACAAATACGTTACGTTATGTTACGTGTAACTTAGGCTGCACAACGCTAATCTTAACAAGCTCTACCTTGCTAGTCTTAAGGTCTAGCAGTACTAGCTACCTAGTCTCTAGAAGTGTAGTATGCTAGTAAATTATATAGTGTCTTATAGTATAGTATGTATTATTAGGTAGCTAGGTATAGGTATTAGATTAATGTACACAACTAGCATTAAATAGAGAGAGGAATGTAAAGCTATTATATTATGTTACGTATAACTTAGGCTGCACAACGCTAATCTATAAGCTCTACCTTGCTAGTCTTAAGGTCTAGCAGCACTAGCTTCCTAGTCTCTAGAAGTGTAGTATGCTAGTAAATTATATAGTGTAGTATAGTACAGTATGTATTATTAGGTAGCTAGGCATAGGTATTAGATTAATGTACACAACTAGCACTAAATAGAGAGAGGAATGCAAAGCTATTATGTTATGTTACGTGCAACTTAGGCTGCACAACGCTAATCTTAACAAGCTCTACCTTACTAGTCTTAAGGTCTAGCAGTACTTGCTACCTAGTCTCTAGAAGTGTGGTATGCTAGAAAATTATATAGTGTCTTATAGTGTTATAGTATAGTGTGGTATAGTACAGTATTGTTAGGTAGCTGGGCATGGGTATCAGATAAATGTACACGACTAGCACTGAATAGAGAGAGGGATGCAAAGCTATCACGTCATGTTACGTGCGACTCAGGCTGCACGACGCCAATCTCGACAAGCTCCACCTCGCTGGTCTCGAGGTCCAGCAGCACCAGCTGCCCGGTCTCCCGGAAGCGCGGCACGCTGATGAGCAGCACTTGTTGACCATCGGGGCCCTCGATGACCTTTTTTCCGAACTGGTCCTGGCACCCGGCGAAGTAGACGTGTGGGCAGTCGTTGACGAGCAGCGGGTCGTCGTCTTGGAAGGGGTAGCACCACAGCGTGTCCGGGGCGGTGGGCGCAATGCAACGCCAGCGGAGCATCATCTCCATGACGTCCAGCGCGTTGACGTCGTCGACGTATTTCAGCAGGTCGGCGACCGTCTGGCCGCCGGTGCCCAGCACGCGGTAGCCTTCCACGTCGCCCTGCCACGGGTTGGTGACCGTGTCGAGGCCGTGTATGGTCTCGTTCGTTTTGGCCGGGGGCTCGGCGTAGAGCCTGCTCTTGGGGAAGAGGGCCGGGTGGAGGGGCTGCTGGGGCAGTGCGACGTTGGCAGGGTCGTTTGCGCCGGGCAGGAGGGTGATGGGGAGAGAGGGCAGGAGGTCGGAGAGGAGCTCGTCCAGTCGTTCGGCGGGCGAGGCGTTGTAGGACGAGGCGTCGTAGCCGTAGGCGTGCTTCTTGCTCTTCTTCTCGGCAAAGTCGTCTCGCGAGAGGATGGGGCTTGCGTGTGAGAGCGAATCGCCGGCTATGACGAGGCGCGATATCGTGCTCGCGGCGGCCTGTGTGGGCGGCCCTGTCGCTTCGCCGGCGAGGTACTCGAGCAGCAGGTTGAGCGCCAGCTCGTCGTCGTCTGCGCCGGTGATGTGCAGGCCCGAGACAATGGCCAGTCGCGCCGGGGCCGCGCGGTTGGGTGTTTGTTTCTTCGCAAGCGCCAGGGCCGCATCGTCGCGTTCCCAGCGCCGGGGCTGGCGTGGCAGGTCGGCGTACTGGGTCGCAATGACGTGGAAGGTGCCGTCTGCCTGCTCTGTGCCGAGCGCTGCCAACACGCAGCCGGTGACGTACGTCGACGTCAGGCTCTCGCCGGTGACGCGCAGACGTCCCGACTCGTCCTCCAGCATCATCTCGTCCTGGGCGCCGGACACGTACGTCTCGCGGGGCGGCGGGGCGGCGATCCAGTGCTCCTTGGAGATGTCGTCCAGCACGTTGGGCTTCAGCGCCATCTCCATGTAGACGGTGCCGACGATCCAGCACAGCTCGCCCTGCCGCACGTCGAGCACGCGCTGGACAAACGCGGGCTTGTCGCCCCCCAGCTCAAACTCGTCCCACGCGTCGTGTGCCTTTGTCTTGACCGCCTTCCTCAGCCGCGCCAGCCGCAGGAAGTACATGTCGGCGAACTGGTGAGCGTAGTTCTTCTCCGTGCCCTTGGGGAGGTCGAAGGTGTGCAGCGGCTTGTACTGGGACTCGCGCCGACTGGGTGTCGAAGGGGCATCCCCGCTGTCGTCTTTTTGTCAGCTGGCCGTTGGCGTGATTGGCGGGCTTGGGCAGAGCCTACAAGGGCGCGCCTCTTAGCATGTTGCCGTCCATGGTGTGGGAGAGGGGGTGGGCAGGGGAGTGGGCAGAGGAGTGGGCAGGGGAGTGGGCAGAGGAGTGGGCAGAGGAGTGGGCAGAGGAGTGGGCAGAGGAGTGGGCAGAGGAGTGGGCAGGGGAGTGGGCACGTGTTTGGGCGACGCGGGGAGCAAGTCGCGTCGTTGGCACGTCGCGTCACGCTATCCGGAACGGGCTGTGTAAGGCGCCGACTTCACTCTGTCCATCTGGGTTTCCAGCAAACAAACACTCGTGTACGAGGGGACGCGCTGGGAGAAATCATAGCAGTATTCCAAATCAAACGAGCCATCTCATGCGGCTTCCTATGCTACAAGTCGATACGAGTCCCAACACCATCAAGCCCAATCCATTCTTCGTGTATTCCACCATCGAGCCCAACATATTCCTCGTGTATTCCACCAACACGCGCCGAGCATCCAAGCAAAAACTCAGCCAGACTCGAGCTGCCCGGATCGGCTGAGAGGCCAAAGCCAAACACTAGCCTACATCCAGGAAAGAAAAAAGGGTAAACAAAAGTGCCTGCGGCTAGCAAGCGGGTATGCGAAGTGAGTATGACAGCACGCTAAAGCGCCATGTCCCAATAACGCCAGATAATGATGAGGATGAGCATGGATCGGTCTTCGCTTGCTCATGTCCAATGGGCAAGGCGGATAACAATGGCGAATGCCTGAGCCCACAGATCCAGCCCTGGGTCCTCGAAATTAGGTTTCAGAAATTAGACAAAACGTAATACATCGTGTCGTGCGTCCATTAGTCAAACGCCATCCCTTCGCGCACCGTGAGCGGATTGGCGCGAGGCTCTTCCCGGACTCGTTGGTTGCTGGATCCGCTGGACCCGTTCGACCCTTTTCGTTGACCGCCCACGCTCCCGTTCATGTTCATGAGCAGCATGCCGCTCTCACGTCGACGCTGTCGTTGCTCTCGGGAGTTGCCCTGAACAGCACTGTTGAGACTACCGTATCCTTCACCGCCAAGGTAGGCTTGCTCATACTGGGAAGCATCGTAACTAGGTTGCATGGGAATGAACCCAGAGTCATAGCCGCCGTTGCGGCCACGCTCCTGCTGCTGATGGTGCTGCTGCGGGTACCGGTGCTGCTGCTGCTGCTGCTGCTGCTGCTGTGAAGGGGGAGGTGCTGGGTAGGAAGGAGCAGAGCTGTCCTGGAACTGAGACGGTCGTTTATCAAAGCGCTGCGGAAAGCTGGTCTCGTTGTAGGCCGGCGTGGGTAAATCGGAGAACATCTGCCGACGCGGGGAACGGATAGCGTCATCTCCCAGAGAGGTCGCATTGGCGCGGATCTCGTGGATAGGAGAGCTCGCTTCATCCAGAGGCGAGCCGAAGATATCCACGTGGTCGGTCAAGAAGAAGGCGATAAGCGGGGCCGGAATGTTCAAGGTAGGTGCGAACACGATGCCAACATTCCGGACAGTCATCTTGTTCGTCGCAGCGTTGTCCACAACCTCGATGAGAAAGGACGACAGGTGACGCAGCAGCTCGAAGTTGGCCACCGGAAGCTTGTGCACCAAAACGTTAAACGTCTGGATTTTCTTGCTGCGCTCGTCCATGTCTGCAGGCGTTAGCTTGTGCAACAAACACATCAATCTACAACTTACCGAGAACCTTGAGAAAGTCGAGGTGAAGCTCTCGAGTCAAGATGGAAGCCGGCAACTCTCGCAGGTACAGCTTGAGAAGAGAAGCGACAGCATGTACATCAGTGTAGGGCCCTTCCACGAGCGGGATGTCGCCTTCGTGGTTGAACCTGTCGCGCAGGCCCTTGATGACGATGTTGGAGCCGCTGAGCCTGAAGATGCCCTCCTCCTTGATGGCTTTTTTTTCTTGGAGATACTCCAAGCAGCGGAAGACGACGGTCGGTAGCTGTGGGCCAAGGCCAAGAGGCCGCGAAAACTCCACGGCTTCTTGCAATGTCATGCCGAAAATGTTGCGATTCGGTGGCAGTCCCCGAGATCCTGAGACAGCTTGCGACGGTGTGCTGCTGACTTGTATGGGCGCGAGATCGGAGGAGCCACCGCGCCCTCGGAAGCCAAATATGCTACGCTTCTTGTCCCTGGCGGCCGTAGGGCCAGCTACAGCCTTGTTCCCCCAATTCTCTGCGTTCTGTATTGGAGTGGCGTTGCTGGGAGCCGAGATGGCAGGGAAATGGCCCATACTGTCCTGAGAGAAGGACGAGTTCTTAGGAGATCCTCTCGACGGTTTACCGCCCATTGCGTCTCGGTGATTGGGGCCGCGCACGGGAGCCTCGGCTGCCACGGTGTCATCGTAGCTGAGGCTCTGCAGTCTGTCGTTTTGTTGGTCAACGTCTGGGCTGTCACGGCTCAGTGAGCGATCGGGAGCTTTCGGGGGTGGCTTTTGAAGGCGCTGTGGCACGGCCGGCTTGGCCTCGACGGGTGAGGTCTCGTCGTGGTAGTCTACGTGCTGCAGGAGCGCATCGACCCAAGCATCTCGTTCCTCATCGTTCTCGGCGCAGAGGACGTGTCGTACCAGGCTTGCCGAGTCTTTCCGCTTCGGCTCCAGTATCAAAAAGGCGTGCCGGTATTGGTTGTCCTCGCCGTCCTCTCGCCGTTGCGGGGACTGGTTAGACTGTTGCTGTGACTGCTTTCCAATCTGAGCGTTGAGCAACTTGATGGTCCCCATGTGGGCGCCGCCCTCGACTTCGTAGTACCTAAACTCGGGCCCTTGCAGGACAAAGTATCGGGCTTTCCAGCCGCCAAAGTTCTTACCCCGCTTGGTAAGATAGCCTTCTTTGTTTCCTTTGGTACGTGGCACAGAGACGGCGGGAGCTAGAGTTGGCTCGGGCGTCAGTCTGTCGCCGGTCTGCGCCCCGATCACGTCAGTGGAGAAGAAGTCACAGACCATCAAGGCAGCCTCTTCGCTCATGGGCGTCTCTAGCATGATATCAAAGTATTGGTTCAGGGCAATTCTACGCGCATCGATCTTGGCTGGAGCATGACCGCTGAACAGAATGCGGTCGGGAAGCCTGGCCTGAAAGTCAGACAAGGATCTTAGCTGCGCGTCTAGCGCCGGAAGCGAGGCGATGTTCTTCTCTAGACGCCACAGCTGCTTGTTGTTTGATCGTGCGTAGATGGCGAGAATGAAAACGGGGTCTTCCTCCTGTGGTCTGGGAGCTAGGATGCTCAGACGGGAGGGGCGGAGACGCGACGAAAACACCTTGGCCTCGATCGAAGGCAGTGCGTTTGGGGGGAGCAACAGTCCCGGGTACTGTTCGGAGACAAGCCCACGGTATACGTGCTCGGCATCCGGTATCTCGTTCAGGGTCGGGCTGCTTGATGTTGAGTCGGGGCTTGGCTGCGCATTGGGCACCGTCAACAGATCTGGACTCCTCTTCGACTGCGCAGGTCTCTCGGCTTGTGCTCCGGGAGGCGACTGGTAGGATTGAGGGGTGTGCGGTGGAGGCGGGCCCGATTGTTGGAGGGTCGACGGCGCCGGCGGTGGGATGTCGGTGGGTGACATGGGTGGGGATGTTATCGACTGCTTGGGAAATCTTGGTAACGGCGAACCGGGAGGCCTGTCTCCAGGACGGGGGCTTGTCGGTAGACCTGGGCTCAACAGCGGCGAGGCAAAGGAGCCAACACTTCTGTTTGCCATGATGGAGCTTTCTGACGTTGCAGGACTAAGCATGGCGTTCAGAGACCCGGGTGGCGGGTGACGTGGTGACAGTGGCAGGCCGGCCTGGAGAGGGTTGAACTGGCGAGGCGACTGCGGCGATGCAACCACCATTTGAGGTACTGGGTTCTCTCCCGACGCTTCCACGGGCGTCGATCTGGACTTGCCCTTGCTTTCACTCTTCTTCTTCGCCGACTTGCTCCTAGCTTCTTCGTCTTTGATTGTCACGGCTTCGCGTGCACGGTCATCGTCCTCGCGTGTCTTCCTTCTTCCCCGATCTGCGACAATGGGAATCTCGTCCACCTCCAGGGTGTCATCGTAGTCGTCGTCGTCGTCGTCATGGTCGTCTTGGTTGGTCGCTTGGTGCAGGTGTGCGCTGGTCGTCACCGGCTTAGACAGGTTCAGAGGGGCAGGCGGGGCTTTGCGCAGGGGTTGCGCAGGCTTTCGTGGAGGCGAGCTGAAGCCGTCGCTGCGAAGCTCTGGTGTTGCCTGCGTCACTGCAAGCTGTGGCTGGGCAGTGGACGCAGACGATGTAGCCCTGTCAGGCTGTGGTGGGGTCGCAGGCCGTGGAGTGTGTTGGGTGCGCTGCGAGCCGAGTGTGTTCTCGTGCATGACGGCGTCCAGACCGAGCGCTTTGCTGCCAAGGGCCAGCGGTTTGACGGAATAGTCGGTGGGCGAGTTGATGGCCGAGTTGATGCTCGATGCGGTAGGCGACGCGACCGAGGAATGGGCGGGCGAGGTGGCCAGCTGAGACTCTGGATACAGCTGCGTCGCAAACTGCGCCTGTGTCTGAAGTGCGGCGCTGTGCTCGACCGGCGCTGGCTCGTCGTGTCTGGCAGGCGGCTCGTCGTGTCTGGCAGGCGGCTCGTCGTGTCTGGCAGGCGGCTCGTCGTGTCTGGCAGGCGGCTCGTCGTGTCTGGCAGGCGGCTCGTCGTGTCTGGCAGGTGGCTCGTCGTGTCTGGCAGGCGGCTCGTCGTGACTGGCAGGCAGCTCGTCGTGTCTGTCGCTGGGAGCGGGTGATTGGCTGTGTTCGCGTGCCACGAGGGAATCGAACGTGTCGGCCCTCTGCAGTGCGCCAGGCGCTGGCAGGGCCTGGTCGGCGGATTCCTTCATCTTCTTGCGGTAGCGGTCCTTGTCCCGCAGCGCACGCTCGAGGTCCTTTTGCAGGCCAATGACCATGGCACGCTGCTTCTCGACCAGGCGCCAGAGCTGCTGGTTGTGGCTAGCCTGGCTCTGCTTCTCCTTCCACATGGCTAGCAGGGCGGCCTCAGGCGAGCCGGCGGCGGCGATGAGGGCGGCCATGTCTGGGGGGTTGGCGGTGGAGACATCCTGCGAGGGGCGGGACGAGTGGCCGGGGGGTGGTCGCGGGGCTGCGGAGGCAGTCGAGGTGGCGGACGAGGCGGCCGAGTCGATCGAGGGATTGCGCGGGGAGGGTCTGGGCTTCGTCTCGGGGCGGAAGGGCCGTGACGGGGGAGGCATGGCTGGCGAGACGGCGCTGTTGGCATGCCCAAGGGCTCGTGGAGGGCGGTCGATCAGGGTCGGGAGGGCAGAGGGCGTGGCAGCAGCGGTGGTGTGGTCGAGCAGCAGGAGGGCGTCGAGGTGCTCGCGCGGGCTGCGTGGCTCGTCGCGATAGGGCGCGTTGGCGGGCGCGTTGGCGGGCGTTGGCGTGGTGGGCGAACGAGGGCTGCCCGCCGTGTGCTGCAGCGGACTCGGGGGCGGCTTGCGACGCCTGCGCTCGTCGTCGTCGTGGCTGGCGGCGGCGGCGGCGGTGGGCGTGCGGGCGGTCGGGGGTGCGCGCGCAGGTGGCGAGCGAAGGCTGCGGATCGAGGCGGCGAGCGAGGGCGAGGGCGAGGGGTGGGCGAGGAAAGCAGTGGGCTGCGTCTGCTGCGCGTGCTGGAGCATGGCAGCGTCGGTCCTCAGCATCGCGCAGGCGCAGGCGCAGGCGTTCAAACGAGGCTAGCAGCGCGGGACCAGGGTGAGCCCTATGCCCAACGTCGAGCGTGCAGCAGCAGTGGAGCCGGTGCTGAGACCCCCGACTCTTTGCGTCTCTGGCTGGAGGGCGCGTGTCGAGCAGGCCAGCAGGCCAGCAGTCCAACAGGTGAGTTGTTGGGGTTGCAGGCAGGGCTGCCGTCAGGGTTTGCACTCGTCGTCGCCGGCCACGCTCGTCAGCACTGACTGGCCTGACTGGCCTGACTGGAGACGGCGAGTCGTGGCCGCCCTGCAGCGGACAAGACGTGCGCCCGCAGCGTCGTCGAGATTTCGGGATGCAGCGTCAGGTGCCCGAGCCTCGCGCTTGATTCGCCCGTCTACGCGCCCAGGAGCAGGGTGTGCGCAGTCCATTCCGAATTTCCTTCGTCCAACCCTGGACGACGCCCTCTCTGCCCGCACAGGCACACGCAGGCACACGCAGGCACACGCAGGCACACGCAGGCACACGCAGGCACACGCAGGCACACGCACAGGCACAGGCACATGCACTATCAAACCCGGCCAGACGAGCAGTGCGTTCCTGCATACTCTGTCTGCCTCTGCCTCTGCCTCTGCCTCACAGTCCTGTAGGTGCGCTATCTCGACGACTGCCCGCGTGCATAGCTGAGATGAAACGAGTCGACCCTGGACCGTCGTCTCGCGGTCCAGGTGCGCTCGCTGTCTCCTGATTGGCCCCGTGGCCAGCAACACAGCACGGCAGCTACAGCGTAGCCCACCAGCCTGCATGTGCGGCCTTTCGTGTGCCCGCCATCGCTAGCTGCCAAGCCGCGCTCCCTGCTGCAAGTCACCTGTTGGCTGCAGCCCGAGCCTTCGACACGCGGACTGACTGGACCGTCTCGACGAAGCTGCTAGCCCACCGCCCACGACAAGCACTCGGAAGTCCTGCCTGCACCGCCAAGACCTTCAAGCTTGCAACCCCGAGATGAACAAGGAACGAAGGATTCAGCGGACCCCGCACCCGTCGATCCCTTCCCGAATCCCGAACCACACCCCATGCTGCTGTGCTGCTGTGCCTTCCCAACGGCCGCCTGCACACCAAGAGCGCACCTCAGCTGCTGACAAACCTCTCCACACGCACACCGTTCGCCATCAACCCAGCACACACTTCGAACCCTGTTGATCTTCTCCAGACAGGACACCCTACTTATCTTCTTCAGACAGGACACCCTACTTATCTTCTTCAGACAGGACACCCTACTTATCTTCTCCAGACAGGACACCCTATGTACCTTGTCTACACATGACACCCTACTCACCCTCTCCACACATGCCACCCTATGTACCTTGTCTACACGTGACACCCTACTTACCCTCTCTACACATGACACCCTACTCACCCTCTCCACACATGCCACCCTATGTACCTTGTCTACACGTGACACCCTACTCACCCTCTCCACACATGCCACCCTATGTACCTTGTCTACACGTGACACCCTACTTACCCTCTCCACACATGACACCCTACTCACCCTCTCCACACATGACACCCTACTCACCCTCTCCACACATACCACCCTGCTTACCCTCTCCACACGTGACACGGCTAGCGCAAAGCCGGCAAACAGCCACAGTCTTTGGAAACAAACAAACAAAGTACTCAATTCCCATGCAGATTACTCCACCCGTCAAGACACGACAAGCCTTGACCCATTCGTGCCAAATTTGCAGAGTCCTTGTCATCACTCTAAAAGCCTCTAGCACTTGGTGAACAAGGCAGCAGCGTCATGGAAGGGACTCTCAAAAAGATTGCACTTCGACAGGACCGTCTTCTTCAGCCCAAGCACGTCTACCATACCATGGCTTGCGCTCTCGCCGCGGTCTGGACAGGTAGTCGATATCATGCACAAGCTCGCCGTGTGATATGGGGTGACTTGCGCATCGTCATGGCACGAGAAGCATCGCCCACGAGTGTGTACATTCGACGCAAAGCTTTCTTTGGGAGCACGCATGGATCGAACGGGCGAACGGCTCTGGCTTGCTCAATAGTCACACTTGCACTGTGAAGCCAAACATCAATACCGGTATCGCACAATGCGGACTCATTTCAAGAGGTAGAGCTTCCTGCCTCACTCGTGAATGACTGCCGAGCCAACTCTTGCAGTCGTCGAGAACGTGCTCGTGTTGGTCCATCTTGCCGTGTTCGTAAAGCAGTGCTGTTGATTTGTGTCGTTGACGCCATTCCATGCCCCACGTACAGTGTTATACAGGTACACGTCCCGCCTCGTTACATCTACATCTGCACTCGCCCAGAGCCTCCTCGCTCCATCTTGTTCAACCTTCTCGCCGTCTCGATCTGTGTTCTTGTCCTCTGTCCGCGCACAGGCAGACCCATAGCGTGCCGTCGTCCCCTGTAGGTACCCATGTCCTTCAGCCTGCGTATGTTCTCTTGCACTTCTCGCCGCGCGTCGTTTTCAATCTTCATGGTCGACAGTTCGGCGGTGAGATCCATGACGGTCGCGTTCTTCAGCGAGCCGACCTTGGCCCAGGGCTGGATGTGGAATTTGGCCATGATCTTCTGCGACACCTTGGGGCCGATGCCGAAGAAACTCTCGAGCGAGCGCTGCAGGCGCGTTAGATGCGCGATCCGCTCGATGCGGTGGACGGAGCTGGTGCACATACTTTGACGAGCGACGCCTCCGTGAAGCTGAAACCGTTGATAAACACCTAGACACCGTCAGCGCATCCACCCATTCCCCCAATGGCACGCTTACCATGTCGCCGACAGTCCTCAGGCAGCTGCGTGCGTGGTGTTGAAGATCTGTAACGGTACCTGCGCGAGGATCGCGAATCTCGAATGTTGCCGGCCGCACGCCGGCTAACGTGCGACCGCCCCGACGTGGTTTCACGCTAGACGGCCAAGGACCACGTCTCGGAAACAAAGAGGGCGCCTCCCTCGTTCCACGGACTCGACACCTACTTAACCCCGCTACCTCCTCTCCCTGCAGACGAGGCACAAACCGGCATCATGATTTCCCTGCACAAGTTCGCTGTCTCTGTGCTCCTGATCCTCTCCGTCACCTTTGTCTTCTTCGCCCAGACCGCTGAGGCGACCAAGGGACCCAAGATCACCCACAAGGTAGGCACTACCCTCCCTTTCTCTGTTGCGAGAAGGGCAATGTTTCCACGGCGCTCTCTGCAGCTCAATTGGCAAGACAAACTGCACCGTGCTGGCTACCGTGCTCCGATTCGCTTTCTCCAACATGGCTTCAGGCCGTTGGGCAACGGCAAGCTGACATGAGTAGGTCTACTTCGACATCACCCACGGCGATGAGGAACTCGGCCGCATCACCATCGGTCTCTACGGCAAGACCGTCCCCAAGACCGCTGAGAACTTCCGTGCCCTTGCCACCGGCGAGAAGGGCTTCGGCTACGAGGGTTCCACCTTCCACCGCGTCATCAACCAGTTCATGATTCAGGGAGGGTACGTTGATCACAGCACACTCGGCCAGCCCCAGCTGACACCATCTGAAGAGACTTTACCAAGGGCGACGGCACCGGTGGCAAGTCGATCTACGGCGCCAAGTTCCCCGATGAGAACTTCAAGCTCAAGCACACCCGCAAGGGTCTCTTGAGCATGGCCAACAGCGGCAAGGACACCAACGGTAGGTCGCATGCACATCCCAACATGCGCAATCACGCGCTGACATTCTCCAGGCTCCCAGTTCTTCATCACCACCGTCATTACCAGCTGGCTCGATGGCCGCCACGTCGTCTTCGGCGAGGTTCTCGACGGATACGACGTCGTCGACAAGATCGAGAACGTGCCCAAGGGGTCTGGCGATAAGCCCGTCAAGACGGTCAAGATCGCCAAGAGCGGAGAGCTCGAGGTGCCAGCGGAAGGTATTCACGCGGAACTCTAAGCCAGCGCTGTAGCTGGCAACATGCAGGAGAGCTGCTGATATTTCCGCGTTCAAGATTTGTACGGCGTCGCAGGCGATGATGGCACCGAACTAGACGTCACCACCGACCAGACCACCAGCGCTGTTGATGTCGCAACTACCCCTGCCACCAGCCAGGGCAGCAAGGTCCCCATCCCCTCCATTCCTGGCTCCGCGCTCATGGAGGACGGACTTTCTTGGGGCCAGAAGCTTTTCTTCGTTGGCGCGATTGTCGCTGTTTGCGTTCTTTTTTTACGCTCGCGTGGAGGAGCAAGCAGCTCCGGTGGCTTTAAGCAGAAGAGCATGGCTTAGATGAGATATGCCGAAATGAAAGTGCGTTCGTTACAGTATGCTTGAGCGCACTGTCAGTGCTGTCCTTTGACACCAAAGCCGTCCCGCTGCATTGTTCACATGGCGGCGACGACTTCAGAGGCGGACTCGACTGCAACGACAGGCACGTGCTTGCTGGGGACAGTAGCGTAGATCTGGCCAACTTGCCCTGTGCGAGTACGCAACCAGGGACCAGCGCGAGCGCAGGTGAGGCCGGCCACGCCAGCCTGTCGGCGCTGCGATAATGAATTCTACACGCAACGTTATCCTTCGCCGCAAGCCAGGGCGACCCGTCGAACGGCCAGTGACGCAGCGTGCCCGACTGTGACGTTCACCGCCCATTTTCACCGCGTCGCCACTTGTGAGAGGCGAGCGCTCTAGCGGGCTTAGCGCAACCGCCTCTGTTCAGGGCTTTCAAATTTCTCAAAGGCCGTCGTCGTCCCTCCTTCCCCAACCCTCTACAAACTACAACCTTGCGTGTATTGCACGATTTCAACAACACGGTTTCTGTGAAGTCCCTCTTTTGGTCTTCACTCTCCTTTCATTCTCGTTTTTCAGGACTGAGGCGTTACCTCGTTCCTGCTCAGCGAGTTTCAGGCGCGTTTCTGCCTACGAATCTACACGGTCGTCATCTAGACGCTCATCGCATTTTTTGTTTGTCACTTCGAGCCAGTCGAAAAGTCACACACACGTCGTATCCTGCGACCCTTCACGACACCGAGTCCGACAAACGACTACCCCACTCCATCCATCATGGCTGAACAACTCGACATGGGTCGTCTCAACCTCAACGACTCCCAGCACGCTCCTCAGCAAAACGGCTTCGGCCACCAGGAGCGCTCTGCCTACATCCCTCCTCACCTCCGCGGTCGTCCTGGCGGCGGTCCCCCTCCTATGGACGGCCCTCCTCCCATGAACGGCGGCCCCGGTCCTGGCCCTGGCGGCAACGCCTGGGCTCCTGGCCCTCAGCAGGGCGGGTATGTCGACACGTCTTTCGAGGAAAGTCTTCTTGCTAACAAACATCAGTCGCGGCTACGGTGGCCCCCCTCCTATGAACGGCGGCGGCGCCGCAGGCGGCGGCGGCGGTAACTGGGCAAGCGCCCCCAACTTCACTCCCCGACAAGGTAGAGATGCCCCCAACGACGCCAGCTGGGGTGCCAACCAACCCAGCAAGTTCGACCCAAATGCTTACGGCAAACCAGGTGGAGGCGGCGGTGGTGCTCCCCGCGGCTCTGGTGACGGACAGTGGAAGGATGGCAAGCACATTCCTGGCCCCTCCAACCCCCGTGTCGAGCGTGAGCTCTACGGTGTACCCAACGACCCCTCGAAGCAGCAGACCGGCATCAACTTCGAGAAGTACGACGACATCCCCGTCGAGGCCTCTGGCCAGGGTGTCCCCGAGCCTGTCACTCGATTCACGAACCCCCCTCTCGACGAGCACCTGTTGAGCAACATCGAGCTCTCCGGCTACAAGGTCCCCACCCCTGTCCAGAAGTACTCCATTCCCATCGTCATGGGTGGTCGTGACTTGATGGCTTGTGCCCAGACTGGTTCTGGTAAGACGGGTGGTTTCCTGTTCCCCATTCTCGCCCAGGCCTTCAAGACTGGCCCCGTCGCAGCCCCTGCTGCGCAGAATGGCGGTTACGGCTACGGTCGCCAGCGCAAGGCCTACCCCACCTCGTTAATTCTGGCTCCCACCCGTGAGCTGGTGTCCCAGATCTTCGAAGAGGCCCGCAAGTTTGCCTACCGCTCTTGGGTTCGTCCTTGCGTTGTCTACGGCGGTGCCGACATCGGCTCCCAGCTTCGCCAGATCGAGCGTGGTTGCGATTTGCTCGTTGCCACCCCTGGTCGTCTCGTCGATTTGATCGAGCGCGGCCGCATCTCTCTTCAGAACATCAAGTACCTTGTTCTCGACGAGGCTGATCGCATGCTGGACATGGGTTTCGAGCCTCAGATTCGCCGCATTGTCGAGGGCGAGGACATGCCTCCCACAGCTGGCCGCCAGACTCTCATGTTTTCGGCTACCTTCCCCCGCGACATCCAGATGCTTGCCCGCGATTTCCTGAAGGACTACATTTTCCTTTCGGTTGGTCGTGTCGGTTCAACATCTGAGAACATCACCCAGAAGATTGAGTACGTCGAAGACGCCGACAAGCGCTCTGTCTTGCTGGACATCCTCCACACCCACGGTGCTGGTCTGTCCCTGATCTTCGTTGAGACCAAGCGCATGGCCGACTCGCTCTCCGACTTCCTGATCAACCAGGGTTTCCCTGCCACATCCATTCACGGCGACCGCACTCAGCGCGAGCGTGAGAAGGCTCTGGAGATGTTCCGATCTGGACGTTGCCCCATCCTCGTTGCTACTGCTGTAGCCGCCCGGTAAGTTCAATCCTCGAGCAGCATTCATGATGGCATCTTACTAACGTCTTGCAGTGGTCTTGGTCAGTAACCCTCCGTCCCTCGTCCCTGTTTCTTCGGTCTCCTTATCGAGTGCCTCCACGCTCTGTTGTCTTCTGCGTTCCTCCACCGCACCCCTCTTCATCGCTCTTACATCTTCTTGTACACGTTACTGACCTCGAATAGACATCACAAACGTCACTCACGTGGTCAACTACGATCTCCCTACTGACATTGACGACTACGTCCATCGCATTGGTCGTACTGGTCGTGCCGGAAACACGGGTATCGCCACCGCTTTCTTCAACCGCGGCAACCGTGGTGTTGTCCGTGATCTCATCGACCTGCTCAAGGAGGCCAACCAGGAGGTCCCCCAGTTCCTCGAGTCCATCGCCCGTGAGGGCTCCGGCTTCGGTGGTGGCGGCGGCCGTGGTGGTCGTGGTGGCGGTCGTGGCCGTGGCAACGCTGCTACCCGTGACGTTCGTCGCATGGGCGGTGGTGCTGGTGGTGGCTTCGGCGGCGGCGCTGGCAACTGGGGAGGTCCTCCTCAGCAGGGTGGCTTCGGTGGCGGCTACGGCGGTGCTCCTAGCTACGGCGGTCCCCCACCCCCCATGGGCGGTAGCGGCGGCGGCTTCGGCGGTGGTGGCTACGGCAACCCCTCAGGCCCTGGCGGCAACTCTTGGTGGTAAATCTGCCACTCCGTGCCGCACGACGATGCCTATCTAGGACCGCAGATGACGGCCTGGAGCGTCGTGCCACCACGTTAGGCGGCCTGTCTCTTTGATTTTCTATTTGTTTCGAGCATCTCCCCGCGACTCCTTGTTGGTCCTTGCGCAACGACACGGATTCCGGAATCTCCTACCCCGATCAGCATATAGACAGCGAGTGTTTACTGCGGATCTGCCTATTTTCGAGCTTCGCTGCATTACGATACCCTTCGACGACAGTGCGTCGAGCTCGAGCATAGATGGCAGAGCCATCTGCCTTGCCTTTGAAGGCAATGCATTACGAACATTTCATGTCTTCGCTCTTCTCGCAAAGCATGCTGCTTGGGGAGCTATAGATCTCGTTTTCCGGATATTCCCTGCCGGCGGCTTGTTTTGTCATTTCTTACGGAAAAGCGATTCCTTTCCCTGGTCGTACCCTACGGCGACACTTCTTCGTTGTCTCCCGTCGCAGCGCCCCCAGGATGGAGGGCCAGACGCGACATGTCATGACGATGAAAAAGTTTTGCTTGTTAGTCTCGCACATAGATGGCGTTGTCAAGGGTCAAGCACTTTTTTTTTCCAATGGGCCTTTACCAACGAAGGCTTGAGCGAAGGAAATACCCCTGGATCTGTGGTGACGGTCATGACTTGGGCAAGGGAATCATGTGAAAGCAGAGTTTCGAGCGGATGAGTAGCTAGATAGCCACCACGGGCTGAGACTGCTTTGGCCCGTGAATGCATGTGATTGTTCAACGTATTATACGTTCGTCTCTGCCTTGTTGGTGATTTGGCAACCTCCATCTCGGAGTCTCATCTCGGAGTGTGCAGCGGCGTCAACCAAGACGACTGGAGAAGGCATCACGTGTATAGCTGCTGAGCGCGTCCCAGAAACCCCCAGGCCTCGTGTCCTAGGTGGAGGAGAGGCACGTGAGGCGTTCGTGATGGTCCCGCAAGTGCTCGGCTTACTCAAGGCATCTCAAGGCATCTCCCAGCTCCTGGCTCTTAGCTCCTAGCTCTCAGCTCTTAGCTCCTAGCTCCTAGCGCAAGAAGCTTTGGCTCGTATCCGCGTTCCAAGGCTCCTCCTCAACGATCCCGGCCCATGGCCCTACGATTCGCATTGATCCACTCGGACACGTGTGATTGAGCGCCGGGCAGCTGCAACCTGCGACGCGACTCGTCCTTGCCCCTTTGGAGAGTTTGCACGACCACAACCATGGAACCGGGCGCGCCGCCAGAGCCCGACTCCAGGAACAGCTTGCGACACATCCTCGCCGCAGACCCCAGCATGGACGACACAGGGCCCTCGCCGTCGCTGGCCAACACCCCCGGGCCCGATGACAGCGAGACGGCAGCGCAGTCGCAGGACGGCTCCAAGACAGCCACGGACCCAGAGGCCCCGCCGCACTACACAGCGACGACGACGACGACGCGCCGCAATGCGAACGGCAGCGTGTCCTCGGTCTACAGCGGCAACAAGATCAAGCATCTGAAGAAGGACGACGGCATCCCCCTGTGGCGCAAGGACATCCAGTACGACTTCCTCAAGCTGGTCTTCGAAGACGACACGCCCGCCTTCACCAAGCAGTCGGACAAGACGGGCGGCCACACGTTTGCCGACATCTACCTCGATGCCATGGCCAAGAGCAGCAAGTGCAGCAAGATCCTCAAGGACAAGCTGCTGACAGAGCGCCCGGCCGCCATCAACATGGCCATGGTGTGCCTGCTGGTCAACGTGGGGCGCATGAACACCACCCTCAACTGTAAGATACGCGTGCCTGCCCGCCGCTCCTGCCCGCTAACCTGCCCGCCGCTCCTGCCCGCTAACCTGCCCGCCGCTCCTGCCCGCTAACCTGCCCGCCGCTCCTGCCCGCTAACCTGCCCGCCGCTCTTGCCCGCTAACCTGCCCCAGTCTTCCCCGAGATGCGCGCACAGCTGCGCACCTACCACTCGATCCCCTCCCTCCAAGCCCACCAAGACCCAAACGCCTACAAGCAGCTGCAGGATGCGCCGCGATTGAAGTCGATCCTCAAAGGCGCCACCGAGGACCAGGAGCAGCCCAGCACCATTGACGAGATCATGTCGGCGCCCGTGCCGCGAACCAACCCCGTCAACCTGATCTTCGTCCTTTCCCAATACGCGCCCAAGATCTCAGAACTGCACTTCTTCCCCCCACGCGATTTCTTTGATCTCGTCATGCGATCCAATCTCAGCAGCAGAAGCAGAGCCACCGCCTTCCTGTGGCTCATGTGGTGGTACCTGGAGAGCGACTTCTCCAAGAAAGCTGCAGACGAGAATCCCTTTGGGCCCGGACAATACGGTCCAGCCGACGATCCAGCCACGGCCGACTTCCCGATCAAGTGCCCCGCATTTGATTTTCTGACTCCTGAGCAGGAAACGGCAGAGAACGTCGATACCACGGACGAGAAGAACTTTGGCGAGATCAAGCGCAAGGAAAGAATAGCCATCCTGGCGAGTGACATGGCTCCTGTCGTAACAGGACCAAAGCGCACAAACAAGAAGGGTAAGTGGGAGCCTGGTCCCACCCATACTGGACCTCTCGCAGTTCTGCGATCGAGGACTTTGGTGAAACACATCCTTTGCTGCATTTTTTTTTTTTTTTTTTTTTTTTTTCTTCGTTTTTTTTTTTTTTCGTCAAACGCGTAACAAACACTGACTGTCTTTCAGTGTTCAATCAGAACCCTGTGTTCTCCGTGGTTGCGGACGACGGCGCCTCGACACCTGGCAGAGACCGGCAATCCACACCAAACGGTATGCCATTGCTCGACACTCCCCTCCTTATAACAACACTGACATGATAGGGTCTGTCAAAGGTCGTGGGAAAATAGGAAAGGCGGCCTTGGAGCGAGACTACCCTTCAGATACCGACAGGACACGCTCAGCATCACCGCCTGCAAAAGCTACACCAAACATGCGAATCAACACGCTCCTCAACGACGATGCACCCATGTCCACCCCGGCTCCGAGCAAAGGTACTAGCCGTGGCAACTGGTCCCGTAGCAAACCTGGCACTGGAGGGCCACGCAGCTTTCGCTCGAAGCTCGATGCAAACGCTTCCCAGGATGGCCAATCACCTTCTGGCAACGCACCTACCTTCTCTGGGCCTCACGGCTTCTATTTGCCTCTGAACGGCTCAGATCCAGCACACAAGCGCACGCGACCCCTGACACAACACCAATTAGCTGTCGAACAGTACCGCCGGCGACGTGTCGATGTGATTCTCGACCGTGGGCTGCGTGTCGAATACAAGGCTGCTGCGAGGCGTCGACGCAAAGCTAATCCTTTCATGCGCTCCTGGATCCGCTGTAAGGGCATGGCGGATGGCTACGACACCGACGAAGAGAGCCCCACCCCAGGTCAGCACCCTCAGGACATGGAAGTGGGTACGAAGACACCCCCACCCATGCCTGCTGGTCTTGTACCCTTGGACTTTGGCGGCGAAGTCAACGATCACGGCGAGGAAAGCTACTACCGTGCCAAGATGCTGGGTAGAGCTCTGCGCCGCCTTGATCGCTGGGAGAACGGCAAGAGCGGGAGCAACTCCAGGACAAGGGGTCAGCGATACGCGGAAGAGATGGAGGACAGAAGCGACGACGACGATGAAGATATGGCTGACGTTGAAGAGATGGAGCGGAGAGAGGACATGGACTCGGACGACGAAGATGAGGACATGGAGAGGTACGACACAAGCACGCTACCACCGTTATCGAGAGTGGGTGTCTGAATGTACATCTTTCTTCACTCATTCTCCTGTTCGACAAGGGAGTTGTAGGCGTTTAAGAGCTCGCGCTTCTGAGGTCTGATTCTACTACACGTATGCTTGTCATGTATCACTCTGTTGCAGTGTTGCTCTAGCATCGGTCCAACGAACCATGTTAGCCAGCGGCAAGCTGGCGCGCCTGGCGTATGTGGGTAAAGATACCTGGCTTTTCTTCTTCGTCTTCTTCTTCTTCTTCTTCTTTTTTCAAAACTACCTCGAATTCGAATCATAGACTAGTCCTTGTCCTTAACCTTGACTGTCCCGTCAACTGCGGTTTACATCGTTCCGCCATGATGATTCGTAGCGCTTTTTTTCTTCTTCTTCTTCTTCTTCTTCTTCTTCTTCTCTTTGGTGATTTACATGGGTGTTGGGAAACGTGGGGTTCGTCTCGGCTGTAGTGTCGTCTCCATCGTGGGGACTCGAGAGCGCCAACGGCGCGGCGGTAAGGCGCGTTGAGTCTCTTCTCGTGGATGTGCATGGAACGTGCGACGACGCGCCCTCTGGCGTGATTGATTCCGACAACATTCAACCCCGACCCAGATCCCCGTCTTCTCTCGAGCAAGTGCGAAACCGAGACGAACAACGACGCTGATGGTCTCGTGGAAATCCTTGATTCCCTTGATTTCCCTCGATCGAGGCGCGGCGCGGTCTGAGCCTCGCTGGGCTGCAGCGGCGTTATCTCACACCCGACTTCGCCACACTACGCTGCCCACGGTTAGACGTTTGGAAGACTTGCATTCAGACCGGTCTGGGGAATTCGCAAGCGTTGGTCCTTTGCGTTGGTTTCTCGTCCTCACTGGATCGCATCGACGCTCCTCTCTGCGGTGTGGGAGCCTCGCTAGCAGTTTTGATCGCCGGCGGTTATTGTCGCCTATATGGTCTACGATGAAGCTGTAGTTGGGGTTTCAATCCGCTTTTCGGTCTTTGCTGAGCGCGCTTGGTTGGAGGCGACGGCTGCAGTCTCGTAATCACTTAGCCGCTGATAAAAGCGACAGTACAATATAACGTATTCTATCAGTAAGCTGGCCACATCAGTGAGCTGGCCACTCTAAAACACAGCAAAATCTCACCTTTCTGCACCTTACTATCTTAACAAGTACCTAGTAGAATTCTATAAAAATTTAAATACTATACTGAATCTATACAAATACTCTGTTTTCAGACTTGTAGAATATAGACTCTTTTATTAAGAAAGTTATTAAGAAAAAACATAAAATGTCTATGCGTTGTTAAGTGTCTAATGCTATAGTATAGCTACAGCTCTATAAATTCAAACATAGAGTATTTGTATAGATTCAGTATAGCATTTAAATTTTTATAGAATTCTACTAGGTACTTGTTAAGATAGTAAGGTGCAGAAAGTTGAGATTTTGCTGTGTTTTAGAGTGGCCGGCTCACTGACGTGGCCAGCTTACGTACCTACTGATAGAATACGTTAAACGTAAAACTAGCTTACATCGCAAGGCTATCAAAGTTTGTGCGGTGGGGAGGTTAGCGGCGGTTCGACATGCTGTGAAAGCGGTCTTCGTGTTCGCTCGGAGGACTCGACAAGTGCAAATGTAGCGATTCAGTCAACTTCTGGATTTGGATGCTGAGTCAGTAGTACAGCAGACAGGGCGCTGCTGAAGGGCGCAGACGATAGGTCCTAGCGCCCTGCCAGCCAGCAACAGGCAAGGTCTGTTCGAGAGGAATCGGCCACGCCAGATGGAACCGACCAGTATGTTGTGACATCTACGAGCAGGTTTTGCTTAGAATCTGCTGGTGATGTGTTCTTGTTCCAGAACTGGGTGGGTGCATACCGGTACAGTTGAGCAGCAGTTGTACGCGACAATCTGACGTTGATGGAGGCATCACGATGAGAGGTCCGATGCCAATGCAGCTTTGTTTGAACAGACATGATATTCGTAGCGGAGAGCCGCGTTGGATAGCTAACACTACCAACTATCGCACCAATAGGCTACAAAGTGTACCTAAAGCCCTCTAGACCCTCGATGATCTTGCCACCAGCATCAGCGCGCTTATTGGCCCGCCAGAACTTGAGGTTCATGAGCAGAGCGATGACGACAATAAGACCAGCAGCGATCATGCAGGCAGTGATGCCGGGAACGTAATTGGGCTTGTCCTGAGTCCGGAAGACGGTACCGCCGATGATTCCGCCGATGCCACCGGCGCCGACAAGGGTGGCAGAACAGAGAGCACGCTTCCACTGGCCGCGGATGTTGTTCGCCTGCCATGTCAGGACGGCGGGAACGTTGGCGTTGGCAGCGGCGGTGGCGAGGAAGACACCGGTATAGCGGACGCCGACGTTGCTGGAGAAGCCGATCATTGGCAGGCCGATGAGAGCCATGACGCCGTTGACGATGACCCAGACGGAGCGGATCCTGTATCTAGAGGATCAGAGTCAGTGGTAGTTCTTTGAATGATGATATAGAGTGGAATACGTACTTGTCGCCGAGATAAGCAAAGCCCATCATGACAAAGCCGGCAAAGACATAAGGAGGTGCGATGAGGCAGTTGGAAGCAGCGGTGTTAAAGCCCATGCCGTCTTTCAGAATGATGGGAAGGAAGTAGGCGATGGCGTAGGTGATGGTGGTGGTGAGCATGAAAATGGCGGCGAAGCCCCAGATCTTGAGATCGAGAGCGTTCTTGAGGTACTTTCCGATGTTGAATTCTTCAGGAAGCGCATCGTGACGATCTCTCTCAATCCGAGCGACGATGAAGTCGACTTCCGACTGGTTAAGGAACTTCTTGCCCATGCCAGGCTTGTTGGCAAGCTCCGGGAAGTCGACGATGAAATACCAGCCGACGAAGCCGATGACAACAGTAAGTACACCCTGAAGGATGAAGATCCAGCGCCAACCACTGAGACCAGGGCCGAAGGATACAGGAGTGGTAGGCTTAGCCTTGGTGGGTCCGTAGTGGACACCGAGCCATGGAGCGGCCTGGATACCGTGGCCCTGGAGGAGGGAGAACAGATATCCGAGAATTCCAGAGAAGGCCGATGACAGCATGCCAATGAGGAAGAAAAGAGTGTTGCGCTTCTGAAGCTCGAAGCGCTCGTACCAAGATGAAAGTAAGTAGACGCTGGAAGGGAAAAAGCCAGCCTCAAAGATACCGAGCAGGAGACGGAGAGGGATGAGAGTGTGCCACTCCTTGACGAAACCGAAGCCAATCATGACTGCTCCCCAGATGACGACGATGGATGGAAGGAAGATGCGAGGACCGAGCTTGCGCAGGACGACGGTGGCAGGGGGCTGCAGCGCGACGTATGTGATGAAGAAGAGCAAGACAACGATGCTGTAGCGCTCGCCAGTGAGCTTGAGGTCGGTTCCCATACCAGCAACCATGGCAACACCCAAGTTGGTCCTATCCATCAAGGACACACAGTACATGCAGCCAAGAACGGGGATCAAGCGCATGTCGACCTTGCGGATGATCTTCTTCTGCTCCTCGGGAGTGAATGTGTTGATAAGGTCATTGTTGCGCTTCGACTCCGCCGAATCAATGCGCTCGATCTCGGCGACGCCACCCTTCTCTTCAGAGAGAGACATCGTGATGTAGATGTTCCGATTAGAAGAATGAGATGAGATGGGGTAGATGAGGTGTTGAGGTGGATAGGGTGTATAGGATAGGGTGGATGGAGTGATTGAGGTCGACTGATCCTAGCGAAAGAGGACAGAAGAGATATCGAACACGAGCAAAGACGAGCAAGACAGACCTCATATACCCAGACCCATCACTCTACCCCAGCTTTCATTACCCCAGATCCGTTCCGACGCCCACATAGTCTACCCCAACATAGTCTACCCCAGACTTTGCCCCTCCCCCCGGCGTTCAGCGACAAGCATGAAGTGACTAACTGCATGCGAGATGTGCGCCCGGGTCTATGGAATCGGATTGTCCGGTTTTGGTAATGGACGATAGAAGTCGATGGGTCTTGGTAGAAGTTCCAAGACTTCTCAAGAACGACAGCAAAAAGATCTAGACCCTGCAACCTGGCGGCTGAGTCTCCGATCTTCGTGATAGACCGGGAACGTACGTACTTGGCGCAGATCCGGGGCGAGCTAGGCAATGTGGGCGTTGGAGTCTAGGGTGTGCTAAGATGGATGGAAAGATGCTAAGAGAGTTTGGTGCATGTTCATTGGTGTGGTGCAGATGGATTGTGATTGAGCGGAGGCGCACACTAGTGAGGTCTGGACCATTGGAGACCAGAATGACAGAAGTGATGCAGTCGCCAATGTACCAACACCATCTCTAGCGAACATGACGAGTGCCGTGATCGAATGCCGGCCGATGCTTGCGGATGTTGATATAGGCGTGTTGTATTGACTACATAGCCGTGACAGCCGATTGCTGTGATCTCAAATCGAAAGGCCACGACAGAATAGAGGACATGAGTACCAATGAATACAGCTGCACTGCTGAAGATGCAATTACTAGTTGGTATGATTGTTTAAGAAAGCACACTGGGGGTGTTGCAGACTGCCACTCGAATTGTTACTAAGGACACGATGCGTCAAGAAGTCACCGTTGCCTCCGCAAGTGCCTTCGCAAGTGCCTTCGCAAATCTCGTTCGTTCCAATGAACTCTACTGACCTCCACGATTGCTCACCATGGGTTAGGAGCCCCTCACTCAACCCAGTTCAAATACAGAATTTCGAACGCACGTACAAGTTACATGTGGCCAAGTCTGCACACGTTCCCAAATAAAGGCCTCGTGACGGGGTAACCACGATCGATCTCGAATGTTAGCACGCCGAAGAGTGCCGTTGCAAACCATGGTGGCTGAGGTGGTGCCGTACGCATGCCATCTACCAGTGGCAGTCATCTCATAAACGCCTGCACAAGTAGTCTCGAACTTCCGACTGCATGACCTGGGGAGGCGCTAAGCTGACTATTGGATACCTGCACGTGAGCGTGGGATCGAGACAGCGATCTTACAGACTGTAGTAGTCCAGAGTGTGTTGTGTCGACGATTGCAGGACTCCAAGAGCAAGGGGCAGCGTTCAGTTCTCGACCTAGTCTACGAGACAATCTGCTAGACACAAATTGGATCGAGATTAACCTCCGTCTCACGAGGTTAGCGCAGTAACTACATATCCTCATGTTGTGTCTTGTAGGCGTAGAGATGTGGGATTCAGGACATTCACGTGTTGCTTCATCTGGCGGCAGCGTTCCGCAGTATTGTGTTTGTTCTGCAGTAAACGCCTTATATACTGTCGCTCATTCAGAAGCCTGACTAGAAAGTGCGAGCTCAATGACACTTCATGAGATTATTAAGTGAATTACTCAATTAGGTACAACATGTCCAAACCCTCGACTCCTATTCGAAAGGAACGTGTAGAAATCCCATACCATGCTAACTTCCACCAAGAGGAAACACCAGCGCTATGCCTTGCTAAAACAAAACGAGCGAAAAACCATCGTCATCACCGTCATACCAAAGTATACCTATCTCGTTCGCGTCGTCCTCACGGAGAGTTCCTACTCGATGGCCACTTTCCTCGACTGAGGAGCGGTAGCCTTTGGCACTACAATGCTGAGGATACCGTTCTTGAGGCTAGCCTTGACGGCATCTTGATCCACGCGCGCAGGGAAGGCGAAGCTGCGGTGGAAAGATCCAACAGAGCGCTCGCTGACCCAGTACTTGTGCTTGGGCGCGACTTCTTGCTGCTCGGACTGCTTGGCGACCTGAGTGTCTTGGTTTGCGGACTCGTCCTCGACACGGGGTTGGTGAGCCTTGTCGTCCTTGGAACTGGAGGACTCGATCTTCTTCTGCTCCTCGCCGTCTTCGATGACTGCGGTCGGACGCTGACCCTCTTCACGGACATGTTCGTGCTTGCCGGAGATGGTCAGAGTGTTGTTGTCTGTCCACTCGATGTTGACGTTCTTCTGTTCGACACCGGGCAATTCTCCGTGGAGTTCGTAGGCCTCTTTTGTCTCCCTGACATCGAACTTTGGAGTGAAGGAGCGAACGCTGTTGCTGAATTGGCGATCGATGTCGCGGAAGGCCTGGCGATCGTACTCGTCGAATAGGCGGAAGATGGGAGCGAACTCCTGAGTAAAGCGTGGGAAGAGAGACATTGTTGCTGGTGTGTGTGCGAAGGTACGAGTGGCTGTTGGCTTGCTAATGCGATTGATTTGTTGCGGAACTCGGCGGATTGTTGTGCGCAGTGATTGCATAGAAGAGCTGATGATGATTGTTGATCTGATGATGGATTAGAGAGGGTTGACTGAGCTGTATATATACTCGAAGAATGGGTTTCGAGAAGCATCGTGATGTTGCTGGGTGTCATCTGGAATTGTCGTCAAGGTGGTCTAAGGAAACATGAGGATGCTCGGAGACGACTCGGGTAAATTCTAGAGTTTTCGATGCAGCGACATTCGACGATACCAGCAACCACGTCTCATGATTGTGATGCCAGGCCATCCCAGGACTTGCTGTGGTTTCTAGGCGCATCCAATCACATCATCTTCGATATTCCCGTCGTGAAAGGACCCCGTTCGAAAGGAACCATCTCGAAATTTCGCCAAGCCTCACGTGACGCTTTTTGGGAAATCGGGGATTGCGCTCCGGATACGTCCGATCGAACATGACCTGACAGACGGGTCACAGTGTCGAATCACTGTCGCTCAGCGGAGGTCACGAATGCCAGAGTCCTGATATGTTTCGAGTTGTCTGCGGCCCCGTCTCAGAAGGTACTCGATAGTACCAAAGTCTTTCTTCCCAACACCCTGATTTTTGTGAAACTCAGCTCTACTACACGTTAGTCGTGGTCGCATTTGAATCCTTATCATGTGTGCAATACCTTGCAAACTCTCGAAAATGCGGTCGCGTATCCTGTGAGCGTTAGTCACGCGCGTCGAAAGCGCAAAGCTGTGAAAATCATACCGAAGGCTTCTCCCTCACCGCGCGTAGGCATTGACGATAGAGAGACAACACGTCTCTTTGCAGCCCTGATAGTCGCGCCATGTTTGATCAATTGATGTTGGTTGAAATGTGATGGCGATGGATGATGTCAACATTCGAGATCGAGAAGCCTCGGACCGAAGCTTGGACCAGACTTTTAGGAGGAGAACGTCGACCCACCACAGAGAAATATGTTATCTGCTAAAGCGACATATAAGCTGTCAACCAGTTCAGCAGCCGTTATTTGTACGCTCGCTTTTGGGTAACAGCCTCTTTGGGCTGCGAGATTGCAGCCACCATATGCATGCCCCACCTTGCCAACACCTTCATGCAGCCGCAATCTGTGGTCGACGTAGGCTTTCCTTGTTGCCCTCTATACTCAGCATCCCTCAGTAAATATCCCTTTATGTTTCGTTGCTCGCCCAGGTTGTTGCCAAAAGCTGCCTAGTACTCCGATTGTTGAGTCAAAGCTGGTGTACTTCACAGCTATCGTCAAGAAATTTACACGATCCGGAAACAGCGCATTGTTGTGAAATATAGGTTATGTATACATATACTACTACTGACGAAGATGAGGAGATAGAAAGAAAGAGCTCAAGAAGACGATAACATGGCATGCGGGACTGCATAGCTCGATCAACGAGCAAGTCAAATGCCGGTTTTGAAAGCAGCCCACGGAACGTAACCGAGTATACATCGTTTGAAGGAGAGGTGAGAAAGAAGGACACAGGTCGTCCATTAAGAAACTCTCAGCAATGACTGTTGCCATGAGCCCCTAGGAGTCATTTCTGGTCGCAGCAATGCTCCTCTCGTGCCTTGGATTAGACATCGACGATGCCGTCTCCTCTGGTGCATTGACATTGTTGTATGCGTCCTCTGGAAGATAGTCATGATTGAAAGAGTAGGGAGGCTGTCCGATCACGCTATCCTGGCCTTCCATCGCCCTGTCGTCGTCGTCGTCGTCGTCGTCGTCGTCGTCGTCGTCGTCGCTGTCGAAGTTTCGACGGGACGGTGTATGCGCGCCCGAGGAGACGTCGTGTACGTGATCATGACCATAATATGCGGAGCCATCATCATCGTCATCGCTTCCAGGCTCTACAGACGTACAACTGGTGTCAACGGGCGATCCCACAGGTGTGTCCTCGAGTGCCGTTCGGTATGGATCTAGTTCTGAAGTCAGCGTGAGTGCCAACGTCCGGTGGACATATAGGAAGAGAAAAACAAAAAAGAAGGACTATGGCATTACTGCAGCTAGAAGACCGGACTGTTGCGACAGGCTAACGATCTGTGCATGTCTTACTACATCACATAGTGCAAAGCGGCGCTTGCGTAGAGGCGCCAGCCGATGAAAGCCGAGCGTCTTGGAGTGATGATTCACTTACTGAAAACATTGTGACGACCCTTTGCTGCCTCGCGCTGGCGTTGGAACTCGGAATACTCGGAAGGTGGGAGCCACGGGAGCTTCTGAATTGGAGTGAGTCTAGGTGTCGGTGGAGAGTTGTCCGGTCGGCCTCCATCAAGCAGCCAAGAAGTATGGTAAGTACTCGGAGTGATATCCGTGTCCAGCCGTGATGCAAAAGCTTCGTCCTCGCTGATGTCCATACTAGTATTATAGGAACCTTCCCTCAAAGTCGAACCGAAGAGTGTACCGACACCATCAAGACAGGGCGAGTGTAGTGAAGATTTTTGCAGAGGTGGAGCTGTGTGGCTGTGCCGGCCTGCGAGCATCTCACCGGCGAAGTAACAATGCCCCTCAGCCTGATTGAGAAGAAAAGCCATGATGCCTTATGTAAGAGCCTGAGACGGCAGGCGCCTGTCAGGAGGCGTCAGACGGGAGGCGGACGAGATCTGGCTAACGACAGAAGCTGTTGAATGGTACGGTGGTCAAAGCTGATTCTATGCAAGCAAACTAGCCCACGAAAAACCACGGTGTCACTGAACAGAATGTGATGAAGTGGTCAAGAGCTCACAACGAGGACAGCAAGGACAACAAGAAACTCCGAGTCCGTTTTATACTGTTTACCCAGAGCCGCAGATCTCTGAATCGGCCCTATCAGAGGAGTGTCAATGTGGGAACCACTCCTGTGAAGTTTGGATATGTGCACCGAGCTTGTGTGTTTCAACATCCGCTCCCTTCCTTTGCGCTCATCTGCAAAGGCAAGCGCATGGAGAGATTATTGGCCAGAGGTCGGATTGCTTCGGGCAACAATTTTGACTCTAACGCGGCGGTACCGACACGAGTGGCTGAGGCTGCGGAGGGTCAGGGCGAAGCGGGTTGCCCGCCCGCACTTGACGCCAAATTAGAGCAATGATTGACGGACCAGCTCTAGTACGGTTCATCTCTTCATGAACATTGCGTCGGTTTTTGGACGTACGCACAAAACGTGTGCAGGTGGAAGCTCCAGATCGGATGTCAGATTCATGGCTTGCATGCATACATCCTGCAACACGTGTTCTGCATCTGCAGTAGAGTTTATCCGCGATGTCTCAATTGTAGTGTACCACCTGCCTTCAAGGGACACCATTCAAGGACTTGGTACCGCGGCGACCATGCGCCTGCGCCACAGAAGAAAGGCAGTCCACTTTTAAGCTTAGCTTCTCAAGGCGTCTGGGCCATCGCCAGAAATACACATTGCCCTGCCTACGTTTCATGAGCTCTGGTGGGTCTGCTCCGAAAGCTAGGGACTCTACGCGTTCACATGCAGCTATGTCTGCTTCAGTGATAGACTGAGATAAAGCTCTTCGTGGTGGAGAGCCAGTGGTCAGCGGCGCATTGTTCTGTCGTGAGGTCCACGCTTAGTTCGCGAAAGAGTCCCAAGCGGCAGCTCCGGCTGTCTAGTATCTTGGAGCGCATGTCAGGAGGACGAGTCTGATGCAGGGTCATTCACCGGTAGTGGAGCTCTAAGCGAGCTCGTGGCTTCTGAACAATCAAGAGTCTCTCGTTCGCACAAAGTTGCGATTGCGAACATTCAACGACGATATAGCCACTGAGAGCTCTTGTCGTCCCTTGCAGGTTTTGAAGTCTGTTTTCAGATTGGGGTTTGGAAACATAGGAGCTGTTCCCACATGAGCTCGCGCACATTTACCTAGCGCATACTATCAATAAGACGATCGCTCTGTAAGCCTGCATTAGCATCGTCCAGATGAAGACCACCCAGTGCATGTAAGTCGTCAGCCGCGAAAGCAACGCCTAGTTGACTTCAATAGCCATTGTTTCATGTGCGTGTTGCACGCGCGTGGGGAGGTTCAGGGTGGAGAAGCCTGTCAGAGTCGGAGTGGCGAGCGGTGGGGGCTGCATGAGCAAGGCCCGGTGAAGCCGAACCATCAATCCTTCGACCGCCTTGTGGAGAACGGCATATGCAGGGCGGATGATTTCCAGTGGATTGGATACGCAAGATTTACTGCTGCTTGGGTCGGTGAATGTTAGATGATGGCCGAGCTTATCGCGTGTCGACCATTTCGGAACACTTGGTGAGCCGCAATCCAAGTCGGGAAACGATTGCGCGTATGGTAGTATCGACCGCTTATCTGCTTCGTAGTTCAGACCTGGGGTGTCTGTTATGACGACGAGGCTGATGCAGGGATATGGATGACGATCGGCGTCCAGACAAGCACTGCGTTCTCAGACCTGAGCAAGAAAAGTGCAGCAACAAGGGTTCTGTCACGTGTGACTGTACATATGGAGCCTGGGTTTGCGAGTGAAGCTTTTGGAATTGTGCACGATCGCACATATGGTATACGATCATCAATGGGTACTCAAGCACGGGTAACGCCGACCCGCCAAATGCTGTGCTTTGAGCGCGGATAGTCTTGAAAAGTGGAAGAAAGCTTTACTGGCCGCTGGCGTCATTGCGAAGCGATCGCCTCTTTGCAACGGCGGTAGCCAACTCTTCGAGCACCTTCTCCGTGTCTTCCCAGTTGATACAGGCATCTGTGATAGATACACCGTACTGCAGACCCTCTTTGCCTTCCTTGGGTACCTTCTGGTTGCCTGCAGATCGCGTTAGCATGTGGCACAGTTGCGACCATGGGGGCGAACTTACCCTCATGTATATTGCTCTCGATCATTACGCCCATGATGCCAGTCTCACCAGCAGCAATCTGCTCGGCTAGAACGTGTGCGACCTTTGGCTGATTCTTGTGGTTTTTCTCGGAATTACCGTGGCTGCAGTCTATCATCAACCTGGCGTTGAGGCCCTTCTTCTCAAGCGCCTCGCGCGACTCCTTGATGCTCTTCTCATCGTAGTTGGTGCCCTTTTTTCCACCTCGCAGAATGACGAAGCAGTCATCGTTGCCAACGGTACCGACAATGGCGACGACACCAGGCTTAGTGACAGAGAGGAAGTGGTGAGGGTGCTTGACGGAGCCAATGGCGTCGACAGCGACATCGAGAGTACCGTCGGTTCCGTTCTTGAAGCCGACGGGGAAGGACAGACCAGAGGCAAGCTCACGGTGGAGCTGGGACTCGGTTGTCCTGGCGCCAATGGCACCGACGCTAAGCAGATCGGCCAAGAACTGGGGAGAGATGGTGTCCAGCATCTCACTGGCGAGAGGCATGCCCTTCTCAGTCAAGTCGACGAAAAGCTGCCTCGAAACACGCAGGCCCTTGTTGATCTTGAAGGTGTTGTCAATGTCCGGGTCGTTGATCAGACCCTTCCAGCCAACGGTTGTGCGGGGCTTCTCCAGGTAGGAGCGCATGATGATGAGGAGGTCATCCTGGTACTTCTCCTTCAGCGTGACGAGGCGGTCGCAGTAATCGAGGGCGGCTTTGGGGTCGTGGATCGAGCATGGGCCAATGACGACGAGAAGTCTGCCGTTCTTGTCTCTGCCTTGGACGACCTCGACGGTCTCGTTGCGGCCCTTGAGGACCGTTTCTCGCGACTTCTGCGACTGGGGGATCTCGCTCTGGAGAAGGTCGGGAGGTGTGAGGGGGTTGTAGCCGCGAATGCGCCAATCTTCCGAGTTGGCGGCGTCGCCAACTGACTTGTTTTCGATGTAGAACTGCGTGAAGCTGTTAGAAAGTGCAACTTGTGGGGCAGTGGCGGGGCAATGTGAATACTCACAGACATGATTGCTCTCACCTGTGTCTCGGAGAAAGTCTCAAGTGTGTGGTGGGTAGCAATAGCTGGAGGATAAACTTTCAACTGCTGCGATCAGCCTACCTTTACGTCGTCTGTGGGGCGTCGAAGAGTCAAGCATGTGTGAATGACTTTCCGGAGTCGGCCCTCCTCTGATTGGCCCTTGCCGAGAAATTTTGGTAAGAGGCACAGTGCGACGGTGTGTGGCGTGATGCATCTACTACCTCTGGCATCCGCTAAAAGCAGCGTGCGCTGGCTCCGCCGCAAGTGCAGTTGGACTACATTGGTACTGTATCGTCATGTTTCTTGGAGTTGATAGACCCTTCTCGAAAATAACAAGCTTACTACTCGTGGTTGCCGTTCCCTGTCTGCACGGACTCGAACACTACTCTCCCTGGACCTCAAAGCTCGGTTGGTCGACAATTCTCAGCAACACATTTGGGCAATCCCTTAGGCAGCAAGCCCTGGCACTCTTTCCTCATCGTTGCAGATGATCCGATCTCCGCCTCAATGGGCGATGCCAACCCTCGCACCATTTCCAAGGGGCGCCCGGCGAATACCGCTATGCAGCGTCGTTGCCGCACCAGGTACTGTACGACGCGTCGCAATAGCCACCTCTTGCTATGGCTGCAACCTCATGAAATGACACCAAGCTGAAGCTATGTTTCAACGTGGGTTACAAATATTTAGGCGGTCCGAAGAATACCGTTGACATGCAGCTGTATGCGGTCATAGGAGCTACTCCACCATCGACGTCATGGGTATGGAATAGCAAAAGCTCCATCAGCATTAGCAATTGCGATTGCACCTGCACGCTTTGCTGAACAACCATTCCTGTTCCGTCCTGTACAAGCAATTCACTTCGCCGTTTCACAAAATCCCACTCACCTAATCACACAAACACCAAAATGGGAGGACTCGACCTATCGTCCCTGGCCACCATCCCGATCAGCTACGCAACCTGCTCCCTTGGCAGCCCCAACGACCCCCCGCCGCTGCTCGACCGTCTCGACGCCATCTCCAAGGCCGGTTTCGCCGCAGTCGAGCTCTCCTTCCCCGACATTCTCTCGTACGGCCAGACACTTCTTGGCCATGAAGTCGAACCCAAGAACTACGGCGAGCTCGTCAGAGTCGCAGAAGCAATCAAGAAGGAATGCGACAAGCGCAGCCTAGGCGTCATGATGCTGCAGCCATTTGCCAACTTCGAGGGCTGGCCACAGGGCTCGGATGAGCGCAAGGACGCGTTTGAGCGCCTCGACGGCTGGATCAGGATCATGAAGGCCGCAGGCACAGACATGCTGCAGGTGGGCTCCACAGACTCGAAGCTCGAGGAACTGGACCAGAGCCGCATTGTGCCGGATCTGCAGGAGCTGGCGGACAAGCTGAAGCAACACGGCTTCCGCGTTGCATACGAGAACTGGTGCTGGTCGACACACGCACCGGACTGGAAAGACGTCTGGAACATCGTGCAGCAGGTCGATCGTCCGAACATTGGCTTGTGTCTCGACACCTTCCAGACTGCTGGTGGAGAGTGGGCAGACCCAAGGAACGAATCTGGTCTGTTAGAAGACGTGTCAAAGGAAGAGCTCGAGAAACGATTCAAGAAGAGCCTCGAGGAGCTCGGCAAGACAATCCCAAAAGACAAGATCTACCTACTTCAAATCAGCGATGGCTACAAGGTCCCACAAGCGCTCAAGGACGAGAGAGACGATGACGGTCTGCTGCCGCGCGGTCGATGGAGCCACGACTTCAGGCCGCTGCCGTACAACGGCGGTTACCTTCCTGTTGTCGATGTCGCGCGAGCCGTGCTCAACACCGGCTTCCGGGGGTGGTTCAGCTACGAAGTCTTCGACGGCGGTAAGGACGGCAAGGCAGGAAACCCAGACATCGTTGCCTATGCACGTGCTGCGAAGAACGTGCAAAACAGGCTGCTGGCCGAGTGCGCAGGCGAGAAGATTTTAGATTATGTTGCGACACAGTAGAGTAAGCGCTGGTATAATCTCTTAGCGTCGCTTAGTCCCTTTGCATTTAATGACATTGAAGGCTTTGTACGATAGCACTGTACGCATAATGAAAGCAATAATGAGATTCGAAGTCTGTACAAAGAAAGCAACGCCGAACAATAGCACAGACTAAAAATGATACACGAGGTCTCTACAAATCACTGCCAACCATGCTAACCAGCCACCGCAGTAGCAATAGCATCCGCCACAAGCACCAGCACCAGCGTCCGCGTCGCCGTCAGTCTCGTCCTCGTCAGGCTACGTTTACATTAGCAATCACGTCAACAAGCCTGCCCAGGATAGGGACACGACACAGACACTTTCGGCTTCTCATTCCCACCCATAGAAGCCGTCGCATGGGTTGCAGACACCGTCTCGCGCCTAGTCTCGCTGACCAGCGTCGTCTTGGGCTTGCCGCAGTACACGCCGGGAAACGGATATGGACAGCGTGGATCCGCAGAAAGTATCGTGGTGTGCACGGCATTCAAGCTCGACTCCGGTGCGCTCGAGGGCTCCGGCGTCTGCGAGGGCTCTATAGTTTGGCTCGACTGCGGTGTGGGCGAAGGCAGCCTGACGGTCTTGACCAAACTCGATGTAACCTCTGACGTGACTGCAGATTGTTCCAGAGGAGACGTGCGTGGTTTCGGTGGCGGTATGCTGGCTGTAATGGTGATGTGGATAGTGGAGGTTTGTGTGTCTGTTGGGCCGAAATATACCGGATCAAGCATATCAGCATCCGTGCTGCCGAATTTCAGGTCACTGCTTGCTCCGTGAATGCTTTGTACTGGCGCTACAGGAGCTTGTAAAGGTATTGGTGTCGTCATTGTGATGATGAGAATGACTTGAACGGTTGTAGAAGAGTGCTTTACTGGCTGATCAGGACGAGCTGTCACGATCGGTGTCACGGGTGCTGCGCTTGTAGACGACGAAGTGACGCTCGAATTACTTGCAGGTTTCTGCGTGAATGTCACAGCAGCGCTGCTGTTCGAAATACGCGACTCAGGCCAGTGAATTGACCATAAATCATTCCATGGAGCTGTTGTTGGAGGATGAGGCGTCGGAGCAGGACAAGCATGGCCTGATGAAGAAGGAGAAGGTTTGCGCATGCCGGTACTATACGCAGCACATATTATTATGGACGTTGCGTTTGGAAAGTCGTAAGGGGCGTTGCTTTCAATTCTGCTAGATGGAAGAGCAATCGCGACAGTCTCTGTGACATATATAGTCTTTGTTGAATTACTTGAAGCCAGAAGTTGAGAGGTAACTGTGGGGTTGTAAGTCTGAGGATATCTGGATACAGTCATGTTCTTTGTGTAGAGAACAGTAGACAACATCTCAGCGTAGCTTTCGTGACGAGCGATAACAGCTCCGAAAGCAGGCAGCGCAGAAAGCACTGTAATCAATAGCAGGACGACCATGTGAATTGGTTTTGCTTTTTCACTATATTGATCTTTGCAAAAGTATATAAGAGGTGACTAACGTGAGGAATTTGGGAGAATGCAAGACATCTACCTTTGTCGTGTGGCCAACTATGTTTCAAGTCTCACAACGTCCGTTAATGAGACAATGCAGCGACAGCTCCATTCGGAGAGCTCTGTACCGTGAAATATTGCTACATATGTGTGTAAACAATAGCAGATCAACGGTACAGGAATAGCTTCGCAATCCAAGCCCTCAACGTCAACGATGAATCAATGTGACATGATAGAACAGCGCAGGCTCAAGGCATGATCGGGTCCCTTAGGTTCTTGAAATGTAGTCGAGATAATCGTAAAGAGAGGACCCTACGGCAACCCAAATTCTCGACATCAATCACGAGCTGCACCTTTGTGAATCATGTCCTGAGTCAGTGTGTAACTGAGCCAGCGAATATTAATACGTGTGTGGGTGGAACACTCGAGCAACAGTGAATGGGGAGTGATCATTTACTACGCCTAAACGCTCACGCTACCGTACTATTTCACACAACGGCTTCTACGCTTCTGTCTCTATTCCCCCACCACCACCCCGCTCTTTGTGATGCACAAGCTCCTTCACCTTGTTCTTCCCGCGGTCTGCCGTATGCTTCATCCACGCAACGGTTCTGGGTCCTTTCCACTGCATCATACCCCTGTGTTTTCTATGCAACTCTTTGTGATGCTGTTTGTAATCCTTGACTTGGCCCACAGTGCCCCTCTCACCGTCATCGCCGAGCTTGCTATCCGTCTTCTTGTGCTTTTGTAGGAAGTTTGGAGTAATCTTCTCCATGGTCGATTGGGCTTCTCCGTCAGAATCAGAGTCTGACGAGGAGGATGAGTCGTCGGAACTATTGCTCTGAGTGTTGGGCGGCCCCGAATTATTCGTCTCATCCCAGTCCGAGTATTCCTGGTCGTTGCACACGTCGAGAACTTCTAGGACATTGAGGAGATCTTTATCGCCCTTGGCGTAATCCTCATGATAGCCCGAGAGCCCGGACCAGAAGGTCAAAGTCATTTCGATCTGGCCCACTTTCTCGCCGTACGAGTCGAGCATGTTGTTCTTGGCACGCTTGAGATCACCCTTCCAGACGTCGAGGCGGATTGTTTGTTCTTGGTTGTCGCAGATATCCTTCAACCACAAGATGCAGAAGGCCGGGCTATGATCCCGTAGAGTAGCGTCTTGTCGGAACTCGACAATCAGCGGTGATGCGTAGCGCTGTTTCACCGGCAGGCGGACATGACGATCTCCTCGTGATCTCCACATGGTAGCGCCCTCATCGTTCTGCCTGACCTTACCATCTCTTCCCCTCGAATGGAACTTGCCCCGACTGAGGTTGGTACTGACTTTCATCCTCAGAGGTTGTAGGTTTTGTGGGATTTCGATAGCCTTGACAGTAGATTTGATATCTAACGTGCCGTACTCCCAGCCCAGAAGCTCCCTTGGCAGTTGGACTTGCAAGCTGCGGAAGACCAGAGAAACGCGAGCGCGTCCGTATCCTACACCACCGGCCAGTGGGTAGATGGAGTTGACTTGACATCGCTCGTTGAACACCTTCTCTAGAGGAAGGTAGATGATGCCAAGCAAGGCATCGTCTTCATGTACGCGGGCATCGCGGACCGAGATATGAACCTCGGTGTTGCGTACATCTCGGATGAAGCGCTCACACCCAGCGTTAAAGAATGGTTTGGAGTTCTTTGGCTTGGTACGAGTCTTGAACACCTTCTTGTGGTTGACAATAATGTTGCAGTATGCCGACGGCAGCTCGTCGCCTTCCTCCTCTTCCTCGCTGGCTTCCGAATTCTTGTCTGACTTCTTCTTGTTCAGTGTCTCCAGCTCCAGTCCTGTGATCTGGTGGATCTGGATGCTAAGAATGCCAGATGGGTAGTCCTGTGCTGGTGGAGACGCAATAATGAGTTGGTCCTGACGCGACTGAAAGTCCTGCTTTTTCTGCTGATCCACCTCATGTGCGTGATCTACGCTCGCCTCGCGTAGTTTATCTTCTGCCATCGCGTACGACTCTTTCTTGAGCTGGTCGATAGTGTTGATATCAGGATCCTCGTCTTGTTGCTCCAACTGGCTATCTGTAATCCTAGTCTTCGAGTAGTATCCTAGGCTCCAGGAAAGCTTTCCAGGCATGCCCTCGCCAGCCTTGAGAGCCTTGAAACCATCTTCGCGGTCTTGCATCTTGCCGTTGGTTTCCTGGCCCTTCATGATGTCCTTCAGAGCCAGCTCGATACGGCCAAGATCGTCGTCGGCACTCGTTCGATCCGAGTCCCACAACTGTATCCTCAAGCGCTCATCCACGTTGAGCTCTTCAGGCGTGACCAGAACGTAGCACTCCTCTCCCCAGTATGGCTCCATATTCTTCTGCAGCACACGAGTAGACCATATGGGCTTACCGAATTTTGCCCACCCCACGGTCACGTATGGATCTGCAGAACCCTTCTTGAGGGGTCCTAGGCCTGCATCGCCTTCTTTGAAATCGAATGCGTGATGGATTCTGACGATCAGTATTCCTTGGGCGACTGTGTCTTTCTTGAAGTCATCGCCCATCATCATGTCTTTGAGATTGAGGGTCAGGGACTTCGGCGCCACATATTCAGCAAGCGCAGCATCCATGGAGGACTGGACGAAACTTGAGATAAGCGGTACATCCATGAGGTTGGGACCCTTCTTGATGAGTGGTACACAAGAGAGGTTCACCTTCGGTTGGCCCAAGAAAGACATGGTACAGATTGAGAAGAAAGGAGGATCAGGGCAAAGTTGCAGTCGTATACGAACAACGCCTACGATACCTGAGAGATCTACCCAAACAGCTGCAACGTGTCAGCAGATTGTTCTAGGACATCATAAACCGTTCACTTACGTAGCAAAATCTTGCCAGGGAGGTAGAAAGCGAGGTAAAGATGGGCCTGATTCGCGCGCGACTTGATGCCATGTCCAGTTGCGGGACGGTATGCAAACGCAATCTCCATATTGACAAAGTCGCCTTCCTCAGCCTCCATGCTGTCCTGAGGCTCGTCATTTTCGCTCTCACCGTTATCAGCAACGGTCCTGTCTCCTTTCTCTTCGGCTGCAGTCTTCAGTTTTCCATCGGCATTCACGGATCTTGCTGCGGCACCTGTTGGCAGCCATCTTATACCCAGGATGCGGATCGCTTCACTTCCCTGTCCCAGGTCCTTGACTGCAACCATACGTACCATGCTTGGCAAGGAGGCTTGCATGACATCCTCGAGTGTGTCTGAGATGCTAGTGAACAAGTCAGGGTTAATCAGAGGCCAAATTGATGCGACTAGCGAATTGAGCCACTGAGTGCTTTCTGCGGTCTCGCTCTTTGCCAACTTTCGTCCCTGCTGGCGTTCTGCCTGCCACACTTCAATGTCCCACACATCCTTGATCTTGTTGTCGGTCCACTGCCTCATAAAGAGAATAGAGCCTACTGCAATACCCGCTGACAAAGCTAGCTCGATCAGATGGAAGAACTGCTTGACCCAGCCTGATGAGTTTCGTGTGAACCAAAACAGCGCCCTGACGCCTAGTAGGCCAACAGCAATGATTCCAAGTCCGACCTCCACAGCTCTTTTGTAGACTGCTGTGACTTCTTGTCGTGTGTTGTCAAAGTTAGGAGGGGGGAATAAGACTTGCATAGCTTTGTGTGAGTTTTGTGCGTCGTGTTGCTCCTCTTCGAACATCTCATCCGTCTTCTCGATGCCGTCGGTGCCGGTTCTAGTCTTCGGTTCTATCCCCACTGGTGGATCGTTCTCTGCAGTGCCCTTGAGATCCTTGTCGGTGAAATCGTGGATGACGACGGGCAGGTGTGTAATAGGGTCTGTGACCTCTCGCTCTGTGCCGTCGGCACTGTACTTTTTCATGTGCTTGCGTGCTTTCTTGGGGTCCTGCTCAGTCATTATACCTTCAGTAGTATCCTCTGCTGATGTCTGAGAGTCCATGTCTTGTGGAAGCTGCCTGTTGTTCGCGGTCACTGTCTTCCCGGCGTGATCTGGAGCCTCCTCTCTCTCTCGCGCCAAGTTCTTGTTCTCTGCATCGTAGGGTTGGTTGCCCTCGGTGTGCGCTTCGGCACCATTTGTGAAAGCATTGTATGCATCGCCAATTCGGTCGCGCGCACTCCGCTCATCTTGGCCGTCTTCGTCCTGCTCTGGGTGACCGTATTGATCCTGTCGCTTCTGCTTTTCTTCGCGGTATTTTTTGATCGTCGGTATGGGGTTGCGGCCGGTGTATGGCGACTTGTGCGACCGGCGCGCGCCTTCGATATCCTCGACGCCTGACATGGCGAGGTTGGGTGGAGTAGATGGCGGTGGAAGGGGTGGTGGAAGTGAAGGTAGAGGCGGCTATTGTGCAATGCGACATGGGTCGCAGGGGACATTCGTCAAGTGGTGCGGTGAGTCAATTGCGCATTGTGCGGGCAGTCGTGAGGTCGTGAGCTGATTGCTCATAAGCTTGAGAGCAGAGAACAAGGTTAGAGCAGGTCGCAATGTCGAAATCCAGGTCGGACCCGCAGAAGCTTGGAGATGTCTTGTCTCCAGTGTTTACAGTTGACGTAGGCCGACCGGGTACTAACAGGCTTCTTCAGGATTCTTGAGCCTACAAGGGCCAATTGTACTCCACCTGCTGCACGTGCATTCGCTGCATCGAGGCCGTCCAAGTGCCGCCGTGCCGTTTTGTAGGGCTTGATCGTCGTGCAATGACGTCGACCGCATCCGCCTCAGACCACATCAGCCACATTTGCGGGGAACGTTACAAGCTCAGACGGCCCGGTTTTCTTCACAGAGCTCAGCAGGAAAGTCACAAACAGCGATTGCACCAGCAGTGTATAACAATTTCTGCAACAAGATACATTCACTCAGCACACGCGTCAGGTGCATTGTTGCGTACCTACTTCTCGCCAGCAAGCACGCAGTTAGCTCTTGCCGCACGCGCAGACCCACTCACCAGCCTCAACACCAGAAATAGCGGGTATCTTGTTTGCAATCGATTGACCGAACGTCAGAGCAAAGGAGGGACCGTTAACTGCAGCAGGACGAGGTTCGGTATCAGGAGTCTAGATGCAGATCTCTGTAGCAAAGATTGGGGGCAGGCATGTAGAGTCTTGACGAGCATGCCAAAGCGCGCCCTGTCATCCATTATGATCCTCAGCAACTTCACACTGACTCCTCCCCAGCATTGGTGGTAGTCGCCGCCCTTTTCGTCGCTGCAGTCACACCTGCATATGCCATATCCACTCCTTGCTAGTCCACGGGTCAGATACATCGACACGGTCGAGCTTCCAGACTTAGACGAAGCTCCATGTTCGCTGCGGCAAGCATTCCAGAGCTAAGCTCGATTTCAGGGTCTGCTGAGGACTCGTTTCGCGGCATTTAGTATCATGCAATTCGGCAAAGATGAAAGTTAATGCCGGAGTGATACCATCAAACAGCGTCACTCTGCCAATCAGAATCCCAAGGCAACAATAAGCTCACAGCAGCATCGCTGACTCATATTACGCCGTGCATTTCGGAGCAAACTAGCGGCATAAATCCCCGTTCGGAACACAATGCCTACTGGACCAGCAGTTCCAGAGCGTTGACCAGTCACGTCCCTAGCTCAACACATCTTTTCTCTTTGTGAGCAGAGTCTCCTGGGGAGATATACTGCTAAAGCATGGTATCTGCCTGGGATGATACGGATCCACACGTTGTAGTACTTGCATGTGGCTCGTAAGCTTACCCAATCTGACACCTGACGCGTAGCCGCTTCCGAGTCGGCATTGGACGCCTTACCGCCCTGCTATAGTTGCACGATGGTGCATCGTAAAACCAGAGGTGAATGCAAAAGCAGTCGGACAGCAACCGTTGATTGGTAACAAATGCGCACCGGGATCAACGGCACCAGAGAAAGAGTCATTCCGAAGACGCGCTTAGCAAGCGACGCAGAAATTAAGGGCGTTATTGGTATTCACGAGCAGAGGGCTTGCGAATCGTGATGGATATAAAGTCGTGGAATGCGTGTCGTGGTAAGTACCACATCGAGTACTGAAGACAGGCAAGAGGTCAAAGCAGCTCAGTCATCAAAGCCCTCATTACTTGCTTCCAAATCTTCATCATTTATTCATTCCTTCTTCGATTAACCGACCAGGAACCCTAATCACAATGTCTCCAACAATACCAAACAACTACGCCTCTGCAGGCCACACATCAAGCACATCATCAACAACGTTATACACAGCACCCCCAGCCTACGCGTCTTCTGATGCATCGTCTTTCAAGAGTGCAAGTTCGACCGTGAAGAAGCATCTCGTCGAGGTCTTCGCCCGGAAATGTAAGCTGCAATCCACACATCTCTACATCACGACGGATATTGATTGTGCATAGTAGTGAATCATAGCAGCTCTCCCACATCGACCACGCAAGCACCGCGAGGGGGAAATGGCCTAACGCTCGAAGAACTCCGAATCAGGAATGAGGCTAGGGCAAGCTATTGGTCGACACGGGCGTAGATGGGATCGAAGGGCGTGGAACGCTTTGACTGTTTGAGCGTGGTGACTCGTCCGTGTCTGGAAGTCAGTAGACCGACACCTAAGAAGTAGAAACAATGCACGGTGCTTTTCCGACACTACACAATATCCGCGTTCTCTCAGGCAAGTGGAGTTGACTGTGGTCACTCAGAACAAATCCTGCGTGTTGTTCCACGCCGCACCATCCAACCACGTCAAGAAATCCTCCGCTTGGGTGGGAATAGGCTCCATGCCATCTAGCATAGGGATATCAAAGAACCCCGGTCCCGTCACCGGCGCCATCACCTCGCTCCCCAGATTGCTCCCCGTCGGCGGCGGCTCGTAGTTGAGCACTTCGTCCAGCACCAGCGCGAGCATCTTGTTGAGCTCGGTGCAGAGCTTGTGGTTCCCATCGCCTGGGAGGATCAGCCATTCCAAGGAAGAGGTCAAGACGGAGAGATTGCGGATTACGTCTGCGCGGAGGACGGTGTCCGGTAGCGGCACGCCTTCGATGGTGGATTTGCGCAACTCGAGAGCGAGGACGCCGGCGGCGGGGAAGCAGTAGAACATGATGACTGTTGCAAAGTGTCTCCTTGTCTCGTATGCGCCGTTGAGAGGCTTGGTGAATACGAGGGCGGTGCAGAGGAGTTTGAGAGATACGTTGAGTAGAGCGGGGAGCGCTTGCTGGGTTTGTCGTTGGAGCAGGCGTTGGGTCTGGAAGTGCGTGTGCAGGTATTCGAGGTAGGCGGATATCAGGCGGACTGTGATGCCCGAGCCGAGTCTGTGCCAGGCCGAGTCTTCATCGTACATTTCGTAACGGAGATGAATTGGGAGGCTTTCCCAAAACTGGGTACATTCTGCTGATATGGTTCTGTTGTCGTTAGAAAACGATGGAGTGTGTCTAGTTTTGTAGCGTACCTCATATTGTCAGCCACATCGCTGTCCTTCTCGCCAGACAGCGATTGCTCTAGAAGGCGTTCTTTGAAAACTGCATGCTGACAACGCAGCCTGATGCACGTGGATGGATGTATATGGCCATCGGTGTTCCAACCGTTACCATCTAGTCTCGACAGCGCCTTGTTGATGACCTCTGAATCCTCGGAAACTATGACAGCGTCGCTGACATCGAGTAGTTGCTTTCGGTCGCTATACCTCCATCCTATCATTGGCGGTCGACCGAAGAAGATCGCCAGCGTCTTGTCGATTCGATAGATAGCAGAATATAGCCTCCTTCTCGATTCACGCAAGAACAAGGGCTCCGTGACCTCTCGCTCGGTGTACCCTCCCTCACAGTGCATTCCCGCGGCATAAAGAGCCGAGACACTGTCACCTAGTCGCCGCCATGTACCGTGATCTGTCGAGTGTCAACACGTTGATCTATGTTGTTGAGCCACAAACGTACAGTTGTCTCCATAGGAATTGCTAACTATCAGCATGTTGGTGTAGATCAGCCAAACCATGATGTCGTTGACGGCTCCGTGTATCTGGCAGAGGTGTATGCAGTCGTTTGACGCATGTATCATGTCTTCGATCAGCTCTTCTCTGTCAAGCCTCGATCCGTCGTCTAGTGTAAATATGGGGTCGTGCGGTGAAGTGAACTGTGCGTTGGAGCACACGATTGATAGGATTAGGCCCAGGGTTTCCCAGCGTAGGTTTTTCCCTGTAAAGAGTGTATGGAACTCTGATGGGCGCATCGTGGCAGGCACTCGCATCGGTCGCGCAGTATTTCTTGTCATCTCTGCATACATGGCAACTGCATCATTCTCGGTGGTTGCGAGCTGTGCCAGGTCTAGCCTCAATTGTGGCAGAGCAGATATGATCAGGGGACCAATTAGAGCAGATGCTTTCTGTTGCTCAAAGTACAGTTTGAAGGACTTTTCGAAGAAGGAGATGGGTAGAAGCTTAGTCACGATTGAATGGCCTATACCCACCTGACAATGGCGGCTTCCTAACACTGTTCTGTCGGATACGGATGGTGTTCTACTTGTCCTCTCTGACGGCTGCTCGTGCACACTATCTGGCAGAGGCTGCTCTTCAACGAAGACACTTGCATAGCTTGTCGAACCGAGAAAGAAACCTCGTGTTGGATCTTGAGGTGGCTTGGTACATGCTGTTCTGGTTGTGGTCTCAGGGGGAGTCGGCCATGAGTTCACAAGATCGTTCCTCAGCGTCGGCGGGCTCAAGGTCAACGGAGCAAGCCTCTCAGAGCCTCCAGGGTGTCCACTGAGCTTTCGACGGCGAGGCTCGGGCTTCTTGCGGGGAGTGCCTGCGGGTTTTGTCATGGGATTTGGGTGGTAGAAACACTTTGCTGGTCAACAAATGCATGCTGGCGGTGCAATTGCTCTGCTCACTTGCTCCGTGATGCCGCGGGTTTGACATTTTTGGCAAGTCGGCGTTGCATGGTCGCACCGGACCTTTGAGATCCTGCACGGCTCGCAACTGGGATCATGGTAAGCTTGGCTGAGGGTCTCGGAGCATCCACAAACCTTCTGGGCTTTCCGTTTCTTCTGAGCTCCCTCGACATGATCTGCTATCCGAGTCTAACCGAGCGTAAATGAAAACAGGTACAGCAGCGTCTGCTGTTGAGAAGGTGTTGTCGCATTCTCATGACTCCGAAATCTATTCCGATTCCGAAAATGGGCGACACATGAGAACATCAGCACCAGAACACCACTGATGATTGGTCATGAGCCTCGATGAGTGGGGTCGTCGGAGTCAAGATTGCTATGGCAATGAGCACTTGTCTGCGATGTAGTTTTTAGCAATTAGAGCAGTTACGGGCATTGCTTGCTCTTGCCTGAGGACAGCATCGCACAGTCATGCTGGACAGTCATGCTGGACAGTCAGGCTGGGTCGGCTTCTTGTGCGTTTGGCGTTCGGCAAGGCACTCTGGCAAAGTTGCGGTCAGAGCGCCTTCGCAGCCCCTTCCAGATTCTGGCAATTCCGAGCACAGCTTCACAGCAGCTCCGCTACACCTGCGACCAGCCTGCTCTCTTGGACAGAGTCTCCACTCTCTGGAACGACTGACTCCATGCGCGAGAGCTGCATCGCATTGCAATCACGTCTTGCAGCTCTGCGCTGGCACTCGGCATCTCGATCGCTGCCGTGATGCGGTCCACTGACTGACAAGGGGACCCGTCGCAGATCACTGGAGCAAACCATTGGCTCCAGCTCTTCGAGGATGGCCGCCTTCCTTCCACACTGCTGTGAGAACTGGCTGTGCAAGTCAGCCGGTGACTGCGACAGAGCCGCAAACAAAGAAGAAATCGCGCCTGTCCCTCCCATCAGCAGCTGTGCGACTCGCAATCTACCTTGTGAACACCGCCTTTTGACGCGAGCATGGCTTAGCGAGCATGGCGCAGTGCAGCACAACACAATCCTCGAACATCGAGGCCTCGGGCTGCAATCCAGTTGCCGTAGCGCTTGAACGGCATGTTTCGAAAATCACAGCCTTACCACAGCGCGAAGAGCGCGACGACAAGCGCAAGTCCGGCCTACGACGGTGAGCTGCTGCATCTTAGATTCTCGATGCCAACCTTCTGGGTGGAGCACAGCGCGAGCGTCCATTGCGGTTTGGTGCGACCCGGGTGCTATGCAGACGGGCTGCAGCTAGGCCAATAGCTGCCATGCCTCTTCACCGGTCCTCGTGGGGCACCGTGAGATGCGCTCAAGATTGCCAGTCTGAGTCCATCTTCACTCCTCAATCCCAGCCGCGTTGGAAGTGATTGTTCTTGCGCGCCCTCCCTCCACTCGTGCTATACGTCTTTCTCTTTGCTCGGACCATCCCGTCCATCATCGTCTGCCGCCCGTCCAATTTGACCTGTTCCCAGGCATCGCAAGCCCTTCCTACTTGCGGCCTTCTCTGTCGAGGGCCAACAACCCGAAGCTCGAGCGTTGGCGCATCATTTCGCCAGGCAACCTGCGAGCTAGAGGCACAAGGCTTGACGGTCCTCTGATCCTGCTCGGGCGCTCATAGCGTTCCTCTGCGCATCATGTCCACTTTCCCTCCGCAATATCCATACCAGCCCCAGCAAACTTTCTACGACCCATATACACTTGGGATTGCACAGGATGGCTCCCATCGGTCCAAGACGCCCACAGACTCCCTGATCAACCATGCTGGCGCCTCTCCAGGTGGATACTCTCCTGGGCCCCTCATCACCTCGACGCCGCCGTTAAGCCGACATCCCTCACAGCAGCCAGTGCCGTCGCAGGACCAACTACCGGATCAATCGTTTTGGGACCATGGCAGTTTGTCAAACTCCCCGACGTCTGTAAAGACGCCTGATAACGATTCGTTTGAGGTGGAGATGCTCGACTCGGAAATTGGGCGGTTCTACCATCAAGACAATAACATCATGTCGACCCAAACCTCGCACAACACGATCCCAGCTGTCGACTCAAACCTGTTTTTCGCATCTCAGAACTTGTTCAGTGACCAAGGTATGTTCAACATGAATGTTTTAATACGTGTGCTTATAAGCATAGCACTTCAGGAGGCCCTCGCGACTACAATGGCTGCCAACGCTCAGCAGTACCAGCAAAACTTCAACATGCATGCTCAACAGCAACACAACATGATGGCAGCCCAAACCCAAGACACCTTTTTCAACCAGAACTACGCGCCCCAGCCACAGTCACAGCCACAGACTCAACAGCAACACGAGCCATGGAATGGCCAGGGGCCTTCGAGGTTCGCTGTGGTTCCTCGATCCGGGCACGTCATGTTCGATCCTGTCACCGATCCCTCTTTATATACTGAATTTCTGAACGACAATGTGAACTCCTGGACCGCAAACTTTACCGATCCCGACTATCTCGTCTCGCCAAGCGAGCCTATGGTGCCTCCCCAGGAGTACATGTTCGGCTTCACTGCTCAAGAAGCTGCTCATCGACCACAACATCGTATGTCTCAGGGATCTAACGCGCAAAGTCCGGTGGAGCTACGCTTCAACGGGTTTCTCCAATCACCGGCTCAATCGAACTTCGTCAATTACGATGCATCGTCGGCCCTAATCACAGACAACTACGTAACGACGAATCCTTATGACCCATCATCACCGACCACCTCGTCAATTGGGGCGTACTCGCAACCCTTTTACCAGCCCGCCGTGAGCCCACGACACTCAGCACCAAGCCCCGGCAGCTCTAATGGCCACCTTTCGCACCATCACTCAGATTCCGAGATGTTCGACACGATGCCGGCGCAGCATCTGAATACGGCATTTTTCCCTTCTCATTCATCCGCAAGAGGGAGTGCTTCGCCCGCAAGGCCTGTGCCGGAGATGTCATTCGACGCTTCCCCTGAGCCAGAGATGTCGAGACGAGAATCAAAGAGTATGAGCAAATCAGGAGGACGCGCGCTTGGAACTCATTTGGATCCCAATGTTGCCAAATCAGCACACGACATGCGGAAGATAGTAGCGTGTTGGCACTGTGTGCTTCAACGAGACAAGTGTGGTCCTGGAGACACCTGCGAGAGGTGTCTGAAGCGATCTCAACGCCCGAATGCCGATTGTGGGTTAGGGTGCTCGCGCATTAAGCTTGTTGATCTGGCTGCCTCGTTTCTTCCTCACCTTGTTACCCAGATGCACGAAGATTCATTCCTTACGCAGTTTGTGTCTCAGCACATCCAACAATGGGGTAATGTCGAGCTCACGGTCATGATGACTTGCGGTCAGGACAAGATGCCACGGATACCTGTCAAAGTCTATGAATTCGTCCCCAATGGAGACAAACTACTGGTACAACTCCAATACCGGACGGACCCCGGGTCGAACAAGCGAGTCATGTACCGAAAGCAAAGCCCGCCACTAGGAATGGTGCACATCAACCACAACGAAGAGAAGAAGTACGAAAAATACGTCAGCGACATCGTCGATAACCATTTGGATGCGTTCGGTGAGCTTTGCTGGATGGAAGACGATAATGACTTTCAGCAGAAGCTGTTCAGGTTGATGACTAGAGTCAAGCCGAAGAACGACGATGAAGCAAAGCTGTTCCGCGAAGTCTTTCGCCTCATCGTTGTCACCTTTATCATGTCACACACGCTCACGATCGCACCGGAGACCAAATATGCCACCCTCTCGCGCATGCACTCATTCAACGGTCGTAACGAAACCTACACATCGCCACGCATGACCAACCGCCAGCTCAAGTACTTCTTCTCCCGTGTCCAACGATCGATTCAAAACGCTCTCTTGAACAAGCTCCAACAAATCTTCAAATCGTCAAAGGGATGCGATAAGTGGCTAGCAGCGTTCATCACTATCGTAGGCATGTGCATGGCATTGGAGGACCAGCAAAAGACGATACACCTGATCCAAACAACCAAGGCCACCACAGAAGGACTTGACGGACGTGACGCGCAAATTCACGCAGACCATGCCAACCGAAATATTGACACTCAAATGCACTTCATTCAACAGATCTTCCGATGGAAGTACAACCGCAAGCACAACCCACTGCTCAACCCAGATCATGACTGGGAGAAAGAGGCTGGCTTTGGGGATGCGTCGAGTGTCAACTTTGTTCGTCAAGTCGCACAGTTGGTAAAAGAGAACAGTGAGTAAGCTCTATTAGCAGGTGTGTTGGAATACTAACACTCCATAGCCGATTACCTGCAGCATCGACGAGCTGTCAGTGTCTCGTCTGACAACCAGACTAAGTACACATCACGAATTGTTGGCCAGTTTCTACTGTCCTTCTGGATGCCGTAACATCCATTTTGATCTATCCTGTAACCATTTCTTGCATTGCCGTCGAGTCTCACCCAGAAAGCTCAGACGTATCGGCATGATTGTATATCTTCATTGTTCGCTTCTACACCCACGTGCTGCGGCCAATCTCGTGCCGTTCCATACGGCTCCCAGGGCACACCAAAAATACGTTGCATGGCCTACTCTACGGGGCTGACGATTAACGACCGTTCATGATACGGCTCTCTATCTGCACTTTGTTTCTTATCGGTTTACGGTATTTGCTGGTATACCCTAACATACTACCCATTACATCGGCCTCGCTGGTCGCTTTTGGGTTACGTACGCATCTGTTGTCATGATAACATAGCGTACAGTATCAATAATATTTATTTTCTACAGACGTTATACTTGCCATTGCTCTCGACATGATTGTGAGACAGATACGCAGCCGGCGTTTCTGGTCCCGCGCTGACACGTGTACGGCTCAACTGCACGCCTAGACGGTCACTGTGGACCCGCCCACACACCGTAACACATCCCCTAGGCTTCTACCTTGAATGCGCCTAGACTACCAAAGGCTGAGGCTGTTTCGTGTCTGCAGAAACAAGGTATAGCCACTGCCACCACCACATGTGTGACTTCAGGAATTATTGTGTAATTGCTCGTAACAAGCCTGTCACAATGTCGGTACGGACTGGAGTATAGTAATGTAAGAACGTGAAGACCAGAGACTTCTATCGTTAGAACCAATGAGTTCAGTAGAACATGCTTGCATGTTAGCTATAACAGGCTCTCGCATAGTTGGAGAACGAAGCGCGGGGTGTATAAGGTATATCGCCAAATCTTAGGGCTGAGGAGGGTTCAAGAAATCATGCTGAGGTTGCGAAGTGGAATCACACTGACGAGCAAGTTGTTGTGTTGCATTCGAAGTCTTGAACTACGAAGGCATGGCGGTAGAAAAGTCCTTACTGCAAAGCATTTTGACTTGGAATGACGAACACTAGCTGCCAAACCCGCTACGACTGCTCACTACAAGGCTCCAGAGACGCTCATAGCATGCAATCACGTATACTCGGCCTGTTCAAGCAATGCAAGACTTGTCTTTCTTTCTTTGTTCGAGTTGCAAACGTTGTGATTGGGGTGTAGGACAGGAACATAACAGGAGCTTACATATCCGAAGACGACGGCTTGCAGGTAGGTCGTAAAATCACGCCGTAACTGTTATGACCAAAAGGCATCGATTTCTCTGGAAAGGCTGCAGTAGGAAACACGATCGGATTGTGCATTCGAGTTAGCGTGTACACACGACGTCACATGAGGACGCGCGGTAAGGAAACTTTGCGTCAACGCAATACACAACCAGCACGTCATGCACTTTCATCAATCACTCCTCATTAGCCTCGCGATTTTGCATTAAATACTCTCCGACATGAATGCAAGGGTGGCACTGCAACCTTACAGCGTTCCACGACAGCACGCATATCCGTCGTCACAAAATCTGCTGAACCTGGACTGCAGCGCAGACTTGAAGTCGTACAGACGGGACCTCGGCCCCGGCGTCCAAGCAAAATGCTTTGAGAAGACGAGCGATACGATACGAGCGCAGCTGGACGACCATCGAGCCTTTCTGCTGCGGCATCGAAAGAGCGGACAGGCTTCTAGGTTCCCTAGTCCTGTTCCACGTCTTGAGGTCCTCCAGTCGTATACCGTGCCCAGCAACAATGCCGTTCCACCACAGTTGACGGTACCTAACAACAACTATCACACTGCATCCCAGCCCCGACCGCTTCAGATCCTTTCGCAACCGCACGCGCCCCTGCAGACGTCTCCTGCTCGACCCGAGAGCCCTGTGCCTGGGAACATAGGCACATACCCAATAGGCCTTCGACAGGCATTGGAGCGTTGCAATCGGTACGGAGATCGTCATGAAGCAGGACGCGTTCACGAAGTCATCGTACGCATTACCAGAGAGAGAATGCCAACCACACAAGACGTAGTCGGAGTGTACGAGAGTCTACAGGACGCGAACATGAAGGCCGCAAATATCTTCTTGTTCGACGGACACTACGAATCAGGTCTTTATCAGCCCACATACGAAGTTGGGGATATGGGACATCTCAGGTGCGCTGTCGAGACAGATGGCTCCACGGGAGGGTACACGGAAATTTACGTCAAGAGGGCATCTGCCAGGCGGGCTCAGGGACCACGAAGACGATGAGTTCAACATACAGATACGCGCGTTACAACTCTCTTCTTCGGTACCAACCTCGAACCAGATCTGCCGCCAGTACTGCAATATTTGGGTTCGCCGGGCCTAGGCCGTCTTCCTTTGCTGCTGGCCGCTTCTCAGGCCAACACCAAGCACAAAGGCGAGCCTCAGGAAGAAGGGACCGACGGTCGACGCCATGGTCACCCAATCAGAAGGTCTCCAAGTACCAGGAGATAAGATGTCTCTTGTACCCATCTCTGCCCAGACCGAGTATATGTGCCCAGCATCGCACAGTGCCATTCCGAAAAGAAGCACTTTCCAGAGCCGCACCTCGTGCGTTACTCTCAACGCGACAGCTTGGTTGAATGCGAACGACAAGTACGTTGCGGCGAGCTGATCGTATATAATCTGCGATTTGGGACTCCATGCGGCTGTAGCGGGCATGTACTGGTGATACACATCCGGCATGGACCAGAGATACCTGGCACCGTTCAGCGCCATTGCAGGCTCGATCCAGAGGTGCCAGAGGCGGTAAACGAGCGGAACGTTCGGAGGGGTCATTCTGCTGACGCTTAATCGGTCCGATGCTCGCGAAGATGCAGTGAGTTGCGTGAAGATGCGTGGATGATTGGCGGCAACCACAAGCCACCTTGTCTGCAATGTATTAGTAGGATGAAGAGGTCGGAGCTGACATAGATGATTGAGTTGTGACCGTGACGCGTGGCCAGAAGGGCAAAGGGGCGTGTGGAACTGCCCATGCAAGGGGCGCCCAAGATGTTATCAGCACTATCTTTCGGTAATACATTCAGGACCACCAGTTCATAATGGAGGATAACAGTCTTGAAGAAGGCGACTGTAGAAGGTTTACTGTACCACAGTCTGGGGTAATGTCAAGAACCGGTATACATTTCAGAACGCGCTATTTCTCTGACCGATGGAGTTGCTCGTCCTCATCTTGGGCGGAATACCTTCTGTACCACGATGCGCACGACCATTGGTGGGAACGCAATCTGGGTGTTCGACGGCAGGCAGCAAACCTGCTTATTCGGGAAGTCATGGCACGGCACCAGATGGAAAGTGTTCCCGCCCAATCATTCATTCACACATGCTTAGGGTGGTGCTCGCGGGTTTGCGTTGGCTGCAACCAAGTTATTATTCCGGGTCTGCAGTGTCAACCAACCAAACTTGGATCCTAGAATTCGAACCCCCAAATTTGACCACACACAGTACTCACGTAGGTAGTCAGAGTATTGTTCAACATCCTTGAAGTCTACGCTCTCACACGGCGAGAGGTGTAGGTTCGAATTTAGCCGTACGCTCTGCCCACAGACGTTGATGTCACGTCATGGCAAACAGCTGGCCTCGGAGAATTGTGCCGCAAGAACGGCTGCACGTTGCCTCGAAAAGGCCCCCAACTGGGATCGGAACAGCTCCTGAACCATCATGACACTTTCCACGGGCATTCATGGTTTGGCAGAACTGTACGCACCGAGTAGGCAATGTATTCGAAGTTCAGGGTCCACCATGGACATTTCGAACCTCTTCGGAAACCTTCCGAGGACATCTATCGCTCAGCAAAGCAGACGTGCACGAGTGGAGACAAGAAGGGTCGTTATGCTGAAGCCTCCATGCGAAGACCGGGGTCTACGAGACAGAGTTTTTTCTCTGCTTGCACATCAGCATCGACATTCCTGCAGAACATCGGATTGTCAGAGAATGCCATCGCGATGGCCCACCAGGAGGGTTTAGCCAAGCTGGGCACAGCGCTGGTTTCCCCACGTGCGAGAGCTTCGAGGTGCCCTGGCGAAGAACGGACGCACTCGGCGACCACGGTAGGCTTCAGAGTCCGGCGCAGCGTGAGCAGGGCTTCCAGTGCCAGTGCAACGGCCTGACAGGTGATTGGCTCGGGAGTTGAGTAGCACGTTCAGGTGGTGCCTCTTCTGAGCTGTCACTTC